>NC_045959.1:24487129-24810538 GCF_010909765.2 Amblyraja radiata | reverse complement strand
TAAAACATGATTTTAATACATCAAATTTGAAAATATCCCTACCACACCCCCCTCCCACACCCTCCCTCCACTCAGTTGCTCCACTCCCTCGCCGGGTACCCCCAAGGCCAGTGATTGCTCAGCCTCCCCACTTTCAAAAACGCTCCGTGGCCCCTGGTTCAGACAGAGAGCAGTGCCAGATGTGAGCGGGAAACTGAGGCCAGTTGTCCGTGATGTCTGGATCCCAATGCTCAGCGCTTCGTGTTTCGGAGTTGGCTAATGTTATTGATTTGTAATTAGCCTGATTTGTAATTAGTTGCCAAAACCTTAATTTATTAATCTGGAATATCCAGGGGGATGGGATAAGTATAATATTAAAATGATATGCAAGGTGTCAGGCTGTCTGCCACAACATACAGTCCCGATAACCCATTATTTCCTTCAGTTAAATATTGGAAAGGTAGCACTATTGTCATTTGCCACTCAACTATTATGTTTGTTTACCTCACTGACTATTTCTACCCCCCCCCCCCCAAAATTCCTTTGACAGGTTGAATAGAAATGTCCCCAATCCCGTTGTTTTATTAATTGAACATGGAGATGAACATCCTCAAGGAGTGTAATCAGATGGAAACTGATTCAGATGCGATGTTTAAGAGCTTGTTCAAAGAAGGGACATATTTTAAAGGAGTGGCAGAGATATTTGCAGGGGAATGTGTGAGGAGGTTATTATTTGTCGTTAGTTTTAGCTTGAACCAGGACATTCAGAAGATTCAAAGTTAAATATAGTAATTGTGCTGATACTGACTGCAACCAATCACGTAATGAAAATCATCTATTCCGGAGGTTTTATTTTTCTGATGCCATTTAAATTTCAATTGGATTTCAATCACTTCAATGTAAAAATAATTGGGAATGGGGAGCATTGGAACAAAAATTTGCCCTCGGTGCATATTAACTGTGATATAATAATGTATGCATGTTGGTAGGTGCAATCAAAACAAAGATCTTTTTATCATTGTTGTGTTATGAATACCACAGAAAATATTATGTACTCTCAAGATCAAATTTAATAGAATAATATTGCTTAAATATATAGTTATTGGACTTTGCATTTTGGAGACGTCCCAGCTGAGAGGAAGACAGCAAAATACTGAAAATATTGGGGGTGAAAATGACTTCAGGACAGTTTGTTAGGAAAATGAAGGAAATGGTAACAGAATACTTATAAAGCTGAGTGAGTATCATTATATGGATGAGAAATTGTGTTCAACCAATTGATTACTTCTTTGACAAAGTAATGTTAGATAACAAAGAAGCCAATGGATGTAGCAAAGTTTGTTATACAAAATATGGTTCGTGAAGTGCCCCATAAAAGATAACCGCATGAGATAAGCACCTGTGGACTTGAACGTAATAAGTTAAGTCCAGGGGGTCAGATATGGGGCTTTATGTGTGGGCCAGATATATTGTCAGTGCAGAGGGGCGAGGAGCAAGGCCATGTGTGCATCCAGAGTCAAGGTCTGGAATAGTACTAGGTGTGCAGTCAAAGCTGGGACAATGGGAGTGTTCACCACTGGGAACCTAAGCAGGTAGGCAATGAACAGTGTAGAATAGGGGGGCAGGTGTAAGGCTGGACTCAGGGTCAAAATGAGAGAAGGTATGCAGCTGGAGTTAGGGTCGGGAGTAGTACCAGGTGTGTAGCCAAGGTTGGTCAACATGGGCCAAGTGTTTGATTATAATCTGATTTCCACACATGAATATACTAAGATCCTTCATGTGCTGCACGAGTTGATTAGAGTCTGGCACTACTGTGGAATGTAATTAGGAATGTAATTTAGCCTAACCTTATTCATAGCTAATCCAATTTAAAGCATAAATATTGCATTCAAGTGTAAATTAAAAGACTCGCTACAGTATGCACCAGATTATACAATTTCAAACTGAAAAATGCAAAAGCTCCATACCAAAAACTCCGTACCCCTCTCCCACCCTCTCCCACCACCACCCCCCACCCCCCCCCCCCCCCCCCCCTCGGATGCTATGCTCCCTCTGGCTTAGTCTCTCAAAATTTCTCACTCCGAATTCTCACCCAATGTTGGCAGCCCTGCTCTAACTCTAGCAATGAGGCACACATTCAGGGCCCATCAACCAACAGCAATGAGGCCCATCCATTCAGATGCAACAATTATTCATCACTTGAAGCACGAGAGAGTTTTAAATCCATTAGACAAGCTGATCACTAGTCACTATATTACACTATAACCCTGCCAAAAATAGTAGGAAATGTCAATCTCTGCTCTGTAAGCTTCTCTGCACAGGCTGCTAAAATTACCTTCAAGTCGTCCTTCACAACAATTTCTGTCATTTTTTATATCACAGTCAAGTTATTGAATCAAATCAATCCTATGCCATGCCTACACGAGAGCTGTATCTAATTCTGCGATACGGTACAATCAAAACATCCTCTCCCAAAACAACAACATTGCTTCCTTGCTGTAGAGCAAAATGCCTCACATTTCTACAATCTCAGGGCCTCTCAAAGTGTTTTAAAGAGTTATGCCTCTGTCCCACTTAGGAAACCTGAACGGAAACCTCTGGAGACTTTGCGCCCCACCCAAGGTTTCCGTGCGGTTCCCGGAGGTTTTTGTCAGTCTCCCTACATGCTTCCACTACCTGCAACCTCCGGGAACCGCACGGAAACCTTGGGTGGGGCACAAAGTCTCCAGAGGTTTCCATTCAGGTTTCCTAAGTGGGACAGGGGCATTAAGAGTCATGCTGTTGAGGTGTCTGTCCATAGTATTGATTGGTGCACAGCAAGAGCCCATAAAGAGCTATGCGACAATGGCCAATGGTTATGTTGGTTATGGGAGAGGCATTGAACACCTAGTGTATGCACCTTTCAGCTTTCCTTCATCCACCCAGGATGCAGGGGGGGGGGGGGGGTCCTTGATTGAACACATCATCCAGAAGATGGCCCAAGTACTGCACTCCATCATGTACTGGGAGGCTCACACGCTGCAGCATCGGAATGGGCTTTCAACCATAACCCAGTGCGGCTCCGAGGCACAAATACGACCAGTCCAGCCATGACCCCCACAGAAGAGCGAGTCCATCCACATGGTAGAATTGTGGATCAACCTGGCTCTCGATCATCCACAGATACTGCCTGACCTACTGAGCCCCCCCCCCCCCAGCAGTTTATTTTCCGATCCAACTTGGCATGTGTTCCCCATTTTTCCCTAACTCCCAACCTGCGCTGATTTCTGGCTAGGGAACAATAAATATATGGCAGGGGAACATGGGAAACTGGTCTCCCATCTTCTGCTTCATAAAGATTTGCTGTTCTGCATTTTATTGTTAACCCATTAGTGGATGACCAAATTGTTGCTCCGGGCTATTTGTTGGGTTGAAAGTGCAGGAGTCCCTCAACTATCTGCTTCCAATATTCCCAATTACTGGCAGATGTGAATGTTTAAACAACCCCCTGCAATGGTCCATGCAGAGAATAGTCTGGGTGGAGTAGCCAGCTGTCTTTCAGGCATCTGATGATGTTAAGATTTATAATCGGGCAATACATGGAATTATTTAAACATCCTAACATGTTGCTTCTGTGGCATGCAATGAAAAACTAGATGTGGTTAGTAGCTGCAATCTCTTCTGATATTGTTGGCAGTGTTTCCTCAGTCTTTCTGCTGTGCCCTTTTGCAGGGTTTGTTGCAATGATCACAGCTCCCTCCCTGACCTAGGTCGGCCAAGCTTTTCCAGGGAACCGCAATGGCCACAGACTGAAGGACATGTGAGGAATCCATGTCTCATCTCAAACATTCAATAGTCTCTGCGTCGGAGGTCTAGGTGAAGGGGAGGGGCAGCCCCTCAAACCATGGCAAGGTAGTTGAGGCCAGTTCATTGGCTATATTTAAGAGGGAGTTAGATGTGGCCCTTGTGGCTAAAGGGTATGGAGAGAAGGCAGGTACAGGATACTGAGTTGGATGATCAGCCATGATCATATTGAATAGCGGTACAGGCTCGAAGGGCCGAACGGCCTACTCCTGCACTTATTTTCTATGTTTCTAAAGTGCTGGTGGAACTCAGTGGTTCTTCATTATCACATATTCTGAGGTACAGTGAAATTCTTTTTTCGCATATTGTTCAGTTAATTATTACTATACCTAAGCAAAATCTGAGATTAAGAACAAAATGCACAGAAATTGCCCACTGTGATCATATGCAAGAGTCCAGAAGACCGGAGGGTGTGAAATGCACCACTATTCAAACTGTCCATCCAAATACTATTCTTCCTGGACAAAATTAACTCTGCCCTGCCAAAGACCACTCTGTCTGAACGAAGACCACACTGTCCAGTCAAAGACCATAATATTCAGTCAAGGACCACATAGCGAGTCAAAGACTGCTCTGTCCAGCCAAAAACCACTCCACTGTCTGGTCAAACACTATTCAGTCCTGCCGGGCTGCACTAAACTCAGGCCAAATGCAGCACACTCTGACCGAAGAACACTGCCCAGTCCATCACAGGTACTGACCTCCCCACCATCAAAGGGATCTACAAGAGTCACTGCCTCAAAAAGGCAGCCAGCATCATCAGAGATCCACATCACCCTGGTGGTGTGCGAGCCAGAAAATTGTCACATCCAGGTTCAGGAGCTGCTTCTTCCCTACGACAATCAGGGTATTAAGATTCAAGATTCAAGATTCAAGAGAGTTTATTGTCATGTGGCCCAGATAGGACAATTAAATTCTTGCTTTGCTTCAGCACAACAGAATATAGTAGGCATGAATACAGAACAGATCAGTGTGTCCATATACCATTATATAAATATATACACACATGAATAAATAAACAGATAAAGTGCAAATAAACAGATAATGAGCTTTTAATGTTCAGAGGTTTGTTTGAGTTGAGTTTAATAGCCTGATGGCTGTGGGGAAAAAGCTGTTTCTGAACCTGGACCTTGCAGTCTTCAGGCTCCTGTACCTTCTACCTGAAGGTAGCGGGGAGATGAGTGAGTGGCCAGGATGGTGTGGGTCCTTGATGATGCTTCCAGCCTTTTTTAGGCAGCGACTGCGATAAATCCCCTCAATGGAAGGGAGGTCAGAGCCGATGATGGACTGGGCAGTGTTTACCACTTTTTGTAGTCATTTCCGCTCCTGGGCACTCAAGTTACCCAACCAAGCCACGATGCAACCGGTCAGCATGCTCTCTACTGTGCACCTGTAGAAGTTAGAGAGAGTCCTCCTTGACATACCGACTCTCCGTAATCTTCTCAGGAAGTAGAGGCGCTGATGTGCTTTTTTAAATAATTGCATCAGTGTTCTCGGACCAGGAGAGATCTTCAGAGACGTGCACGCCCAGGAATTTGAAGCTCTTGACCCTTTCCACCATTGACTCGTTGATATAAATGGGACTGTGGGTTCCCTTCCTACCTCTTCCAAAGTCCACAATCGGTTCCTTGGTTTTGCTGGTGTTGAGAGCCAGGTTATTGGTCAGTCGGTCGATCTCACTTCTATACTCTGACTCGTCCCCATCAGTGATACGTCCCACAACAGTGGTGTCATCAGCGAACTTGATGATGGAGTTCGCACTATGTCCGGCTACGCAGTCATGAATATAGAGTGAGCACCACAAACTCCAAATAATCTTCAAACTAAATAGACTTGTGAGCATTCATTTTGTATTTGCACTATTAGTGTTTGAGATATATATATGAAGAAGTGAAAACAGAAGTTTAGAATTTTTTGCAAAGTAATTCAAAAGAAATAACTGAAATATCACATTTACATAAGTATTCAGACCCTTTGCTACGACACTCAAAATTGAGCTTCGTGCATTCTGTTTCCATTGATGCTTGAGATGTTTCTACAACTTGATTGGAGTCCACCAGTGGTAAATTAAATTGATTAGACATGATTTGGAAAGGCATATACCTGTCTATATAAGGTCCCACAGTTGACAGTGCATGTCAGAGCAAAAACCAAGCAATGAAGACGAAGGAATTGTCCGTTGACCTCCGAGACAGGATTGTGTCGAGACACAGATCTGGGGAAGGGTATAAAACAATTTCTGCAGCATTGCAGGTCCCGAAGAGCACAGTGGCCTCTGTCATTCTTAAATGGAAGAACTGTGGAACCACCAGGACTCTTCATAGAGCTAGTTGCCCGGCCAAAGTGAGCAATCAGGGGAGAAGGGCCTTGGTCAGGGAGGTGACCAAGAACCCGATGCTCACTCTGACAGAGCTCCAGAGTTCCTCTGTGGAGATGGGAAAATCTTCCAGAAGGACAAACATATCTGCAGCACTCCACCAATCAGGCCTTTATGACAGAGTGGCCAGACGAAAGCCACTCCTCAGTAATAGGCACATGGCAGCCCGCTTGGAGTTTGCCAAAAGGCACCTAAAGGACTCTCAGTCCATGAGGAAGAAGATTCTCTGGTCTGATGAGCCAGAATGCCAAGCGTCACGTCTGGAGGAAACCAGGCACCACTCATCACCTGGGCAATACCATACCTACTTTGAAGCATGGTGGTAGCAGTATCATGCTGTGGGGATGTTTTTCAGCGGCAGGAACTGGGAGACCAGTCAGGATCGAGGGAAAGATGAACGGAGCAAAGTACAGAAAGATCCTTGATGAAAACCTGCTCCAGGGCGTTCTGGACCTCAGACTGGGGCGGAGGTTCCCCTTCCAAAAGTACAACGACCCTAAGCACACAGACAAGACAACGCAGGAGTGGCTTTGTGACAAGTCTGTGAAAGTCCTTGAGTGGCCCAGCCTGAGCCCAGACTTGAACCCGATCAAACATCTCTGGACCTGAAAATATCTGTGCATCGACGCTCCCCATCCAACCAGACAGAGCTTGAGAGGATCTGCGGAGAAGAATGGGAGAAATTACCCCAAAACAGGTGTGCCAAGCTTGTAGCATCATACCCAAGAAGACTTGAAGCTGTAATCACTGCCAAAGGTGCCTCAACAAAGTACTGAGTACTTATGTAAATGTGATATTTCAGTTATTTATTTTTAATTACTTTGCAAAAATTTCTAAACACCTGTTTTCGCTTTTTTATTATGGGGTATTGTGTGTAGATTGATGATAAAAAAATAATTTAATCCAATTTAGATTAAGGCTGTAAGGTAACAAAATGTGGAAAAAGTGAAGGGGTCTGAATACTTTCTGAATGCACTGTATATATATATATATATATATATATATATACACTAAATCTGTTTTAGTGTTTATTGTTTCATTGTGCGTTATACAGAGTAGTATGTTTACATATTTGTTGTGCTGCTGCAAGTTAGAATCTTATTGTTCTATTTTGGGACATATGACAATAAAACTGATTCTTGAGGGTAGTGAGTAGTAAGAATGTATTTCTCCTAATTTTTTGGAGGAGTTTTCCAGGCTGCTGCTTGGAAGCTGGTGTTGTGACTGTACTGGCACGGCTTGGCAAGAGGCCATGGGGACACAGGGCTTCAGTACTGCAGAAGGGATGTGGACTAGTCCCACAGACTCTGCCGTGTCCAGTGCCCTCAGCCTGCTCATGACATTACGTGGGGTGAATCAAAAGGGCAGAATCTTGGATCAGCTGGAATGTCAGGAAGAAGCTGAGATGGATCAATCATTCAACACGACCATCTGAAAGTGGATCGGAGTGCTTTGGTCTTGAATTTGTTCATGGTAAGAATTTTGCCCTTATCTCAATGAGTAAACCTTTACGTTTTGTCCAGGGTAGAAAATGGCCATTGGAGGTTCACCCTGTTGGCAATGATGAGGAACACAGTGCGGCATCTGATTTACTTCTGCCCGTCTTACAACTTGGCTGGAGTTTAAACCTTTGGAAGGGGAGAAGGGAGACCATGCAAAGTTCTCAATCTTCCCTACACCGGCAACTTCAACACAACTTCTGTTTGTCGCAAAAGCTGAAAATACGGCCAGCCATACTGTGCCTTGTGGCATTTACTAAAACCACAGGCAGTGTACCCTGAATAAAACTGCAGCCTTCATCACTCCTCCTCCACCACTCACTTACTTCTGATCCCTGTTCCCAAGAGGATTTGCTGAGTTTCTGCCATTAATACCAGGTGCCCTTATCATCTTAAGAAGTTCAAACACAAAACATCATCAGCAAATTGAAATATGTTATGTCTGGCTCAGAACCCCGCACCCAAAACGGTTGGACAATCTTTACAGATATGCTGCTCATTTCCAGCTTTTCTGCTCTTGTTGCAGATTGCCAGCACTGTAGTTTTTCCCCCTGTTCTATCTGCAGATGTTGAGTCTATTGAAAAGAACCCATGCAAAAATATGGCTGCTGCTCAAATAAATTGAGGGCATTCATGACTTGCGATTATTTCTACAACAGGCATCGTCCTTTCATGTTCGTTTCAGCAATCACTGAATGTACTGTCAGAGACATGAGACATTGTCCCTTCTGCTGTACTAATTGGCCCATCATTCCTGAACGCATGCCTCCCTCATGCTTTAAGTGTTGGGATTAATTGAGCAATTCACACACACCTCGGGGACAATCTACGTATTTATGAAGTTCCTGCAAATATTAACCAGGATCTTGCTTGTTTCCTCACTCATTTCCTTGTAAATTCTGTGTTATGTCCCTGGCTGCTTCAGGATTTGTCAACATAACGTCTTTGAGTTTGTCCGCAACACATGTTGAACACATGTTACCAATTTTAGTTCAACTGGCCCTAGAAGTCGACAACGGTCTTCATCTGAAGATTGACGTGAAGAATTAATTTGGCACATCTGCCATTCTCCCTCTACTCTTAATGTTTTCATCCAAATTATCTTTTAAGGGAGCTATCTGGTCTTTAGCACTCCCTTGTTTGCTGAAATTTTAATCTGATTCACTTTACAATTGGTTTCATCCTTTCTGACCATCATGTCAGTTATCATTAGCTTTTTATTTTGTCTCATGCCATAGAAGGAGGCCCTTCAGCCTATCTGACTTGTGCCAGCTCAAAGAAAATGCTTCTCCCACCTAAGGGAATTCTCAACCAACATCATGACCACAGTCTGCATCCCTCCACAGGCAGGTGTTTGTCAAGCACTAGAAGAACTGCACGCCGTGGTCAATAAACACCAGACGACATACCCTCATTCCATTTCTCCTCGTTGGTGGGGACCTCAAGGCCAGCATGAAGAAGTCATAGAAACATAGAAACATAGAAAATAGGTGCAGGAGTAGGCCATTTGGCCCTTCGAGCCTGCACCACCATTCAATATGATCATGGCTGATCATCCAACTCAGTATCCTGTACCTGCCTTCTCTCCATACCCCCTGATCCCTTTAACCACAAGGGCCACATCTAACTCCCTCTTAAATATAGCCAATGAACTGGCCTCAACTACCTTCTGTGGCAGAGAATTCCAGAGATTCACCACTCTCTGTGTAAAAATGTTTTTCTCATCTCAGTCCTAAAAGATTTCCCCTTTATCCTTAAACTGTGACCCCTTGTTCTGAACTTCCCCAACATCGGGAACAATCTTCCTGCATCTAGCCTGTCCAACCCCTTAAGAATTTTGTAAGTTTCTATAAGATCCCCCCTCAATCTTCTAAATTCTAGCGAGTACAAGCCGAGTCTATCCAGTCTTTCTTCATATGAAAGTCCTGACATCCCAGGAATCAGTCTGGTGAACCTCTCTGTACTTCCTCTATGGCAAGAATGTCCTTCCTCAGATTAGGAGACCAAAACTGTACGCAATACTCCAGGTGTGGTCTCACCAAGACCCTGTACAGCTGCAGTAGAACCTCCCTGCTCCTATACTCAAATCCTTTTGCTATGAATGCTAACATACCATTCGCTTTCTTCACTGCCTGCTGCACCTGCAAGCCTACTTTCAATGACTGGTGTACCATGACACCCAGGTCTCGTTGTATCTCCCCTTTTCCTAATCGGCCACCATTCAGGTAATAGTCTACTTTCCTGTTTTTGCCACCTCCTACGTCATATCCTAACTACCGCCAAGACTTGTCCTGTAGGAGCAGAGGATCAAACAACCTCGACCATTGCTAAAGATGTCTATCCCTCACCCTCACTTTCAGTGGTAAATTAGACCACTTGCTCCGCTCCTTCTTCATGCACATAGGCAGTGACTGAAGTGTGCAGCTCCAACTGTGGGGACTGCACAGAGTTGGCCAGGGGAGGCAGAGGAATATCTACGTGACTGCTTAGAGTCGATAGACTAGGTGATGTTCAAGGACTCGGCCATAGATCTGAACAATCGCGTCATGGTTGTTACCAACTTCAGAAGGAAATGTGGGGAGGAGTGTGTTCCAACCAAAACTATCCAGGAGTTCTCTAATCAGAACCTTTGATGAACCCAGAGGTGGGCCATATTCGGGTCTGGTGATGCAGGTTCATATCGGAAATCCAGGTAGGCCCTCAGATAAGGTCATCAAAAAGGCATAGTGACACTTTGGCTTTAAACTGGAGGATGAGAGACTGAAACAGACGTACGGCAGCTGTGGCAGAGCATGCACACCACCACTTCCTGTAAGGTGAAACCAAGTGCAGCTCAATTGAGGTATCATTCTGCGTTCTATGTTCACTCCAAAAGGAAGAAAGCAGATGTGCCTTCTCGGGCTCCCATAGCTCCTGATGACATTGTAATATGAATCGTCGAGGCTGGCGTCAGACGATCCTTCCTGAGTGAGAACCCTTGGACAGCATCCAGCCCTAATGAGCCATGCTCTTAAAACCTGCACGGACCAACTGGCTGGTGTTTTGCGGACATCTTCAACCTCTCATTGCTAAGGTTCCCACCCACTTCAAAAGGGCATCAGATAATCGCATAGGCAGTGAAGAGTTGCCCAAAGAGAGCAAGATGGCATGCCGCCAGGCCTATCAACAGGAGCACTAACATTCGTGGTTGTGAATGCTTTGAAAGATCGGTTATGATGCACATCAACCACTGCCTTCATGGGGTCCAGGACCCACTACAATTTGCCTGCAGCCACATAGGTCAACGGGGGAGTGTGATCTTGCTGTTCCCCAACTCTGCACCGGACGACTTGGACAATAACAATACAGATGTTAGGCTGACAATACACACAAAATGCTGGAGTAACTCACTGGGTCAGGCAGCATCTCTGGAGAAAAGGAATAGGTGACATTTTGGGTTGAGACCCTTCCTCAGCCTGAGGTTGTTAGGCAAGTTAGGCTAGATGTTAGGTTAGACCAGATGTTAGGCTATTGTTCATTGACTGCGGCTCGACGTTCAACATCATAATCGTCTCCAAACTTGTTATCAAACTCAAAGGACTGGCTCTCTTCTCATCCCCATACAACCAGATCCTTGATTTCCTTATCATCAGACCAAATCCATTAGGAATTGGCAACAAAAGTTCCTCATTGATAATCATCAGCACAGGAACACCTCAGGGCGGTGTGCTTAGTCCCCCCTGCCCTACTCATTCTGTACCCATGACTGTGTAGCCAAGACCAAAACGCTTACTGCTCCCTTTAGAAGGGAAAAGCCGAGGATCCACAAACTTGCCTTCATTGGCAGGTAGGCGGTAGAAAGAGTTAACAAATTCAAGTTCTTCTGAAGATCTGTCCTGGGCCTAGTACATTGATGTTATCACAAAGATAGCCCATTAATGCCTCAACTTCCACAGAAGATTGAGGAGATTCAGTATGTCGATGAATACTTCAATTGGTGTACGGTAGATTGCATCGTGGCCTGGTCTGGCAACCTGAAAGCCCAGCAACGAAGGAGATAACAGAGAGTGCTAACCACTGCATGGTCCTTCACAGATACCGACCTCCCCCTCACTGATGGGATTTATACAAGGCACAAAAAAGGCAGCCAGTATCATCAAAGACCAACACCACATTGCTCACATTCTTATTCACTCCTGGCATTTAAAACATGAATCTGAAAACCATGACCACCAAGAATAGATTGATCACAGCAACCACCAGGCTCTTGAACTCTACACAACACTATTCTCAACTATGAACTGTGTTTGGTTTCACTAAGAACTTCAGGATTTTTGCACTAGCATTGGTGTTAATAATTTATTGATTTTTTGTTTATTATATATTATTCACGTGTATTTTGTTTATTGGCCTGTTATGCTGCAACAAGTAAGAATTTATTTGTTCCAATGTCAGTACATATAACAATTAAATACTCTTGACTTGCCTCTTGGCCTTATCCCATTTACCAGCTCTTCCTGCACTCCGATCCATTGATCCTTCATTCTACCCCTCACCAACACACTTGAGGCATTTTACAGTGACCAATTGACCAAAGGGAATATGGAATGAGCTGTTGGAGGAGGTAGTTGAGGCAGATACTATCATAGTATTTAATTGACATCGGAACAGGTTCAAGGAAAGCATAAGTTTAGAGGATTAAGGGCCGAATACGGATAGTTGGGACTAATGTGGATGGGCATGTTGGTCGGCATGAGTAAGTTGGGCAAAAGGACCTGTTTCCATACTGTACAGCTGTATAACTGCTTTTATGGTACTTGAGAAATGTCATAACAAGGACAGCCACCCTATTCCATGAGCAGCTTCAGCCTAACTTGCAGCAGGCCAACAGGAGAACCCAAACAGAAAGTCAATCCATTGTGTTCTCACACCCTGGAGTGGTCCTTGCACCATAGACTTTCTGACCAGTGGTAGCACTGCACTGAATACTCACAGAACAAAATCTGGGTCCTTGTTCATCAGTCAATGAAAGTAAGCATGGAGGTACAGCAGGCAGTGAAAAAAGCGAATGGCATGTTGGCCTTCATAACAAGAGGAGTTGAGTATAGGAGCAAAGAGGTCCTTCTGCAGTTGTACAGGGTCCTAGTGAGACCACACCTGGAGTATTGTGTGCAGTTTTGGTCCCGTAATTTGAGTAAGGACATTCTTGCTATGGAGGGAGTGCAGCGTAGGTTTACAAGGTTAATTCCCGGGATGGCGGGGCTGTCATATGCTGAAAGAATGGAGCGGCTGGGCTTGTACACTCTGGAATTTAGAAGGATGAGAGGATATCTTATTGAAACATATAAAATTATTAAGGGTTTGGACACGCTAGAGGCAGGAAACATGTTCCCAATGTTGGGGGAGTCCAGAACCAGGGGCCACGGATTAAGAATAAGGGGTAAGGCATTTAGAACGGAGATGATGAAACACTTTTTCACACAGAGAGTTATGAGTGTGGAATTCTCTGCCTCAGAGGGCGGCGGAGGCCGGTTCTCTGGATACTTTCAAGAGAGAGCTTGATTGTGCTCTTAAAAATAGCAGAGTCTGGGGATACGGGGAGAAGACAGGAACGGGGTACTGATTGGGGATGATCCCCCATGATCACATTGAATGGCGGTGCTGGCTCGAAGGGCTGAATGGCCAGTATACTCCTGCACCTATTGTCTATTGTCTATTGTCTATAACACAAAATGGGACCTTAGCAACACAAAGCAAGCTGGATGAACATCACAGAACCCAGCAGCATGTCAACACTGCAGCTCAATGTGCAGAAAGCTATCGTTCTTGCATAACCTGCTAACATTTTTTCTCACAGATGGGATATTGTTACAGCCTCTCCTTCTCTTTCAGGTTGAGAAAATGTGAGATGGTGGAGTGTCCCAAGGATCAGCACTTGGCCCTCAATTATTTATGATTATTTCACCAACAGAAGTGGGAAGAGTGTCTATCCAATAACAAGAGGTGGGAGGATATGTTGGGACGAGGATATCTGTACTCTGCAGTAGATTCGTGATTGCACCATAACTTGGCAAATGGAGTTTAACATGGGTAATTGTGACACCTTTCACTTCAGTAAGAGGAATCTGAAGTCAAGCTAATATCCGAATGAAGAAAGATTGCAAGTAAATGGAAGACAGAAAAATCTAGGTGTTCTTATGAAATAAATCACAAAAGGTTCCAAAGCAAATGCACTTTGCAGTTGGGAAAAAGTAGTTAGTAAGGCAAATGTACCTTGGCCTTTATTACAAGACGGTCAGAGTTTAGAAATAAGAAATTTCACTAGTTGATTAATTGATACTTTATTGTCACATGTACTTGGTACAGTGAAATTCTTTGTGTTGCATACAATACACAAGTTTGTAAAAAGTCGCCACGGACAGGGCACCGACAGAGTTACAAAGTATTCAATATAGTCCAGATTATCATTCTTTCTTCTTGCCCCCATGCCCCCGCCACTCCTCCCTGCCAAGTCCCTCTTTTAGTGTAGAGGATTGGTGAGGCCACACTAAGAGGACATAGAAACATAGAAAATAGGTGCAGGAGGAGGCCATTTGGCCCTTTGAGCCAGCACCGCCATTCATTGTGGTCATGGCTGATCGTCCCCTATTAATAACCCGTGCCTGCCTTCTCCCTATATCCCTTGACTCCACTAGCCCTTAGAGCTCTATCTAACTCTCTCTTAAAACCATCCAGTGACTTGGCCTCCACTACCCTCTGTGGCAGGGAATCCCATAAATTCACAACTCTCTGGGTGAAAATGTTTTTTCTCACCTCAGTCTTAAATGACCTCCCCTTTATTCTAAGACTGGCCCCTGGTTCTGGACTCGCCCAACATTGGGAACATTTTTCCTGCATCTAGCTTGTCCGGTCCTTTTATAATTTTATATGTTTCTATAAGATCCCCTCATCCTTCTAAAGGATCGTATCGTACAAGGCAGTCCAAAGGAAATCACCTAGGCTAATTCTTGGAAAGAGAGGGTTGTCCATTCACAAGTGGCTGAAGTTGGATCTACATTCTTTGAGTTCAGAAAAATGAGGAGTAATCTTATCGAAATGTGTAATATCCAAAGGGGGCAGGACAAAAAAATATCAACACATTCCCACGAATCAGAGAGTCCCGAACAAGGGGACATGGTTACAAGATAAGGAGATGGTTATTTAGGACTGAGATGCATAGGATTTTTTTTCTCAAAGAGTCTGGAGAATCTTTGGTATTTTCTACCCCAGGGCCTTGTGGATGCGGTTAATGAAAATATTTAAAGTTGAGGTAGATAAATATTTGTAAGATCAGCGAACTGAGGGCTAAGGTGAACTGGCCTGGTGTAGATAATTGAATGGTGGGGCAGGCTTGAGGAGCCAAGTGGCTTGTTCCTGCTCCTATTGTGCATCAAAGTGCGTAGAAAGGAACTGCAGATGTTGGTTTACCCTGAAGATAGACATAAAATGCTGTAGTTACTCAGTGGGACAGGCAGCATCTCTGGAGAGAAGGAATGGGTGATGTTTCGGGTTGAGACCCTTCTTCAGACTGAGAGTCAGGGGAGAGGGAGTCTAGAGATATACAAGGGTAATATCCACTATATGGAGAAGAGGAACATGTTAGCAAGAGGAAGGACATTCTGCTCGCCAATGAGTGTGAACCAATGATGCCAACAATGTAACGCTTAGTCCAAAGGGTTAATTAGTAAAGTCACTGAAATAGAGGTTTTTTCCAAAAAAGAAATAGAACATTGTGTACGAAATTCCAGGAGAAGCCCAGGAAAACATTGCAACCAAAGCCAGAAATCAGAATTTGACTTATTCAGCCACCGCAAAGTAATGGACTAAAAACAGAGGAATCCTGGAATGTTCTCTATTATAAAAAATGTACACTCATTCGCACTCATTGGCCATGTTAACCATGTCAGGGGACATTTTATATTAAACATAAACAAATAATTCTATGCATCGGGAATATCCACTATGAAGGCGATGAGGCAACTGGTACCATGGGAGTCACTAATGCCCACCCAAGGATCCGTCCTCACATCCCCACCATTTGCAGCGTCTGATATTCCCATTGGCTTCATTGCTGAAACAAGTCCAGTTCTCATGCCTTGTTTCCCAGTGAGCTCCCTACACCATTCACATTGTGCATTAAAATGGCCTTGAACCTTTGCAGGAAGAGTTTAAGACAACGCACTTAGAAGCTCTTGCAACAGTGGGAAAAGTAAAAACCTTACAGGCAGTAGATCAAAGCAGGAAGAGCAAAGACGTGCAGGAATGTGGGTTCATTGACTTCTGTAAATTGGTCCTAGTGTGTCGGATAGAAATAGCGTAGGGTGATATAGAAACAATGAACTCCAGGTGCTAGTTTATGTCAAAGATAGACACAAAGTGCTGGAGTAACTCAGCGGGTCAGGCAGCATCTCTGGAGAAAAAGGATGGGTGACGTTTAGGGTCGGAAAGAAGGGTCCTGACCCGAAACATCACCCATCCTTTTTCTCCGGAGATGCTGCCTGACCCGTTGAGTTACTCCAGCACTTTATGTCTATCTAGAGTCAGCACAGATTCGGTGAGCAAAAGGGCCCTTTTCAAGTTCAAGTTCAAGTTCAAGTGAGTTTATTGTCATGTCCACATTCTATCTCTAAACAAAACTAAACAGGACAGACTGCAGCATCAAGAAATTCAGCCCTGATGCACACTAGTCAGTAGTGAGAGGAATCATCTCTGTACTCAACGAGTAGTGAATCAGTGAATCAGACATACACTACCCTTTGCCACTCTCATGAGACAATGCATTCAGATGCCACTTCAACCCCCCTGGGTAAAACTGTCTTGTCTTGTCTTCACCACCAGAAGAGTCACATTGAACAAAGCATGGTTAACGCAAGACCCAACTCGCTGTTGTCATAAATCTGATATGGCCTGAAAGGAACAAGATTCACAATCTACTGTCAGGAAGCAGACGCACAATTAAATCCCAAAGTGAATGAATATAACTGGCTTGTAAGAAGTAAGGTTTAAACCAGCATCTGCTTTCCTTCCTACACATTTTGTAAGGAGTAGGATTTGATTGAAAAAAGGAGGCTCAATAATTGACTTATAAAGAACAAGGATCAGTGTTGGACCAAAGATAGACACAAAAGGTTAGAGCAACGCAGGGGGTCAGGCAGCATCTCTGGAGAAAAGGAATAGGTGATGTTTTGGGTCAGGATCCTTCTTCAGATCTTAGTCTAATTCTTCAGTCTAGCGTCATAGAGTCATACAGCATGGAAATAGGCCTTTCAACCTAATTTGTCCAAGATAACCATGATACCCTATAAACGCCAGTCCCATCTGTCTGCCTTTGGTCTCTCTGGGGGGACCTCTATCATTTTTCCCTAATGCATGGGAGGATGAGGGAGGGCATTATAAGAGGTAAATAAAATCATGAGTGGTGAAGATGGGGTGTGCGATTACAATCTTTTCCCTGGGAAAAGAGGAGTCTTAAAACGAGAGGCATAGATTTCAGGTGAGATGGGAAAGATTTAAAAGGGAACACAAGGAGCAACTTATTCACACAAAGGGTGTAAGGTCTGTGGAACAAGCTGTCAGTTGTAGAGGCGGGTAAAATTACAATGTTCAAAAGACATTGGGATGGGTACATGGATAGAAAAGGTTTCGCTGGAAATGGGCCAAACATACGCAAATATAACTAGCCTGGACAGACATCATGGTCGGCACAGATGAGTTAGGCAGAAGGGCCTAGCTCTGGGCTTTATCGATGGAGCTAAGTAGCAAGGAGTGGTAAACATTGGAGCGAGAACTGTAGTAAAAAATATTGCCGAATAAATAAAAGGGTAGAAAGTCGAACGTCGCTGCGCAAGTGTGGCAGCCAGAAAACAAAAGGAACCAGGGAAGTGTTCAAAATAGATTCAAGAAGAGGCCTTGATTTCACAGAGGAGCCACTATTGGAATCAGAGATGGACACAAAAAGCCGGAGTAACTCAGCAGGTCAGGCAGCATCTCTGGGAGAAAAGGAATAGATGATGTTTCGGGTCGAGACCCTTCTTCAGACTGAGAGTCAGGGGAAAGGGAACTGAGAGATATGGACCATGATATAGAGAGATGTAGAACAAATGAATGAAAGATATATATGCAAAGTAACGATGATCGATGAAAGGTGGAGCCCACAATGGTCCATGTTGGCTTGTCAGGATCATGGGACTTGATTGGACAAACATAAGATTTGGGTGTGAACTTCCAGGATTTTAAAATCTGATTGGACAGCCCATACTGTTGTGAAAGGACTGAAAGGGTCTGAAGAAGGTTCTCGATCCGAAACATCACCTATTCCTTTTCTCCACAGATGGTGTTTGACCCGCTGAGTTACTCCAACTCTTTGTGTCTATCTTCGTTGTGAAAGGACTGCTGGGATCATGGATTCTAATTGGAAGAGTTGAGATTGGGCTTCTGAGGATCATGAATTCTATTGGATGACTATTAAGAAGGAGTAGTGTGGGACTAACAGCATCTCAGTTTAAGATTGAACAGCTATGAATAAGGGTCAGAATTAGACAGAAAGGAGGAGGGATTGGATGGTTTTAGTGCACTAGATGTACTTGAAGGTGCAAAATATCTGTAAAATGCAGCAGAGGCTGCAGACTTAAGGTGACATTTGGGACCACTCGCTTGAAGATAGCAAGTCACTAAAGCCAAAAATATCTTCAAAGCTTCAGCCCACAGGCCAATGGCTAAACTTGCCTCCCCCTGGTGAGCTTCAGGAAGGACTGAGCTGCTGCTTGGATGAAAATCTTCCAGTGTTGGATGTAGCATGGAGGGACAACCCTCAGTGTGCACATTCCATTCTGGTGCCGTTTCACTGCTAGAGGGTGAAGTGTGAGAGGGTGAAGTGGAAGCGGAAGTTTGGGTTTTCAATTTCCCTTATTTAGAAATAGGAATGATTTTGCCTGGACGATTGGCATCAACAGGAGCAAGCGGTGGAGGAAGGAACTGCAGATGCTGGTTTGCAGCAAAGATAGACACAAAGTGCTGGAATAACTCGGCGGGTCAGGCAGCATCTCTGGAGAAAAGGAATGGGTGACATTTTGGATTGAGACCCTTCTTCGGACTGAGAGTGGGGGGAAAGGAGAGTCAGAGGAAACTGAGAGTCTCGACCCGAAACATCACCTATTCCTTTTCTCCAGAGATGCTGCCTGACAAGCTGAATTACTCCAGCATGTTGTGCAGTGGCGGACTGGCCAGGGTGTCAGCTTGCCCGATGGCAAGTGGGCCCCTGATGAAGTGGGCCCCCTTTGTCTCCAGGCAACCAATATTTTTAGACCCAGTCCGCCACTGATGTTGTGTCCATCAACAGGAGCAAGCTGATGTTTTTAAAAAATGGGCAGGACTGGATATAAGGATGACTTCACAGCCCACTCTATTTCAGTCTCCACTGAAGACAGGTTGAAAGTTCTCTTTTATTTTGCAACCAATTGAGTCTGAGCCATTCCAGCACAATCCCATCAATTCCATCATCCATGTCTCCTTTGACACCCACACTACAGGATTATTTCTCCTAGCCAATGAAACAATGGACCAGCATGTCTTTGGGAAGTGGGATCAACCAGGGGAAAACGGTATAATCACAGGATGGACGAGCAAATTCCACCGACAACACGGGAGGCCAGAGGCAGCAGTACTACTGGCTGCTCTGCTGCGTCTCCCATTCAGTTTCTTGCCACATCAGATGGATTACCCCGGAGAGAGTCTAATGTAGTCATCTTCTCCATCAGCAACATGCTGAGGTTTGGAGGATAATTCTAAATTTGTGTAAAAGAGCAACTGTGAGCCTTAATCAGGGCAGATGCAAGTCAACCATGCCACCTCTGAACTTTTGGAGTAATAATGGGCCTTGTCTCTGCACTGTAGGTGCTGCTTGCTTCTCCAAATCTGCTGGGGCAGATGTTGGCATCAGCTGGAATGGAGTTTGCTATTTCCCAGTACTGGTTGTTCTCTGGCTTTCCTCTATCAAGGGAGGCAAGAGATAGCGGAGTCAGGGGTGGAGGGCATCACTGGCCGACCGCCAAGTACTTGTTGTCCATACCCTTGTAGCGATGGCCATTCCTTCAGGCCATTTCAGGGGATCCGTATCAAGCAAGATTGCAAGTTTGTACAATAGCCAATAGTACAGTATGTGAAACTGAATGCATCTGGAGACGACACATGTGCAATCAAAGATGCTTATGACACAGAATGAGGTCATTCGGCCCACTGTGTCTGTGCTGCCTGAAAATGAAATTGGGTTAATTGTGCTTCTATTAGTGTGTTATCCCATTTGCCTTTTCACCAGCGCGCCCACAAGACATTGGATTTTCTGATGGTGTTCTGCACATGATGAGATTCAACTCGAAAACAATGCAAAGAATTGCTTTGAAGAGTTTGAAGAAGATTGTGTCTACCTTGACACACTACCTTCAAATCAGTAGCAAGTGTGAACCTCCGCTCATGCAGAGACCTGCGGCCCTACGTATTAAAAGCTGAAATATTGACTTGTGTCACGTTCCAGCGATAATGGAGAAATATTAAAACCAGGATTCCTGGAATCCATTCACCCCTTCAGTGGGAGGATGTAGATTCCCCAAAGAGCTTTCCCACAATATTAGTTCCCAAACCCAGCTGTGTTTCTCCTGGCAAAAAAAAAACCTGGGGTTGGATGGAGGGGAGGAGAATGGAAAGCTGGTCCACTGCTACAGTCACATCATTCTCCGCTTGAAGAGCAAGGGCGATATCCTGGGGGCTATACAATCATTCCCCTTGTGGTGGTGGGATGGTGTTTGCAACATGTAGAAACAAAAGCATAACCTTTAAACTGAAGGGGAATTGAATCATCAGCCAAAATATTTATTCTGTATCATTGTTTGGCTGCACCAAGATGCAGCTTGCCACCAGTATTGTTGACTTTGGAACACCTCGATCATACCATACATATTCTTTGAGTTTCCTGACCACAGATTTGTTGTGATTGGATGTCGGGCCAGTTATTTCAGGAGCTGTCAGCGGCTGGACCTTGCCATGGTGCATTATCCCTGACAACTGGACACCTTCCCTGCTATTCCCTGCTGGAAAACTTTGTTTACAACGTAACTTGCTGGACCCATGGGCTGATATCAGGAAAGGAAAGGCAGCGGGATATCGGTGCCTGTCCCGCCGAGTTACTCCTGCATTTCGTGTAAACCAGCATCTGCAGTTCCTTCCTCCACCAAAGGGTCTTTCCTTCTTCTCTTGGTCAAAATGGTTCCTAGGGATCTCATACATCAATCAGCTCAGCCAGATGGGTCCTCATCTGAAAGTCTCGGCTGAAAAAGCTCCTGTTCCAATGCCGCAGTCCTTCAGTAGGTCACCAGGAAAATCACCCTGGATTTGTTCACTCACTTCTCTAGGGAGTAAACCTGCAGCTTTCTCACCCTGGCAACAAGCTGGGGTGCTGACGCACTTGAACTGGAGGTGGCGGATGGCAGAGTGAGAAAAGAAAAGAGAAAC
Organism: Amblyraja radiata; assembly: GCF_010909765.2. Classification (NCBI taxonomy): domain Eukaryota; kingdom Metazoa; phylum Chordata; class Chondrichthyes; order Rajiformes; family Rajidae; genus Amblyraja; species Amblyraja radiata. The sequence goes on along the minus strand of NC_045959.1, from coordinate 24,789,319 downwards.
ACTGGACATAGTGCGAATTAGAAACCCATACACTCAGCAGGTCTTTAAGAGAGTCAAGAATCAAGAATGTTTAATTGTCATATTTACCAATATTGGAAGAATGAAATCCTTACTTGCAGCAGCATAACAGTCCTGCAAACACAATACACATAGATAACATTTTTTTTTTTTAAATTAAATAATTAATTAATTGATTATCCCAATACTAATGGAAAAAAAGCCCAAACTTCTTTGGCAATCCAGATATGAACTGGAATAATGAAAGTCTTCCTTGCTGCAGCTTTAGAGGCAGCAGAAAGACAGCCAACATCATCAGAGACCCACTCCACCCTACACTCTCATTTCACTCCTGCCATTGGGAAGAAGGTATAGGATTCCAGAAACTGTAACATCCAGGTTCAGGAGCAGCTTCTTCTCTACAACCATCCAGCTATTAAACACCACAATTTCCAAATAAGCTCCAAGCTACAATGACTGGGGTGCATTGTTTTTGTCTTTAATTGTTCCGTTTCAGGACATATGACAATGAAACATTCTTCACCTCTTGATATTAGAGGCAACAACACAACAATAAAATGTGCAATATCAGTTATTCTAAGAAAACTAGTCCATGAAAGCACAAAAAACAAAATACATAGAACGACCATGGTAGTGCGAAGTGCCTAGTGGTTCAGTGATAAGATAGTGGTTAGTTTGTGCATGGTGGCATCAAGGGTGATAGTTGATGGGAGGAAGCTGTTATTGAACCTGGAGGTAATAGGATGCTCCTGTACCATCTTCTCAATGACAGCAATGAGATGAGAGCTTGGCCAAGGTGATGTGGTTCTTTTAACAATGTCTTTCACAATAACGTCCCACCTCAGGATCTCTTGGCTGCAATGGTCCTGACAGATACACCGTGCACCTTTACATCCATGTGCGAAGTGTCGGTGAGGATGAGATTGGGCTGGTAAAATATGACGGTGATATTCATCCACACTTTGTTCGTGGCTCCCTTTCCAATGATGTGTCAAGATTAAAATTTTCATCCGTGTGTGCAAATCCCTCCATAACTTAATTCTTCCCCATCTCCCACTGCCCTGAAACCCTCCAGTCTCTCGATCATCCCTCATTTCCAAACCTCCACCATTGATGGTCATGCCTTCAAGCCCTGGGCCAAAAGAGCCTTAAAACAAATCTTTCTTTCTCCACATGTGGATCTGAGAGGACAACTTGAGCTCACAGTTGACCAACACAATACAATACAATACAATACAATTTTATTGTCATTTGAGCCTCAGTAACACACTACAGTTAAAGCTGCTACCAGGTAAATATTCCAAGCATCACTGTCTGCCCAATACATGAACAATGTACAGTCAATCTTTTAAATTAAATAAAAAATAACAATAAAAATAAAAATAAATAAAAATAAAAAATCTTTTAAATACAAAAGTACAAAACAGAGAAGATAATTTCCCTGTGGACTACAGTTCTGACCCAAAGCTGGTGAGGAAAGGTTATTGAGATTATAAGGAGCCAAGTAACCTGTGCCAATATTTAGCCTAAAATTAAACTGAAAGCTGATATCAAACATTTCCAGTTAGAGTTAATCAAGGAGCGATATTAACAGCCAAACATTACATTCGTGCATCAAAAACACTTCCTTGGGATATCACTTAACAACGTTATAAATAAGTTCCATGCAGCCACATAACTAATGCTTTCCAGCATTTGGATGTCATTCACATTGTCCAAAATGATGTTTTGAATCCAATATTTTCCTACAAAATAAAATGAAAACAGTCTCCTTTTCTCAGCCAGAAAAGCCCATCCATTCTGATAGGACAATCTTGAGATTCACAAGCTGATGTTTTATCAAATTTGAAGTCAACTGGAAGCTTGTCATAAATACTACAACGTTAAATATCCTCATAAGATAGACACAAAAAGCTGCAGTAACTCAGCAGGACAGGCAGCATCTCTGAAGAAGGGTCTCGACTTGAAACGTCACCCATTCCTTCTCTCCATAGATGCTGCCTGTCCTGCTGAGTCACTCCAGCTTTTTGTGTCTATCTTCGGTTTAAACCAGCATCTGCAGTTCCTTCCGACACATTAAATATCCTCATGGTATGTTATTCAGTTTGGTTTTATTATCAACAATCAACGTTTCTTACTATTCACTAATCCCTCGAGGGAGGCTATGTGGAGAGCGGGTGAGGTTGACTCACTAGGAGTACAGAAACAATTACCGAGATGTTCATCTCTCAGCAGTCCATCCCCACCTGCCAAACATCTGATGAAGGGGAGACGAGGAGCAACTTACTGTGCCAGCCTCCGTTATGAGTAGGAAGGAAATGCAGATGCTGGTTTATACCAATGATAGACACATTCATACTGTGGCTGAAGAAGGGTTCCAACCCAAAACGTCACATTCCTTTTCTCCAGAGATGCCACCTAACCCGCTGAATTACTCCAGCATTTAGTGTCTAGCTTGCATTATGCGTTTGGCAGTGGTGCCTCTTTGCCTGCTGGTGATGGGGCTGGGTGGAGGGAAAGATGATTAAGGGGCCTCCTCTCTTCACTTTGCCTCACGCTGGTTTGCTTCTCATCAGTCTGTTCCATTAATGCCAGGTCTGGATCTTGTGTTGGTGAGAGGTACCTGGCAGTTCTCCGGTGCTTCTTTGAGGGGAAGGGTAGCAAGCACCGCACTTAAATTGATTCCAACATTGTACGATGAGTCCGACTGAGGTGGAGTCAGAGAGATGAGAGAAATCACATGGAATTGTATCACCTTCGCAACCAGGAAACAGGCCATTCGGCCCACTTACCTGAACTGGTGTTTGTGCTCCACTTGTGCCTCTCCATCCTATTTACTCTGCTTTCCTCTATCATTGCAATCTCCCGTACCTATGGTCCACCTTTCCTTTAAGTCCATCCACAGCACTTCCTAGTGAGTTGTGCTTTCTCTGGCATGAAACTTCTCCTGAAATACGTACATACCGCTGGCCATCAGTGACCTTAACCGCCGGTCTCCTTCACAAGAGGGAACATTTCTACCTCCACTCTATTGATTCCCTTAACAATTTTACAGGTGCCCCAATTAGTTCATATTTTCTGCTAATGACTTCTTCCTGGTTCTGTCAGATGTCTCCCTCCATACAACACTCCAGGCAGCACACCCAACAGAGTTTGTGGATGAAGCCCAGTCCATCACACAAACCAGCTTCCCTCTACACTTCACGCTGCCTTGGGAAGGCAGCCAACATAATCAGGACCATTCACACCCCAGACATTCCCTTTTTCCTCCTCTCCCTTCGGGTAGAAAATGCAAAAGCTGGAAAACACGTACCACCAAACTCGTGTTCACTTCTTCCCTGTGGTTATCAAACTTTTGAACAGACTACTCTTAATTAAGAGTGGATTCCCCATCACCCAATTTATCTCATAACACCCCTTGCAGTTCTTCTTATCTGCCCTTTTCCTTCAGCTGGAACACTGTAACACTATATTCCATAATTGGTTTTCTCTTTGCACTGCGTGTGTATGGTTTGATCTTACTCGTGTAACTTATGAATTGACTGGATAGCACAACAATTATGTTTTTCACTGTATCAATAATAAACCAATACCAGTGCCAAGTTGGTGTGAGCCTACTGAACCAGATACCACAGCAAAATCACCGAATTATGTGAAATGTTCATAAAATAACATGGTCTTTCTGAAAATTTCAGAACCAAGGCGTTTGTTGGACTGATGTTTCTATGGCTAGTAAATGGAACTACAAATTGTCAATGATCTCACAGGTATGAAAGGGTGAAGTGCCTTTTTCTGGTGAAATGTTCCTGAATCTCTGGGCTAGTAAAGGGCCTGTCCCACTTTCACGACCTAATTCACGACCTTTTTTACTCGTGGACATTTTTCATCATGCTAGAAAAACGCCCCGACCTACTTGATGCCACGAGTACCTACAACTAGCATCACGGCCTGCTACGACCAACCTACGACCTCCTACGACCTCATACGACCTTGTGACGACCATGCTGCGAGTTTGAGTCGAGGGCAAACTCGGCAGAGGCCGTGGATTAGGTCGTGAAAGTGGGACAGGCCCTTAAGGCTCTCATTTCACGGCTTCATTGTGTCTGTGTAGCACACACCACTTGTCTGAAGAAAGGGCCCCGACCTGAAATATCTAATCATGTCCTCTAGAAATGTTGCCTGACCTGCTGAGGTAAGGGCCTGTCCCACTTGGCAATTTTTTCAGTGACTGCCAGCATCATTGACTGACGTATCAGGTCACCGAAAAATACCCGGCGTGATGCAGCGTGACACGGAGTGGTGAGGTATGTCGCGTGGTGTGTTTTCAAGTGTCGCAACATATTTTTGTCGCCGCTGGATTTTGAAATGTTCAAAGTCTTTTGGCGAAACTGATATGATGCCGGCAGTTGCCGAAAAAAATCGCCAAGTGGGACAAGCCCTTTAGTTCAGCACTTTGTGGTCTACACACCATTTGTGCCATTGAGACTGATGTGTTGATCAGTCAGTCTGAAGTAATTAAGGATCCACAGTAACAATATACACTGCTGAGACCCACAGTTAATGGAATCTGACTTTTGTGACATGTGTCCCTGGTGTCAATTGGGGATTAGTTTGTGCTATAGTGTTGGTATCCAAGCATGACTTGACAAACTGTTACACAGGTCTGGCGATTGTCCCAGATTGTGTCAATTGAAATGAATTTACTCAATCATAATGTACGTGCATTCTGCAACCTCCTGATTCAGTTTTGAACAGAACGTTGATATTCCGTCATTTACTCCTGAGCCACTCATTAATAGTGGTTAACAGATCCTATCCTCAGAAAGTTAGCAAAATTAGACTATTTTTAGGGGACCTTTTCTAGCCCTTTCTCAGTTCAGGGTGAGCAGAGTGGATCCTAAATAGGGCTGCTCAGACATGAATACTGCTACCGTACAAATATCCTGCTTCTGTCCAAAGTTGAGCAATTGAATCAATTATTCACCACTTACACAATACACAATGCAATACTATACAATTTATTTGTCACTTGAACCTCATAGAGGCTCAAATTAAATGTTGTTTCTGCAGTCATACACACAAGAAAAAAAGACCCAAGACACAACACAATTTACACAGACATCCATCACAGTGAATCTCCTCCTCGCGGTGATGGAAGGCAAAAAGCATTATCTCTCCCCTGCACTCCCCATTCCCCTCCCGATGTCAGAGTCAAAGCCCCCGGCGGGCGATGGTAATTGTCCCGCGGCCATTAACGCCGCGCCGGGTGATGCAAGGCCCTGCTCCGGGTCTTGTTGTTGGAGCCCCCGGCGGGCGCTAGCAAAGTCCCGCAGCCGTTGAAGCCGCGCCAGGCGATGATGTAAGGCCCCGCTCCAGGTACTCCTCGACCCCGCGAGTCGGGCAGGAGAAGTCGCCGTTGTGGAAGCCCCGAAAAGCGGTCTTCCACCAGGGACCCACGGGCTCCCAGTGTCACTGTCCACCGGACCTGCGGTAAGCCTCCGAATCCCCGGGGTCGGGTCGCAGCGGCGCGCCACCACCGCTCCTCCCGCTCCGAACTCGGCCAGCTCTACGATGGTGAATAGGTCCGCAGGCTCCGCGACTGGAGCCATAGGTCGTTCCTGCCGGAGGCCGCTCCACTTTGCAGCCCCAATGACAACGGAGACCCGACAGGGAAAAGGTCGGGTTCTCCGTGCAGGGGAAAGATTTTAAAAGTTTCCCCCCCACACACACACACACACACACACACACACACACACACACACACACACACACACACACACACACACACACACACACACACACATACCCCATCAAAAAAAAATAAAAACTACATTAAAACGGGACAAAAAATAACAAAAAGACAGACGGACTGCAGAGGCCGCTGCGACGTGAGTCGCGCCGCCCACCGGAGCCGACACTTCTGTGCCGGTTCATGACTAGGAGCTTCCAGACATCATGTGGCCGGCTCCCGTCGCCCTTCCCCGATCGCCGAAAGTCTTGAGAAATTTTCTCTGCTGCTCACAGAACGAAGACGCCTGAGGGTGTGTTTGTTTCCCGATCGAGGAGGGCGGTCAGTCGCTTGTGTGCGTTCGCACCAAGTTGGCGGCTCGCCACCTCAGGACCCTGCAGAGATACCTGTACTCAGGGCATCCTCCCAGGTGGCACGTGCTGGCAAGGCACTTTTTCCAACGGAGCCGCTGCCTTCAAGGAGGTACGCAGATCCCGATGGTGGGGGTCAGCCGTGCGGTCCTGATGGGGATGCCCGGCTTCTACAGGGACTTGTTGAGAGTCTGGAACCTGGTTGCCATTGACCGGGCCCCCCCTCCACCGGCGGAGGGTGACGGCCCGGGCGTGAGAGCAGCCGGTCCTTGTCCCGCCCCACCAGGTGTCGGGGGGGCTCAAACATGTGGAGTACTTGTGGTTCAGCAAGCCCCCGCTCAGCCGGAAGTACTCATCGGACTCAGGTGCCGTAATCCAGCCGGACCCACACAATTTGAGCCGCCTTTCCTCGACACCCTTCGTCTCCCTCCGAGACGCAGGGAGGCGTGTCCTGTACAGGCTCCTCCTCCACACCCTGCACTTCCTCGCCCTGGTCCACCATCCGGACACCAAGTGGCGGTCGATGTTGCCTTCCGGTCACGAGGGGGGCCCCCGGTGGGGGTCCCTCTACGCAGGGATTCTCCCCCTGTACATTGGGGACCTGGGGTGGAGGATATTGCACGGAGGTGTTCCCTGCAACCTGTTTCTCTCGCGGTTCACAGACTCGCCAGCCGCCTGCCACTTTTGCGGGCTGGAAGAGTCTGTGTACCACGTGTACATGGAGTGCGTGAGGCTGCAGCCACTGTTTCAATACCTAAAGGGGCTGCTCCTTGCCTTCTGGCTACATTTTTCACCCACCATCCTCATCTTTGGACACCCTGTGCGTAGGGGAGAGGGTAGGGCTGAAGATGTCCTGGTTGGGTTGTTCCTGGGCCTGGCCAAACTGGCCATCCGCGAGTCAAGGCACCAGGCGGTGGAGGGCTCTACCCGAGCCGGCTGCCTGCCCCTTTTCCGGGGATACGTCCGTGCCGGGGTGCGGTTAGAAAGGGACTACGCCCTGTCTACGGGCACCCTGAGGGAGTTACGGGACCGCTGGGCTCCGCAGGGGGTTGACTGCTCAATAATCCTCAATAAGGATTGTATCATAGTTGTATAGTAGGTTATTATGGATATATGTTAATATTGTAGTATGGTGGTGGGTTCTGGCTTGTTTTATTGTAGCGTAATTATTATTTTTTAATAATTGAATACATTTTTTGATTTAAAAAAAAGAAGCACAAGGTCCTTCACAAATCAATCAACTTATTCCAATGGCAAGGGAACCAAGATGATTGGAGCTGATAAATCTGTTGCTAGCCTTCATCCGCCTTCACAGCCGTTGAGTTCAAGATAACGTCATCCGCCTGGTCCGCCGTTGAGGTTTTGTAGGTTGGATCGTTCTTAGTCTGGACCCTCATCCTCGACCTTACCGCCATGGGTGGCCCAACCAGAAGCTGGTGCTTCCGACGGCATCGCTCTCAGAGCCATTGGGACACGCAAGCCTCTTCACCACGGCAAGGTAAACGATCTCAAGAGGGCCCAGCATCTGTAGTTCTTTCTTAAACATAGATTATCCACTTTGGTGGCAAAAACAGGAAAGTAGACTAATATCTGAATGGTGGCCGATTAGAAACAGGAGAGATGCAACGAGACCTGGGTGTCATGGTACACCAGTCATTGAAAGTAGGCATGCAGGTGCAGCAGGCAGTGAAGAAAGCGAATGGTATGTTAGCATTCATAGCAAAAGGATTTGAGTATAGGAGCAGGGAGGTTCGACTACAGTTGTACAGGGTCTTGCTGAGACCACACCTGGAGTATTGCGTACAGTTTTGGTCTCCTAATCTGAGGAAGGACATTCTTGCCATAGAGGGAGTACAGAGAAGGTTCACCAGACTGATTCCTGGGATGGCAGGACTTTCATATGAAGAAAGACTGGATAGACTCGGCTTGTACTCGCTAGAATTTAGAAGATTGAGGGGGGATCTTATAGAAACTTACAAAATTCTTAAGGGGTTGGACAGGCTAGATGCAGGAAGATTGTTCCTGATGTTGGGGGAGTCCAGAACAAGGGATCACAGTTTAAGGATAAGGGGGAAATCTTTTAGGACCGAGATGAGAAAAACATTTTTCACACAGAGAGTGGTGAATATCTGGAATTCTCTGCCACAGAAGGTAGTTGAGGCCAGTACATTGGCTATATTTAAGAGGGAGTTAGATGTGGCCCTTGTGGCTAAAGGGATCAGGGGGTATGGAGAGAAGGCAGGTACAGGATACTGAGTTGGATGATCAGCCATGATCACATTGAATGGCAGTGCAGGCTCGAAGGGCCGAATGGCCTACTCCTGCACCTATTTTCTATGTTTTTATTATATGTTTAGTTAAACTAGCTATGGTTGGATCTTGAGATTTCACCCACTCACTTCTCTCGATTCACGCGAGTAATGTGAAGAAGCTCTGATGACAGGTCAGTGATGTATGGCACTTACAATTACAATTCAATTTATTGTCATTTGGACCCCTTGAGGTCCAAACGAAATGTCGTTTCTGCAGCCATACATTACAAAACAAATAGACCCAAGACACAACACAGTTTACACAAACATCCATCACATCGTTGTGATGGAAGGCAAAAAAAACTTATCTCTCCACTGCACTCTCCCCCCCCCCCCCCATGTCAGAGTCAGAGTCAAAGTCAAAGCCCCCGGCTGGCGATGGCGATTGTCCCGCGGCCATTAAAGCCACGCCGGGTGATGCAAGGTCGCGCACCGGGTCTTGGTGTTAGAGCCCCCGGCGTGCGCTCGCAAAGTCCCGCGGCCATTCCAAGCCGCGCGGGGCGATGGTGTAAGGCCTCGCTCAGGTGCTCTTCAACCCCGCAACTCGGGCGGGAAAAGTCGCCGTTGCGGAAGCCCCAAAAAGCGGTCTCCCAGCAGGGACCCGCGGGCTCCCGGTGCCGCCGTCCGCCAAACCCGCAGTTGCAGCCTCCGAGGCTCCGGAGGTCGGGTGGCAGCAGCGTCCACCACAGCTCCACCCGCTCCGGACTCGGCCAGCCCCGTGACGGTGAGTAGTCGGCAGCTCCACAGCCGGAACCCCAGGTCGTTCCTGTTGGAGGCCGCTCCACGTTGCAGCCCCAACGACAACGGAGACCCGACAAAGAAAAGGTCGGGTCGCCCGTGCAGGGGAAAGATTTTAAAGTTACCCCCTCCCCCCCACCCCCCCACACACATACCCCAACAAAAAAAATAACAAAAACTACATAAAAACGAGACAAAAAATAATAAAACACAGACGGACTGCAGAGGCCGCTGCTGACGAGAGTCGCACCGCCCGCTTCCCTGAACAGCAGAGGAATTTCCATGTTTTCGTTATTGCCTGTGGCTTCCTTCAGAAGGAGGATTCGTGGAGCTTATTATTTATTTCCTGGAGTTAGGGCATTACGCTGGAGATTTATCTTACTTCAATCTTTTAACTCAATCCTGCAGGAAAAATGATTTATAGTAGATTCACCGCTTGGACAAATATTGTATGAGAAGTAGAGTCAAAGAACCAAACATAGACACAAAGTGCTGGAGTAGTTCAGCGGGTCAGGCAGCATCTCTGGAGAAAAAGTATGGATTACGCTTCAGGTTGGGATCCTTCTTCAGACTGAGAGTCAGTGGTTGAAGGGTTGGATCGTGCTTGATTCAGTAAATAGCTCAGGTAGATTGCACATCGATCCCTCATCGATCCCTCACCACACCTCCATGTTTCCCATACATTAGAACTGATTTTCTGTAGCTGCATGGCTCCTTGCAACCTGCAGGACTCACCACTGCTGCCTTGGGAGGTGGAGATGGCCTCAATGCAGACTAGGCCTCAGTGGAAGAACCTGAGGCCCACCTCTAACTGCCCTGAGGGTCAAACAATATCTTGTGCAACAGAAAGCTTTTGTTTCCAAATGTATTTGATAATCAATATCTTCTTCATATGAAGAAAGACTGGATAGACTCGGCTTGTACTCGCTAGAATTCAGAAGATTGAGGGGGGATCTTATAGAAACTTACAAAATTCTTAAGGGGTTGGACAGGCTTGATGCAGGAAGATTATTCCCGATGTTGGGGAAGTCCAGAACTAGGGGTCACAGTTTAAGGATAAGAGGGAAGTCTTTTAGGACCGAGATGAGAAAATCATTTTTTACACAGAGAGTGGTGAATCTGTGGAATTCTCTGCCACAGAAGGTAGTTGAGGCCAGTTCATTGGCTATATTTAAGAGGGAGTTAGATGTGGCCCTTGTGGTTAAAGGGATCAGGGGGTATGGAGAGAAGGCAGGTACGGGATACTGAGTTGGATGATCAGCCATGATCATATCGAATGGCGGTGCAGGCTCGAAGGGCCGAATGGCCTACTCCTGTACCTATTTTCGATGTTTCTATGTTTCTATCAAGGGCATTATCAGCTCCGCGACTGGGGGCTCCAGTCGCGGAGCTGAGGACTTACCATCGTGGGGCTGGCCAGCTTCGGAGCGTGGGGAGCGGTGGTGGTTCGCTGCTGCGGTCCGACCCCGGAGTTCAGAGGCTCCAGCTGCAGACCGGTGGACTGGGAGCTCGCGGGTCCGGGTGGAGACCACTTTCCGGAGCTCCCGCAACGCGACTTCTCCAGCCCGTGTCACGGGGTTGGAACGACCCGGAGCGGGGCTGTACATCTCCCGGCACGGCTTTAACGGCCGCGGGACATTCCAGCGCCCACCGGGGGCTCCAACTTTCTGACTTTTGGGCCTGGAGCGGGGCCGTACATCGCCCGGCGCGGCTTTAAATGGCCGTGGGACTTACCATCGCCCGCCTGGGGCTTCAACATCGGGAGAGAAATGGTGCAGGGAAGAGAAAAGACTTTGCCTTCCATCACAGTGAGGAGGAGATTCACTGTAATGGATGGTTGTGTAAATTGAATTGTTTGTATGTCTTGTAGGAATTGTATGGCTGTGGAAACGGAGTTTCGTTTGAGCCGCACTGAGGTTCAAATGACATGTAATAAATATTATTATTATTCAATATCAGTTGAAGTGGATTGAAATAATTAAAGTATATCCATTAACAAATACCACCTGGAGCTGGCCCTTCAACCCAGTCCTTTCAGGAACCAGCCTTAGACTGGGTGGTGAGTGTAGAGGAGAGTGATGGTTCAGGTAATGCTAATATTTGATCTCCATCCACATTTTCACCCTGCAACTTGTGAGGACAATGTCATTCCCCCACTTGCAAAAAGAGTACATTAGGGCCTTGACCCAAAACCTTGATGATCCATTTCTCTCCATAGATGCTGCTCAACCCACTGAATTGGTTGTTGCTCCAGATTCCAGCATCTGCAGTCTCTTATGTCTATGGGCCAATGTATTGTACAATGAAAAATATTAACTATCCAGAACTTCAAGGGGAAACTTGCATTTTTAATTTATCTTAAAAAGTTCCCAAAACTTAATTTGAAGTGTAAAGACTGTACTCGTACAGGAAAAATATCAGTCAATTTACACTCAGGAAGACAGAATTTTAAACAATTTTGATTAACATTGGCCAAGCAGCATCGTCTGCTGCTCTTCAGAATAAAACGGTGAGATCTCTACCTCATCCAAAGGACAGATGAATACACTATTTCACATCTTATCCAAAAAACTGAGCCTCTGTCAGTACAGCACTCCATCACCACTGAAATGCACTGCAGTGACAGCCTAGTTCTTTACTTCACTATGGAACAGGATTGAAACCGGCATCCTTCCTACTCACAGAGTTGGTTAAGTATGAAGTTTGTATTTGCACAGTGATGTCAGGCTAAATGAATACAATGTTTAGCCAAGACTATTTTAAGGCCAAGTTACTGGCACTAGACACTGAACAAGTTACTGGCCAGGCACTGAACATTCCCAACAAGACAGAAGCTAACCATCTATCCTAATGAATAAAGTATGTGATTGTGTATACATTCTGCACCTTGACTGGACTGGAAACTTGAAGAAATTGCATTAACAGGCCTGTTGTACTGCTGCAAGTCAAAATTTCATTGCTTTGATGTCAGTCGATATGGCAATTAAACGTTCTCAACTCTCAAAATTGGGAGCTACAGGATGAAATACAACTACATTATTCAGCCATATAACTACTTGTATATCCCCCCTTCATAAGGTCATGTGATAGTAGTAGAACTCGGCCCATCAAGTCTACTCCACCATTCAATCATGGCAGATCTACAGTGCATTCAGAAAGTATTCAGACCCCTTCACTTTTTCCACATTTTGTTACGTTACAGCCTTATTCTAAAATGGATTAAATTCTTTTTTTTTAATCAGCAATCTACACACAATAGCCCACAACAAAAAAGTGAAAACAGGTGTTTAGAAATTTTTGCAAAATAATTAAAAATAAATAACTGAAATATCACATTTACATAAGTATTCAGACCCTTTACTCAGTACTTTATTGAGGCACCTTTGGCAGTGATTACAACCTCAAGTCTTCTTGGGTATCACGCTACAAGCTTGGCACACCTGTATTTGGGTAATTTATCCCATTCTTCTCTGCAGATCCTCTCAAGCTCTGTCAGGTTGGATGGGGAGTGTCGATGCACAGCTATTTTCAGATCCTTCCAAAGATGTTCGATCGGGTTCAAGTCCGGGCTCTGGCCGGGCCACTTACGGACATTCACAGACTTGTCACAAAGCCCCTCTTGCGTTGTCTTGGACGTGAGCTTTAGGTCGTTGTCCTGTTGGAAGGTGAACGTCTGCCCCAGTCCGAGGTCCTGAATGCTCTGGAGCAGGTTTTCATCAAGGATCTCTCTATACTTTGCTCCGTTCATCTTTACCTCGATCCTGACTGGTCTCCCAGTTCCTACCGCTGAAAAACATCCCTACAGCATGATGCTGCCACCACCATGCTTCACCGTAGATATGGTATTGGCCAGGTGATGAGCGGTGCCTGGTTTCCTCCAGACGTGACACTTGGCATTCAGGCCAAAGAGTTCAATCTTGGTTTCATCAGGCCAGGGAATCTTGTTTAGGTGCCTTTTGGCAAACTCCAAGCGGGCTGTCATGTGCCTTTAACTGAGGAGTGGCTTCTGTCTGGCCACTCTACAATAAAGGCCTGATTGGTGGAGTGCTGCAGATATAGTTGTCCTTCTGGAAGTTTCTCCCATCTCCACAGAGGAACTCTGGAGCTCTGTCAGAGTGACCATCGGGTTCTTGGTCACCTCCCTGAATATGTTAGTAAGTCTCTATCCTAAGGCCCTTCTCCCCCGATTGCTCAGTTTGGCCAGGCTCTATGAAGAGTCCTGGTGGTTTCAAAGTTCTATTTATGAATGACGGAGGCCACTGTGCTCTTCTGGACCTGCAATGCTCCAAAAAATGTTTTCCCCAGATCTGTGTCTCAACACAATCCTGTCTCGGAGGTCTACAGACAATCCCTTCGTCTTCATGGCTTGGTATTTGCTCTGACATGCACTGTCAACTGTGGGACCTTATATAGACAGGTGTGTGCCTTTCCAAATCATGTACAATCAATTTAATTTACCACTTGTAGACTCCTATCAAGTTGTAGAAACATCTCAAGGATAATCAATGGAAACACGATGCACCAAAGCTCAATTTTGAGAGTCACAGCAAAGGGTCTGAATACTTACGTAAATGTGATATTTCAGTTATTTATTTTTAATTATTTTGCAATAATTACTAAACACCTGTTTTCGCTTTTATATTATGAGTTGTTGTGCGTAGATTGATGATAAAAAAAAATGACTGTAACCAATTTTAGAATAAGGCTGTAATGTAACAAAATGTGGAAAAAGTGAAGGGGTCTGAATACTTTCTCAATGCACTGTATCTCTCCCTCCTAACCCCATTCTCCTGCCTTCTCCCCATAACCTCTGACACCTGTACTAATCAAGAATTCAGCCCGTATCAGCCATCAACCACCCATTTACACTAATCCTACACCAATCACATTTTATTCAACTCGCATTCACAATCCCGCGGGAATCAGAGTTGGACGGACGAGGATAGGACGAGGGGTTCACAGGTTGACCCGCACGTCCAGGGTAGGTGTAGGCTGGAGGCCTGCAGCAGCCGGGGGCTTGGCTGGAATTAGCACCATTCATAATACCTCAAGAACGGAATGGACTCTGAAAATGGCGCCAAAACTATTTCCGTACAATTTGCTGTTCGAGGATGTGCTTAGGTATGGCAATACTCTACTGGGCTGTTAGTAAGAAAATAATTTCACTGTGTGTTTGCACTTCACACATGTGACAATAAAAGCAACATTGAACCATTGAACCAGTGAGGATTCTACTACATGCCTGCACGCTCGGAATAATTTTACAATGGTCTATGCACCTGCGTTTGTTTGGGATGTGGGAATAGATCAGAGCACTCGGGGGGGAAACCAACGTGGTCACAGGGAGAATGAGCAAACTCTATTCAGACAGCACCAGAGGTTAGGATCGAAGCGGGGTCACTTGATCTGTGAGGTAGCAGCTCTGCCAGCTGCACCACTGCATCTCCCCAAATGTGTCTTTCCCAAGTACATGCTGTGGTAGTCTGAGCATATCTTGAGGGAGGGCACTGAGTGGTCCTTGTTTAATTCTGTTTAATTTCAGTGGCACTCGGTCAGGTTCAGTATGAATGCCACAGCACAGTCAATTTTCTCAGCCTTCCTGCTCAAGCTCTCTATTCCAATGGCGAGGAGCTCCCTGTGCTACTGACAAAGATTACTGGAAACTCTAGCCAGAATCATGAAATAAATGTTTAATGAACATGGTTTGTAACTCAGAGGCTCTGTATTAGCCCATTGCCTTGGGAACAGTGAAGCGGCAGACAAGTCTGTACTCGATGTGTAAGTGGTCTTGAAATGTGTAAACTGCAGTAATCAATGGAGTCTGAAAAGACTTGGCAAAAATCCGGCTGCCACTTTGAATAAGTCTGTATTCCTTAATGATATTAGCATGCTGGCACAAACTACTGCTGTAACATTTGCACTAGCCTGGCAGCAACAGGGATGAAAAGGCTTTATACAAATTCTAGAATCAATGATAAAAAACCTTGGTATACAGGTATATTATTCCATAAAAGTGGTGACACCAGTAGCTAGAGTGATAAAGAAGGCTTTTGGCATCATTGTCTTCATCGGTCAGGACATTGAGTACAGGCATCATGTGGCAACTGTACAAGTCATTGGTGAAACCACAATCGGAATACTGTATGCAGTTCTGGTTGCCCAGCGATACGAAGGTTTCCATTAAGCTGGGAAGGGTGCAGAAAATAGATTCATAGGATATTACCTGTACTAGAGGATTTGTTATGACAGACTGGGTTCTTTTTCCCATGGGACATAGGAGGCTGAAAGATTATGTTATGGAGGTTTATAAAATGATTAGGGCATAGATAAGATGAATAGTCCCAGTCTATTTCCCAGGGTTGGGGAGTCATAGAGTCAGAGAGTCAAAGAATTAGCCCTTCAACCCAACTCGTCCATGCTGCCCTAGTAGCCGAGGTTTAGGAATAGGTTCATTATTGTCACGTGTACTGAGGGAAAGTGAAAGCTTTGTTTTGCATAATAAATACAATCAAGTCAAACTCAAGTACAATAGGTAGAGCAAAGGGGAGGATAGAGAGTGTGGAACATGTTCTCAGCATTGTTCTCTCCTGTTCCATAGACAAGTTCTCAGCATTGTAGCACAATGAGCTAGTTCCATTTACCTACACTTGGCCTATTTTCTTCTGTGCTTTTTCCAACCATATACATTAGTTTAGTTACTTTAAAGATACAGCGTGTAAACAGGCCCTTTGGCCCACTGAGTCTGCACCAACCAGCGATCACTCTGCATGTCTTTCAATGTCTTTTAAAAATTGTTGCAATTGTACCCATCCCCACCACTTTGTTTGGCAGCTCATTTTATATGTACAAAGGTACTCCATGTCCTCCATGCCCCTCAGGTCCCCTTTATAAATGATTTGGGCTTCTGAATGATGTTCCAAAAGAATGCATCAGGTGTGCAAACTGGAGCAGACCCATTTTAGGTGGCTGGGCGAACCTTCTTTTCAATAGGAAGTGAACTTCGCTGGTTTAAAATTCAGACCATATATCCTTGACATGCTAGATTAGCCTACTTATGTTTATAATACAAAATGCAGAGCCTCAAGTTTTCGGAAGTTGAATATTAATACAGTACAATTTTTTATTGATATATTTTGTTCTTGTACACGAGCAGTTGTGCAAAGAACTACCAGGGCGATGATGTTTTTGAGAGCACTTTTTTAATTAAAGTTTGGGAAAAATACTTCTCTGATAAAACAGCCTGAAAAATATGAAGAAACATCGACTTTAACGCATGCATTTCAATCATGGCTTGGAAACTCGGGATAAATCAGTGTTCAGTTAACAGAGCGAGAATGTGTAGTGAGCATAATCTAAAACAGTTGTAGTTTTTGATGTAGTGGGCTTGATAAGTCTTGTCATGAACTATTAATCCACTTTGGCTTTGAACAACACAGGGATATAATGAAACAGTTTGAAAGAGGTCTGTTGTCTCCCAGACAAATCTACCAAGACTGTGAGTCTTAATATGTGACGTACATGATCGGCATGCCACACCTTTTCGCTCAACCTTGCAAACGTAAAGAATGAATGGAAAACGACTGAGATGTTTGATCTGTGTTTTATGTGCGTCAACATGAGGAGCTTTCCATTTTGTGTTTGAACCACTGCAATGTAGTTAGATCATTCCCACAACGCAGACTATCTCATTCTTTCACGTCTCTCCGGTTCTTCCTCGGGTTACTCATTCCCTCAACTGTTTGTGCCGAGCCACTTCATCGAGTCTCTCATTACATCCAGCAGGCTGCCTTTGATCTGACCATGTTGCGTTACGAAGGCCAAAGGTGAAGAGGAATGGCAGGCAGCTGGATGGCCTGTGTTGTGCTTCCTCCACCCAGCCATGGTCCACTTGCAGGTTTAGCACCCAGACCTACAGTAGCTTACAATCAAATCTTGTAGCCATCCTACTCAAAGTGTAACTGGCTCAACCGCAATCGACTGTATCACCAGATGTTAACTAAAGTTGTCTGAACTGATAAAATTCCACTTGACTCTACCAGAGATTTCAATTAAGGCTTTTATATAAATTCCAGGAGCATTGAAACAGACAACTTTCTGGGCAAAGAAAGGCTAAGGTCCATCTGCTTATCAAGATGCCGTGTGACTCTACAATTGAGAAGTCGATGACTTATCTTGACAATTAATCTCTGTCAATTATTGTAAAACAGCTGCAGACAAGAAAAATACCAGTGATCCAAAACTCTGACAATCATTTCTTCAACACCTCCGATCCTCACAGCGATATTCGATTTCCCATTCTTTGTGCCACAGTTTAGTTAGACAAGTTACCCCAAAACATGAATTTCTGTATCAAAGCCTTCTAGTTGGTACTTGAACAATTAAAAGATCCACAGTTTATGCTGTAGGATCGGTGATGTTTCTTCATTGGACCTCAGACTTAAATCATAGCAATCTGAACATAAGACGGAGTTTAGGTTGCTTCTACCTACCTGTTCTCAGTCTCCAGCTCCGCTTTGGAAAAACTCATCCGTGTACTTTTTTAACTGAAAAATCACATTTATTTCAGGTAAATGTGAAGTCTTGCACCTTGGTAAGACAAAACATGGCAGAACTACACAGGGAATGGTAGGGCCACAGGGAATGTTGCAGACCCAGGAGAGCAAGAACAGGGCCACTCATAATTTCATTAAATTAATTAAAGCAGCCTTCAGCATCCACTGTCCAAAGAAAACAGTGGCAGCTGAGACAATTTCTCCTCATTATGATAATTTTCAATATTCTCATTAATGCTCTCTGCACACTCTCACACTATTGATATCACACTTGGTGTCAAGAAACGGAGAGTTTCCACCTTGGCCATCATGTCGTGAATTTCCATTTCATGATGGGACCAGATCTTTTCTCTCACACATAAAGCTGCAGCCTGGATCCCATATCTAGCGACTAATGTTTGTCAATGGCAATTGGCTAAACTGGCAGCTGCCCATTGAGTTTTGCAGTGCTTATTTCCTGCCATTGTGTGTCTCATCCACTGTGACACTTTCTGCAGGGATTCATCACCCCCCCCCCCCCACCACTATGCATGTTAAGCAAAGAAGTGGCTCTTCAGCAGATCAAACTGAAGAATTCTTATTGAGACATGGAGTCTAAGCAAGACCTATAAATCAAAAAGTAAAACCGACAGTTAAATCATATATGAACCAAAATAAAGAGGAGATATGAAATTAAGGGAACACAATGAAAGCGGCGAGACATAAACAAAATATATTCTAAGTTCGTAAAATTAACAACACACGTTACATTCTGAAAGATCAGTAAAAGTTGAGTCTTCAGAGATCACAGTGAAAGAGGCAAAGGCAAAACAAAGTTTATTTTAAGTTTTTAAATCAACAACCCAAATTAGATTCAGTGAAGGTACAGAGGAACTTGGAGAAATGCTTTCAGATTTCTGTGTTTAATTACACAGGTACATACAGTATGCCACAGGCCCCGATAGCCTCAGTGGAATGTCCATGCTAGTGCTTGAGGATATCACTGTTTCTTTTGTACTGTCTTTAAAAATAGACTAGTACCAATGTTTCATTTCTTGAAATGTAACACACCACCATAGGAAACTAATGTCAGAAGATTTCAATAAATGTATTCAAAGTTAATCAACGTGATGTAGGAATGAGGCTTGTCAACTTCTTAGGAGCATTTGCAAGAATTTTCTTGCAACTGTTTTACATCTACCAAGAGGATTGGAAATTTGGGTTTGATGCTTATAAAGATCTTACCTTAAATGCTCTCCCCTCTTTATCTCTATATAAACAGCAATGTGTGCAAGTTACTGTGGGGTCCACGTGTCAACAATATTTAGAACTATCCAGAGGACAGGTTTAAGGTGAGGGGGGAAAGATTTAATAGGAACATAGAAACATAGAAAATAGGTGCAGGAGGAGGCCATTCAGCCCTTTGAGCCAGCACCACCATTCATTGTGATCATGGCTGATCGTCCCGTATCAATAACCCGTGCCTGCATTCTCCCCATATCCCTTGACTCCACTAACCCCTAGAGCTCTATCTAACTCTCTCTTAAATCCATCCAGTGACTTGGCCTCCACTGCCCTCTGTGGCAGGGAATTCCATAAATTCACAACTCTCTGGGTGAAAAAGCTTTTTCTCACCTCAGTCTTAAATGACTTCCCCTTTATTCTAAGCATCTGAGGGGTAATTTATTTTACACAAAGGGTGATGGATGTACAGAACGAGCTGCTGGAGAAGGTATTGAGGCAGGTAGTATCGCAACATTTAAGATATATTTAGACAGGTACATGGATAGGATAGGTTTAGAGGGATATGGGCCAAACACAGGCAGGAGGAACTAGTGTAGATGGGACATGTTGGTAGGTGTTGGTCAGAGTTTGTTGGGCTGAAGGGCCTGTTTCCATGCTGTATGACTATAGTTGTATGACTATGATTCTACAGTTACTAGAATGATCCCAGGATTAGGGGATATTAGCTACAGGGAGAGGTTGGACAGCGTTAGATTGTTTTCTCTGGAAAGCCAGAGGTTGTGGAGAGGCCAGATAGAAGTATATAAAATTAAGACAGACATAGATAGGGTAGACAGTCAGAACTTTTTTCCCAGGATGGAAATATCAAATACTAGAGAGCATAGTTTTAAGGGAAAAGGGGCAAAAGTTGAACACAGCACAGAAGTGAACCTGGCATCGTTGGCCTACCCAATCTCTCAGTTGCCAGGCATTCTAATCCCTCTTCACATTCCCACACTGACCTTTCTGTTCTGGGTCTCCTCAAGTGTCAGAGTGAGGCCACACTCAAATTGGAGGAACAGCACCTCATATTTAGCTTGGGCAGCTTGCAACCCAGCAGTACGAATATTGATTTCTCCAATTTCAAGTAACCCCTGCATTCCCTCTCTCTCAGCCCCTCCCCCACCCTAGCCGTCCTGCCAGTTCCACTGTTTGCATCCATTTATCCATATAACCATATAACCATATAACAATTACAGCACGGAAACAGGCCATCTCGGCCTTTCAAGTCCGTGCCGAACACTTATTTTCCCCTGGTCCCATCTACCTGCACTCAGACCATAACCCTCCATTCCTTTCCCGTCCATATACCAATTTATTTTTAAATGATAAAATCGAACCTGCCTCCACCACTTCCACTGGAAGCTCATTCCACACAGCTACCACTCTCTGAGTAAAGAAGTTCACCCTCATGTTACCCCTAAACTTCTGTCCCTTAATTCTCAAGTCATGTCCTCTTGTTTGAATCTTCCCTACTCTCAATGGGAAAAGCTTATCCACATCAACTCTGTCTATCCCTCTCATCATTTTAAAGACCTCTATCAAGTCGCCCCTTAACCTTCTGCGCTCCAAAGAATAAAGACTTAACTTGTTCAATCTTTCTCTGTAACTTAGTTGCTGAAACCCAGGCAACATTCTAGTAAATCTCCTCTGTACTCTCTCTATTTTGTTGACATCCTTCCTATATCCCTTTGTTATTACCTCTTCCATAGCCAACAGTGGACCATTGTGGGCTCCACTTTCCTTGGTCATCAGTGCCGGCTCTGACCTTTTCATACCTCTAGTTTCCCTCCCCGCTGACTCTCGGACTGAAGAAGGGTTTCAACCCGAATTGTCACCTATTCCTTTTCTCCAGAGGTGCTGCCAGACCTGCTGAGTTACCCCAGCATTTTGTGTCTGGTCTGGATGGCTCAGGTAATTGCATTGAGTTAATTGCAACCAAAGATATTTGTGGACTCACGATGATTCCTGACCCAAACAAAGGCCTTTCAGTCCCTTGTACGCTTGCTGACCTAAAGTGGGCTCTTTGAATTCATCACACACCTCGGTTCTCGATCTGCAGCACTGATCACTCCAGCACATCAACAGCTTCTCCAGGTGCTTCTATTGTTCATTTTAATTTGGATGTGGCCCCAGATGAGAATTGTTGGCTAAGCCTGCTTATGTTTATGAATTGCAGCTGAGCATCTGTGAGAACAGCTCTGATCGAGCAGTGCTGAGTGATCGAAGAAGCACACTGTGCTGTCGTGACAGTCCTTTACACTCATCATGAAAGGACGTAAAGAATACAATCTTGCATCAAGTGAAGGGGGCACAAAACTGAAAAGACACGTTGATGGCAAACATATGTCCAACTGAGCTTGGATCGGTAACACACTGTGGCTGATGCAGGGAATGCTTCAAAGAAGCTGTAATTTCAGATCACATCTCCTCGAGTTCTGTGCTGCTTGTTTAATCAGACCTGAAACCATTGTTTCTTCAGACTGAAACTGAGCATCACCAAACATGCAGTAGAATGTGTCCATCAGATTGAACTGATGGACACAAGGTCTGGGAGAGAAAGAACAAGGGCATCAGTGATGGAGAACGTGGTCACTTTTCTCCTCTGCTTGAAGACAGCTGCTCAGAAATTGCTTGTGGATGAAAACATGGGTTGAATTAGTGCCTTTGTTAGCTTGTCCTGCAGCTGATGACACGTTGAATTAAATTTGAATTGAATACATTTTATTAGCCAAGTATGTATACATACAAGGAATTTGCCTTGGTGCTTTGCTCGCAAGTAACAACACAACATGTTTCATGCGCGGAAGAATGTGAATGCTGAAGGGCATCCATGGCTACCTCTTCGCCATCAGCGCACATTAAACGTTGATCTTGGCAGTCCAGTCAGACGCAGTCATTGACATCAGGCTGCTGTCTTAGAGTGGAGGCCAGCCAGAGTCCAAAAGTGTTGTGATTCCTGCCGCCCATCCCTATGAGGGGAGGAGCGGTGTCTAGATTTGTGACAGCACCCAGTGTTGCAGCTCCACCCAAGTGGATAAACCCGGCACCAGGAAAGGACAGAGATGGATGGCAGCATGCCGAGACCTCACACTTGGCTACAGACTTGGCACAGCAGACAAACCAGCCCTTTTACCACCACAACAGCACTGACCACCAACCACCTGACTACTGATCCAATTTTACACTCCCTACATGCACATGCCCCTAGATTCCACCACTCAGTTGCCCATCAGATCCCTATAAAATGTTTCTCCTCTCACCTTAAATCGAGTTTTAAACCTGCCTACCCTGGGAAAAAGACGGTGACCATTGACTTCATCTATATCCCTCATGATTGCACCTACCTCAATTGTGTACCCACCAGGAAATAAAGCCTCCAGTCTATCTAACCTTTCCTTGTAATTCAAGCCCTCCAGTCCTAGTAATATAATTGTGAATCTTTTCTGCATCTTTTAGACATCCTTCCTATAGCTGGGCCACCATATAACCATATAACAATTACAGCACGGAATCAGGCCATCTCGACCCTTCTAGTCCGTGCCGAACAAGTATTCTTCCCTAGTCCCATATACCTGCACTCAGACCATAACCCTCCATTCCTTTCCCGTCCATATAACTATCCAATTTATTTTTAAATGATAAAAACGAACCTGCCTCCACCACCTTCACTGGAAGCTCATTCCACACAGCCACCACTCTCTGAGTAAAGAAGTTCCCCCTCATGTTACCCCTAAACTTCAGTCCCTTCATTCTCAAGTCATGTCCCCTTGTTTGAATCTTCCCTACTCTCAGTGGGAAAAGCTTTTCCACGTCAACTCTGTCTATCCCTCTCATCATTTTAAAGACTTCTATCAAGTCCCCCCTTAACCTTCTGCGCTCCAAAGAATAAAGCCCTAACTTGTTCAACCTTTCTCTGTAACTTAGTTGCTGAAACCCAGGCAACATTCTAGTAAATCTCCTCTGTACTCTCTCTATTTTGTTGACATCCTTCCTATAATTAGGCGACCAAAATTGTACACCATACTCCAGAATTGGCCTCACCAATGCCTTGTATAATTTTAACATTACATCCCAACTTCTATACTCAATGCTCTGATTTATAAAGGCCAGCACACCAAAAGCTTTCTTTACCACCCTATCTACATGAGATTCTACTTTCAGGGAACTGTGCACAGTTATTCCCAGATCCCTCTGTTCACCTGCATTCTTCAATTCCCTACCATTTACCATGTACGTCCTATTTTAATTTGTCCTGCCAAGATGTAGCACCTCACACTTATCAGCATTAAACTCCATCTGCCATCTTTCAGCCCACTCTTCCAACTGGCATAAATCTCTCTGTAGACTTAGAAAATCTACTTCATTATCCACAACCCCACCTATCTTAGTATCATCTGCATACTTACTAATCCAATTTACCACACCATCATCCAGATCATTGACCAAAATTGGACAAAATATTCCGCATGGTCTCGCCAACCACTTGTACGACTGGTGTCAATGCCCTGCACTCAATGACCTGACCTATGACAGCAAGTGTGTCAAACGCTTTCTTCACCAGATGTCTTGATCAAATCACATTCTTGCACTTCCCTTGGATTGATAAAATAGCTGTAAGTTAAAATCTACGTGCGTAATCTCAGTGCTCGGGAAGTACGTAGATTTACTTGCATCTTCAGTGAAATTATCTATGTATTAGATCGTGGTTCTGTGGAAAATCCACGGGCAGTAAATTTAGAAACGGACTGCGTCAAGCAACGTGACAGCCATAATGATGAGCTGCTAGACACAGAACAGAGGCACAACCTCCACCATTCAGCTGCACATCAGCATTAATTAAAGGCGCAAAGAGCTAAAGAGACACAGCTTTTTCAACCAGATGCAATACACATGCCTGCTGGGCAAGCGTTTATCCAAAGTTAAAGGAAAAGCACGTCTAATTAAAGAGCTGGATGAGGAGTTCTCCCCTCAGTCTTTAACTCAATTTCTGGCTAATATATGGTCACTTTCTCCCCACTGCAGGCTTTCTGCCCCCCCCATGTAAATATGGGCCAGGTCTCCATTGTTCACAGCTCACTGTATCTACCATCTACCCCATTGGTGACCCTTGGACTATCCTTGATCGGACCTTGCTGGTTTTACCTTGCACTTAATGATATTCCCTTATCATGTAACGATACACTGCAAATGGCGTGATTGTAATCATGCATTGTCTTTCTGCTGACTGGATAGCACACAACAAAAGCTTTTCACTGTACCTCGGTACACGTGACAATAAACTAAACTAAACTATCTCCCTCGTCTGTTTTGTTCCCTGTGATGGGGCTGAAGGGTCAGTCTGTTTAGCTGGACCATCTCCGGACCATCGGACAGGAGCCCATGCCAGTGTTCCGGAGATTTCATTTCCTCGAGTGATTCTGGTGTCATTGAGAGGAGAAGAGAATTAGGGAAAAAGCAGTGAGACCTCTTCTCTGACCTTTCCCAGGGGTCGACACCGTAGCACAGTGGGAGAGCTGCTTCTCCGTCCCAGAGTCCCGGGTTCGATCCTGACACGGGTGCTGTCTGTGTGGAGTTTATACGTTCTCCTTGTGAGAGCGTGGGTTTCCTCCAGGTGCTCCGGTTTCACCTCACATTCCAAAGACGTGCAGGTTTGTAGGTCAATTGGCCCCTGTAAATTGTCCCTATTGTGTAGCATAGAACTAGTGTACGGGTGATGGCTGGTCGGCGTGAACCCGACGGGCCGAAGGACCTGTTTCCATTCTGTATCTCTAAACTCTTAAACTCTAAACATAAAATACTGTATCATTGTGCCTGTTGGGTGGAACTCCAAGGCATGGTGTCTCAGAGTCATCAGACTTGATGGGCCGAAGGGTCTGCTTCCACGCTGTATCTCTGTGAGAACCTATCAATGTTTAAGCCACCTATCAAATTGAACACTAGGCCTACCGCTGTGTCCCGGAAGCAGCAGATAGCGTCTTTGAAATGTGGGTCATCGACTGGAGCAGAACCGCCAGACAGAACTTTATTTCGCATTTAAAAGGCGTCAGAGGAGCAGTAGTGCAGAAACAGGAGTGGGCTAGTGTTGGCTGGGGGACAATGAAGCTGGAGGGAAGGCTTCCAGGAGAAATGGCCTGATTGTCAGTGCTGAGGTCATGGTCCAGATGGAGGTTTGACAACACACTTGGGGGCATCCTCTGCTGTGTCGTGTAGCACCGCGATCGTGCTACATGGGATAGATTAAACCTGCGAGCACAAAGGCACGCAGTGCACTCTCAGCAGCAGCAGAAATGTGCGGCACATGCCGTAGCCTCATGGCCAACAACATGCCACTACTGTCCAGCCAGGGGAACAGCCCCGGTTCAAGGAGGTGCGTAGAAAGGCATGCTGGAAATATGCATAAAATCTTGAGGCCCCTGCATGTATCAGCATGCAACATGCAGAGGGCAAAGGATCTCACAATCAACAGATCAGATCACAGTTCTGCAATCCCACTTCATTTAGTAAGTTATGGCACTGTTACACAAATAACAGGAGGAAGAGGCTTCAGGATGATAACCAAGGACGATGCACCCTGGCCACTCCCTCATCTCCCCTCTCCCATCGGGCAAAAGGTACAGAAGTGTGAAAACGCACGCCACCAGATTCTTCCCAGCTGTTATTAGGCAACTGAATCATCCTACCACAACTAGAGAGCAGTCCTGAATTACTATCTACCTCATTGGTGATCCTCAGACTATCTTTGATCGGACTTTACTGGCATTACCTTCAACACCTTGAAGCTCTCCGTGCTAAAGTCTCAGCTCGGAACAATCTCCTGCGTTGCTTGGCTGGATCGTCATGGGGCGCCAGGACATCTACTCTCCGAACCAGTGCTCTTGCACTCGTGTACAGCGCCGCTGAGTGCGCCGCCCCAGCATGGTGCCGCAGCGCTCATACTAACAAGCTAGACGTGTCATCAACGACACCATGCGGATCATCAGCGACTACCTATGTCCTACTTCGACGGATCTTCTGCCGGTGCTCACAAGCATCGCACCCGCCAAGCTTCGCAGAGAGTACGCCACTCACTGGTTGGTGTGCAAGGCCCCATCGGACACCAAAAATCCTTTGCACCACCTCGCCCAGGACTCACAGCAACTGGGACCCCAACGCCTGTCATCTCGTCGTCCCTTCGCCTGTAACGCAGCGACCCTCTGTGGCTCCGGTTTCAACACACTAGGAGCATGGATAACCAGCTGGGAACAGACTTCACGACCTCCTCAATTCACTGTTGCATCGAACACCACAGCCCCACTCGGCTCGGACCTGCCCCACAAAGAGCGGGTCGCCCTGAACTGGCTCCATACAGGGGCTGGCCGGTTCAACGCCAACATGCATCGCTGGGGGCTGCGTTCATCAGCAGCCTGCGTGTGTGGAGCAGACCAGCAAAGCGCAGCACATCATTTTTGACTGCGCTGTCCTCCGCCCCCCTGGTGGAGGGGTAGACCTCATGGCCCTCGACAACAGCACATTGAACTGGCTACAGCGCCTGGGGCCGTTACATAACCTCTGCTGCCTCATACGCAAGAAGAAGGCCTTGCACTAAACGTTATTCCCTTATCATGTATCTATACACTGTAAATGACTCAATTGTGATCATGTATTGTCCTTCCACTGACTGGAAAGCACACAACAAAATCTCTCCACTGTACCTCAGTACACGTGACTATAAACTAAACTGAAACTTATGCTGCTGCAAGTAAGAATTCCATTGTCCTGCTGTCAGTACATAAAGACACTTGACTCATTGTACACAAGAGACTTAAAACATTGAATACACATACTTGTCTTGCAACTGCAAAATTGTGTGAAATTGTTAATGGGATTTGAGAAAGATTACTGCAACATTCCTGCATTGTCATTTAGTTAATTATATAAAACTTGCAAAAACAAGTCCTTATTGCATCTGGAGGTGCCAATTTAATCCCATTTTCACTCTGGATGCAGGACTAATCGATTAGCCTGTTCTCCCGTCATTAGGGACCTGTGTAAAAGAGAGGATAGACACAAAATGCTGGAGTAACTCAGCAGGGTAGGCAGCATCTCTAGAGAGGAATGGGTGACGTTTTGGGTCGAGATCCTTCTTCAGAATTAAGAGAAGAGGGGAGACAGAATGAGAGATGGCAGGAGTGAGATTGACAATCAACAGAACAGAACGGGTTAAAAACAGCCACAAACTCTCACAATAATAGCAACCCCATTGATGTTGATGTTGCCGCCAAGCCCAACATCACCACCAACAGAAACGTCAAGAATAACATTAATACCAACATCATCGCCAACCCCAACATCAACACAAGCTCCAACCTCAACATCAAACCTACATCAACATCAACATCTCTGGCCCCAACCCCAATCTTTGTCATGTATTCACCATCCCCCCTGACCTCCCCCTCTCGGATACCGAACGGTCTGACCTCAACAGAGGCCTCACCTTTGTTCCCTCCGTCACCAGCTCAAGGAGTTTCACGTCCGCCACGATGTGGAGCTCTTCTTTATGCATCCGCATCAAAGAGTTTTTCCTACATGGGAAGGAGTCCTTGCCCCCCAGTGATGACCCCTTCTCCCGTTTCCAACGGACTCTCCTCCTCTTGGACTCCCCCTCATGGCCATCTTCCGGCTTTAGACCTTTTTATTTTAAACTGCCGGCGGGACATCAACCGCCTCAACTTCTCCACTTCCCTTTCTCACTCTAACCTCTCCCCCCCCCTGAACTTACAGCCCACCACTCACTCTGCAACAACCCACACTGGGTGATCAAACCCGCCGACAAGGGAGGTGCCGTGGTAGTCTGGCGCGCTAATCTCTACAAGGCTGAGGCCACGCGCCAACTCCCAGACACCTCCTCCTACTTATCCTTGGACCATGACCCCACAGACGAGCACCAGGCCACTATCTCTAGCACCATCACTGACTTCATCAACTCCAGCTCCCTGCCCTCCCAAGCCTCCAACCTCATCGTTCCCCAGCCCCGCACGGCCCGATTTCACCTTCTCCCCAAAATCCACAAACCTGACTGTCCTGCAGACCCATTGTTTCTGCCTGTTCGTGCCCCACCGAAATTATTTCCACGTACCTCGACTCCATCCTATCCCCCCTGGTTCAATCCCTTCCTACCTATGTTCAAGACACCTCACACGCTCTTCGTCTCCTCCATGACTTCAGTTTTCTAGGCCCCCATTCCCTCATCTTCACCCTGGATGTCCAGTCACTCTACACCTCTATCCCCCACCAGGAGGGCCTTAAAGCCCTCTGTTTCTTCCTCGACCATAGAACCAACCAATCCCCGTCTACTGACACTCTTCTCCGCCTAGCGGAGCTGGTCCTAACCCTTAACAACTTTTAATTTGACTCCTCCCATTTCCTCCAAATACAAGGCGTAGCTATGGGCACACGCATGGGCCCCAGCTGTGCCTGTCTCTTTGTAGGGTACATCGAACAATCCTTGTTCAAGGCGTACCGTGGCCCTATCCCCAAACTCTACCTCCGCTACATCGACGACTACATTGGTCTACCTCCTGCACCCACACACAACTCACTGACTTCATCCATTCCACCACTAACTTCCATCCGGCACTCAAATACACCTGGACCATTTCCGACATCTCCCTACGTTTATAGACCACACTATCTCCATCGCAGGTGACAGATTACTGATCAACATCCACTATAAACCCACTGACTCCCATGGCTATCTGGACTACACTTCTTCCCACCCTGCTTCCTGTAAGGACTCCATCCCCTAATCCCAATTCCTACATCTACGCCGCATCTGCACCCAGGATGAGGTGTTCCATGAGATGACTTCATTCTTTAGGGAACGTGGGTTCCCCTCTTCAACTATAGATGAGGCTCTCACTAGGGTCTCTTCTGTACCCAGTAACTCTGATCTCACTCCCGATCCCCCCACTTGTAACAAGGGCAGAGTCCCCCTTGTCCTCACCTTCCACCCTGCCAGCCGTCACATACAGTAAATAATCCTCCAACATTTTCGCCACCTCCAACGGGATCCCACCACTGGCCACATCTTCCCATCTCCTCCCCTTTCGGCTTTCCGCAGAGACCACTCCCTCCGTAGCTCCCTGGTCAATTAATCCCTGACCACCCAAACCACCCCCTCTACAGGCAGTTTCCCTTGCAACCACATGAAATGCAACACTTGTCGCTTTACCTCCCCCCTTGACTCCATTCAAGGACCCAAGCAGTCTTTCCAGGTGCGGCAGAGGTTCACCTGCACCTCCTCCAACCTCATCTATTTCATCCGCTGCTCTAGGTATCAGCTGTTCTACATCGGTGAGACCAAGCGTAGGCTTGGCGATCGCTTCGCCCAACACCTCCGCTCGGTTCGCAATAACCAACCTGATCTCCCGGTGGCTCAGCACTTCAACTCCCCCTCCCATTCCGAATCCGACCTTTCTGGCCTGGGCCTCCTCCATGGCCAGAGTGGGCACCACCATAAATTGGAGGAGCAGTACCTCATATTTCGCTTGGGTAGTTTACACTCCAGTGATATGAACATTGACTTCTCCAATTTTAGGTAGTCCCTGCTTTCTCCTTCTTTCCCCTCCCCTTCCCAGCACTCCCACAGCCCACTCTCCGCCTCTTCCTTTCTTCTTCCTGCCCCCCCCCACCCCCACATCAGTCTGAAGAAGGATCTCGACCCGAAACGTCGCCTATTTCCTTCGCTCCATGGAAGCTGCCTCAACCGTTGAGTTTCTCCAGCATTTTTGTCTACCTTCGATTTTCCAGCATCTGCCGTTCCTTCTTAAACACTCAACATCAACAATAATAACAACCCCAACATCAACACAAGCTCCAACCCCAACATCAAACCAACATCAACATAAATAACAACCCCAACATCGACACAAGCTCCAAACCCAACCTCAAACCTACATTAAACATCAACATTAATAACAACCCCAACATCGACTCCAACCCGAACATCAGCAACAAACCCGATATCGACACCATCCCCATCAACACCATCCCCATTAGCATCGCTCCCAACATCAGCACCATCTCCAACGTCAACAAGAAGCTTTATATCTCCAATAACCTCAACGCCAACAACAAGAATCATTATATCGCCATTAACCCCAACTTCAACAACAAGAATCATTACATCGCCATTAACCCCAACATCAACAACAAGACGATATATTACCAAAAGCCGCAAGCTCAAAATAAAACACTACCATAAACAATGAGAATCCATATATCAATATCAACCTCAATCCCAACATCAAACACCAAAACCCAACAACAACAACAATCCCAACATCACAAAA
This sequence comes from Amblyraja radiata, assembly GCF_010909765.2. Classification (NCBI taxonomy): domain Eukaryota; kingdom Metazoa; phylum Chordata; class Chondrichthyes; order Rajiformes; family Rajidae; genus Amblyraja; species Amblyraja radiata. The sequence continues at coordinate 24,759,004 of NC_045959.1, read as the reverse complement.
CTACTGGATTGTCATAAAGATACGTCAGCATCACTAATGTCCCAATGGACAGTAGACAATAGACAATAGGTGCAGGAGTAGGCCATTCGGCCCTTCGAGCCAGCACCGCCATTCAATGTGATCATGGCTGATCATCCCCAATCAGTACCCCGTTCCTGCCTTATCCCTATAACCCCTGACTCCGGTATCTTTAAGTGCCCTATCTAGCTCTCTCTTGGAAGTATCCAGAGAACCGGCCTCCACCGCCCTCTGAGGCAGAGAATTCCACAGACTCATGGAAGGAAATCTGCCTTCCTTACATGCCCTGGTGTTTCCACACCTATTATTGTAAATTATTTTTAAATGGCCAGTATCAGGGTAATAATGTGTGGATGGTATATACTGGCATTGCCTGTGACAGTTATATCCTATGAGCAAACATTACAAATCTGGACATTGAAGCAAGTACCATAAGAACATGAAATCAAGAAGCAGCAGTAGGTCATTCACCTGTTAAACTATTCACATTGATCATGGCTGATCTATCACCTCAGAGCCACGTTCCTCACTAGCCCTATATTCCCTGGTTCTCATATTATGCCTTGAATAATATGAATTTCTGAAGCCGCCTTGAGCAGAGACATCCAAAGATTCACTCTCCTCTTGGTGATGATTTTATTTCTTCCTGAAGTGATATCTCGTTGCTTTGACACTGTGGCCTGTCCTAGTTCTGCACAGCCCGCCTAAAGGAACATTATTATGTGCTGGTTGGGTTGCTCCTGGGCCTGGCCAAGCTGGCCATCCGCGAGTCACGGCGCCAGACGGTGGAGGGCTCTACCCGAGCCGGCTGCCTGCCCCTTTTCCGGGGATACGTCCATGCCCGGGTGCGGATGGAAAGGGAATACGCCCTGTCTACGGGCACCCTGAGGGAGTTCCGCGACCGCTGGGCACCGAGGGAGGTTGAATGTATCCTTGACAAGGATTGTAATATAGTTGTTTAGCAGTTGATTAGCATAATTGTTGATCTTGCATTATGGTGGTGTTTTGTTTTATTGTATTGTAAATACAATTTTAATATTTGAATAAATATTTTTGATTAAAAAAAAAATTTTTTTTTAAAAAGGAACATTATTCCTGTTTCTACCCTGTTAAGAATTGTTTACATGTCAATTAGCTAACCTTTCATTCGTCTAAACTCCAGAGTTCAGGCCCAATTTTCTTAATCTCTCCTCAAAACACATTCACCGTTCTAAGATTCAAACTGATGAGCCTTTATTGCATTTTCTCTATTGCAAGTGTATTTTTCTGGGAGATCAGATCTGTCCATGACATTCCAGGTCCATTCTCACCAGTGCCCTAGAAAGTGGTGCAAGGCCTCTTTTATTCAAGTCCTCGTGCAATAAAGGTATTTATGTAATTGAAGTAGGTATAAAGGCGGCAGAATAAGCGCAGGTAAATGGCACTAGAATAAGTAAGTGCAATGGTCAGCAGGGACATAGTGCGCTGAAGAGTCACATTCTCAGCTGCGTATGATTACATATATCTATATTTCTGACATAGGAATCCCAATACATGCATTAACCCACTGTCAACGGATATGGGTTTTTGTATTACAATTTCTCCCCATAGAGTAAATCCTCACTGATAAGATCCTCCATAAAACTTTACAATGTGGAGCATTTTTTAAATTTGTGCACAAGAACAAAGGAGAAAAGCTAGCCATAAGTTTCCTGAAACTCTTTTGAACATTCAACAAGATCATGATTTATCTCTTCTCCCTTCCCCTCTCTGATAACTGCTTGCCCTCATGTGAAAATACTCAGCCCTCCAGACCAGAGAGTTTCAAAGAATCGCACGCCTCCAAGAGAATACATTTCTCTGACATACTTGCTGACCTCTATCCTGAGACCAGGAGCGTCTGGGACAGGAGAAGGACCCTAAGTAAATATGGCCACCAAGACTCCAGCAATATAACTCTAAACAGATCAAGGCATTAATGATATGCTTCATTGCTTTCCCTCTTCCCAACAATAATGTAAACCCAATCATCAAATAGGCCAAGATTTTAACTAGCATATGTGGATTTAAGACTGAAGTCACTCTATTTAGGCTTACTAATCATTCATTAATATCACCAGGCACACATTATTATTTCAATGTTCACTAAAATATGATTAACAGAAGGAACCCAAAACCTTTTGCAAATCATACTTGAGCATCATTAGCCTAATAATGATAGGAGTCTGCCATTGGGAGAGTACACGTTGGCTGTTTTGATCTCATAAGCCATCAGGCTATTAAACCTGGCTCGGACAAAACTCTGATTATTAATAACCCATTTTCTGTTATTTGCACTTTATCAGTTTATTTATTCATGTGTGTATATATTTATATAATGGTATATGGACACATTTATCTGTTCTGTAGTAAATGCCTACTATGTACTGTGTGCTGAAGCAAAGCAAGAATTTCATTGTCCTATACAGGGACACATGACAATAAACTCACTTGAACTTGATCTTGAACTTAAGTTCATTTTCATCCTACGCTTGGTGCATGGTGGTTGCAGGCAGTGATCTGAACCAAGGAGTGCACAGCAGAGATCATTTCAGCGCAGGTTAGTGTCAAACAAGAATGCGTCGTTCCCCCAAAGCTTTGCTCAATCTTTCTTGCCATAAAGCTGCACCTCAGCTCCAATAAGCTTCTCAGCGAGTGGAGATAAGGTGCAGGAGAAATGGGAAATAGTTCAGCCTGCCTCACATCCAGTGCAGAACCAGGGTCAGAGAACATAGAACATAAACAGTACAGAACAGAAACGGGCTCTTCAGCCCACAATGTCTGTGCTGAGCATGATGCCAAATTAAACTAATCCCTGCTGCCTGCACATGATCCTTATCCCTCCATTCCCTGCATATGCACGTGCCTATCTAAATGCCACCACCACTGTCCCTGACAACATGTTCTAGGCACCCACCATTATCTGTGCCCTGCACATTCCCTTTAAACTTTTCCCCTCTCAACTTAAAGCGATGTCCTCTGGTATTTCACAATTCTACCCTTAGCAGAAGGTTCTGACTGTCTACCTTATCTATTCCGACTTCCAGCTTGAATCTGCAGATGTTTGAAGGCTAATCTCCAAGTCATCATTAACTCTTCAGTAAAGTGTACAAGTGAAAGAGCCTTACATCAGCAAATCACAGCTGTACGATTTCCCTGCAACAAATGTGCATCATTGCCCCCTGATGATCAAAGTCCACGAAAGACTCTAGGAAATGCAGTTTGTTCCCTGTACCTCAGGAACATCTCCCAGTGAAGGCATGCATCGGCTCACTATCACCTCCGATCTGCCAGTGTAGCCTTTGATCATCAAAGGAAAATACCTCAAACGTGGCCCAAAATTCACGGCCCTCCTGGCAGCAGTTATCCCAGCACTGCTGTTGAGACATGGCCCAACTGCAGTGGGCACGGTAACATACTTGCAGAGGCTGCCTCCACAAATACCTCTAAAACCATTGGCAGAATAACAAGCCAATGTCAGCATCCTCTCCCAGGCCAACATCCCCAATTCTGAAGCTCTAATTACCCTTGTTTATTTCCGCTGGGCAAGCCACACTGTCCGAATGTGTGCCACACACTCCCAAGGCAGACACTCCATGCGAAGTGCATTTGATGCGGGAGGTGACCAGTCAACTTGGTGCCTCCAATGGGTCACAAGCATTCAGAGTAGCTCTAACCTATCATTGTTTGATCCAATGGTAATCACGGGTGCTAATTTATATTAAAATATAACATCAGACCATAAAACATAAAAGCAGAATTGGGCAATAATAATAATAATGGATGGGATTTATATAGCGCCTTTCTAATACTCAAGGCGCTTTACATCGCATTATTCATTCACTCCTCAGTCACACTCGGTGGTGGTGAGCTACTTCTGTAGCCACAGCTGCCCTGGGGCAGACTGACGGAAGCGTGGCTGCCAATCTGTGCCTACGGCCCCTCCGACCACCACCAATCACTCACACACATTCACACACATTCACACACAGGCAAAGGTGGGTGAAGTGTCTTGCCCAAGGACACAACGACAGTATGCACTCCAAGCGGGATTCGGACCGGCTACCTTCCGGTCGCCAGCCGAACACTTAGCCCATTGTGCCATCTGTCGTCCCCAATACAGTTCATCGAGTCTACTGTGCCATTGGATCACACCTGATCTATTTTTCCCACTCAATCCCATTCTCCTGCCTTCTCCTCGTAATCTTTGAAGTCCTTATTAATCAAGAATTTAGCAATCTCCACTTTAAAAATACCCAATGTCTTGGCCTCCACAGCCATCTGTGGCAATAAATTCCACTGTTTCATCACACTCTGGCTAAATAGATTGCTCCTTATCTCCATCATAAAGGTCCTAGGCACTGCCCTCTGGTTCTAGACTCTCCTATTGCTGGAAATATCCTTTCAACGTCAACTCTATCTAGGCCTTTTGTTATTTGGTACATAGTAAATATACTTATTTCCTTCAAATGCAACTAGTTTATAAAGATGGCAACTTAAAAACAAACCTGTGAAGACCTACAGAGGGGTAGTTTTTTGTGGAAACAGGTGTTTTTCATATTACGAAGGAGAAACAAAATAACTTGATTTCTTTCTTCCCATTCATCCCTTTCGCAGTTCATGTCAGCTGTCACAAAGTCTAATCATTCGGGTATGAAACATAGAACATAGAACAGTACAGGAACAGCCCTTGCAGCCCACAATGCCTGTGCCGAACAAGATACCAAGATAAACAAATCCATCTGCCAGCATGTGATCCATATCCATCCATAGCCATGTGTCCATCTAAAAGCCTCATAAATGCCACTATTGTATTTGCTTCCACCAGAACCCCTGGTATTCCACATACCCACCACTCTGTGTGTAAATAAAACTTGCCCCACACATCTCCTTTCAACTTTTCCCCTTTCACCTTACAAGCTAAGCCCTCTCGCCTTTGACATTTCCACCCTGGGGAAAAAGGTTCTGAAAAAGGTCCACCCAATAACAGTGAATTTATTAATAACAGATTATTAATAATTCAATCATCCATCAATCACCTGTTGACGTCAATGAGAAATTACTACCATCCTGTATATTTGTGGGCTGGAAAATGTGCTTCATGAATAGTAATCAGGCCTGCGCCAGAATTTGAGAACCTCTACAAATGAGGAGCTTGCAAGAACTCGGGTGGTCTGTGGTGCTGACTGGATTTCATCGAGCTGACAGATGTGGTTGTCAAAAAATGTAGCCTATTACATGTGTTAATTAACTCACTTTTAGATTTGGTTCCTTTTTTGCAAAGCGCAGCTGGCCTTTGGAATGGTGCCCGGCTCCAGAAAGAAAAGGCTTCCACTGAAGTCAGAACTACTCAGAGCTCAGCCCGAAAGTGAGGCAGAAAACATGGTTGGGATCTAAGGCAAGTTTCACTGCCACCCAATTCTCACAGACGCATCCGCCTGTTACAGGTTTGTCCAACCCACATGTATCCATACTTATTGTGGCCGGATGCCAGACTGATGGGTGGCTTTTCCAGGCAGTAAGGCTGCGTGCTTTTCCTCCTAGAGTCATTGCCTCACATCACCAGAGATCCAGGTTCAATTTGACCTCTGGTGCAGTCCGTGTGCATTTTGTTCCCCCCACCTCACGTGACCTCACGTTGTTGACCTCACGTCAAAAACCTCGGCGTGATATTTGACTCGGAATTGAAATTTGACAAACAAGTCAATGCCGTGGTAAAAGCTAGCTTCTTTCAGCTTTGGACGATAGCTAAAATAAAACAATTCCTCCACTTTGATGACCTCGAAAAGATCATCCACACATTTATCTCCTCCCGCCAAGATTACTGCAACTCTCTTTACACTGGCATCAGCCAATCTTCCCTGTCCCGCCTGCAACTGGTCCAAAACGCCGCAGCGAGACTCCTGACGGGCACCTGAAAAAGGGACCACATCACCCCGATCCTGGCCTCTCTCCACTGACTCCCTGTGCGGTTCCGTATACATTTCAAGATCCTCCTCAATGTCGACAAAGCCCTCAATGGGCTTTCCCCCTCCTACATTAAAAGTCTTCTCACCCACCACTCCACCTCCAGGTCCCTCAGATCGTCCGACTTGGGGCTGCTGAATATCCCGCGGTCTAGGCATAAGCTTAGGGGCGACCCCGCCTTTGCGGTTGCAGCTCCTAGACTGTGGAACAGCATCCCCCTTCCCATCAGAACTGCCCCCTCCATCGACTCCTTTAAGTCAAGACTAAAAACTTATCTATACTCCCAAGCCTTTCCTGACGTCCACTGAGTGAGGGCTATATGTATATACAGTGGCTTGCGAAAGTATTCATACCCCTTGAACTTTTCCACATTTTGTCACGTTACAACCACAAACGTAAATGTATTTTATTGGGATTTCATGTGATAGACCAACACAAAGTGGTGCATAATTGTGAAGTGGAAGGAAAATGATACATGGTTTTCAAATTTTTTTACAAATAAAAAACTGAAAAGTGTGGCGTGCAAAAGTATTCAGCCCCCCTGAGTCAATACTTTGTAGAACCACCTTTCGCTGCAATTACAGCTGCAAGTCTTTTGGGGTATGTCTCTACCAGCTTTGCACATCTAGAGACTGAAATTTTTGCCCATACTTCTTTGCAAAATAGCTCAAGCTCTGTCAGATTGGATGGAGAGCGTCTGAACAGCAATTTTCAAGTCTTGCCAGAGATTCTCAATTGGATTTAGGTCTGGACTTTGACTGGGCCATTCTCACACATGAATTTGCTTTGATCTAAACCATTCCATTGTAGCTCTGGCTGTATGTTTAGGGTCGTTGTCCTGCTGGAAGGTGAACCTCTGCCCCAGTCTCAAGTCTTTTGCAGACTCTAACAGGTTTTCTTCCAAGATTGCCCTGTATTTGGCTCCATCCATCTTCCCATCAACTCTGACCAGTTTCCCTGTCCCTGCTGAAGAAAAGCATCCCCACAGCATGATGCTGCCACCACCATGTCTCACAGTGGGGATGGTGTGTTCAGGGTGATGTGCAGTGTTAGTTTTCCGCCACACATAGCGTTTTGCATTTAGGCCAAAAACTTCAATTTTGGTCTCATCTGACCAGAGCACCTTCCTCCACATGTTTGCTGTGTCCCCCGCATGGCTTGTGGCAAACTGCAAACGGGACTTCTTATGGCTTTTTTTCAACAATGGCTTTCTTCTTGCCACTCTTCCATAAAGGCCCGATTTGTGGAGTGCACGATTAATAGTTGTCCTGTGGACAGATTCTCCCACCTGAGCTGTGGATCTCTGCAACGCCTCCAGAGTTACCATAGGCCTCTTGGCTGCTTCTCTGATCAATGCTCTCCTTGCCCGGCCTGTCAGTTTAGGTGGACGGCCATGTCTTGGTAGGATTGCAGTTGTGCCATACTCTTTCCATTTTCGGATGATGGATTGAACAGTGCTCCATGAGATGTTCAAAGCTTGGGATATTTTTTTATACCCTAACCCTGCTTTAAACTTCTCCACAACTTTATCCCTGACCTGTCTGGTGTGTTCCTTGGGCTTCATGATGCTGTTTGTTCACTAATGTTCTCTAACAAACATAGAAACATAGAAACATAGAAAGTAGGTGCGAGAGTAGACCACCAGGTCCGTCGAGCCCGCACCGCCATTCGCTCATGGCTGAACACTAAACAGACACACTTACCCACAAACAGTAGACACAAGACACAGAACACAAGACACTACCCTCCCCTTTATACCGCTATCACCCCTCTCCACCCCAAGAACCGCGTGATCTCCTGGGGGAGGCAAAAAAACGGATAAAAACCCAGGTCCAATTCGGGAAAAAAAAAATCCGGGAAATTCCTCTCCGACCCCAATCCAGGCGATCGACACTTGTCCAGGAGATCACTCAGGTCTTACTATACTAACCATACCTAGGTCCATATCCCTGCCCTCTCCCCGTAGCCCCTTATCCCCTCGGCAGCTAAAAAACCATCTATTTTAGACTTAAATATATTTAACGTTTCTGCTTCCACTGCTCCCTGGGGCAGTGAATTCCATAAATTAACCACCCTCTTGGTGAAGAAGTTCTTCCTCATCTCAGTTTTAAAAGAGCCCCCCCTTATTCTGCAACTATGTCCCCTAGTTCTAGTTTCCCCGATCATTGGGAACATCCTCGGTGCATCCACCCGATCAAGGCCCCTCACGATCTTATATGTTTCAATGAGATCGCCTCTCATTCTCCTAAACTCCAAAGAGTAGAGCTCCAGCTCTAACAGCTGTATTTATACTGAGATTAGATTACACACAAGTGGACACTATTTACTAATTAGGTGACTTCTGAAGGCAATTGGTTGCACTGGATTCTATTTAGAGGTATCTGAGTAAAGGGGGCTGAATACTTTTGCACGCCACACTTTTCAGTTTTTTATTTGTAACAAATTTGAAAACCATGTATCATTTTCCTTCCACGTCACAATTATGCGCCACTTTGTGTTGGTCTATCACATAAAATCCCAATAAAATACATTTACGTTTGTGGTTGAAACGTAACAAAATGTGGAAAAGTTCAAGGGGTATGAATACTTTTGCAAGCCACTGTATGTATGTAGTTTGTTTGTTTATACTATTCTTATAACAAATGTAAAGCACTTTGGCCAACGAGTTGTTTTTTAAATGTGCTATATAAATAAATCTGACTTGGCTTGACTTGACTTGTTCGGCTCGCAGTGACCACGTTGGTTTCTTTTGCGTGCTTTGGTTGACTCCTATATCCCAAGGATGTTGGTAAGTTCAGTGGTTATATTGAAAAATGTGAGATTAGCGTAGGAGTAGTGTAAGTAAGTGGTCAGTGCAGGCAGAAGAGCCTGTTTCCATGACTGTGAATCTTTGCTGATGGATGGAGCAATATTTATAAAGTGACTCTGAGGTCTGTGAGTCACTGTTTGGCATGTACTGGACAGGAATTTATCTCAAGGATGTCTCCATGAGACTTATATCAAGTGGGTGTTATTGCAGATAGTGAAGATGGTTGTCAAAAATTGCAGGAGGATCGTGATCAGTTGGGCAGGTTGGCTGAGGAATAGTTGATGGAATTTAATACAGAGAAATGTGAGGTGTTGAATTTTGGGAGCACTAACATCAGCAGAACCTACACAGTGAATAGCAGGGATCGGGGGAATGTTGTAGAGCAGATAGATCTAGGAGATAGACACAAAATGCTGGAGTAACTCAGCGGGACAAGCAACATTTCTGGATAGAAGGAATGGATGACGTTTCAGGTCGAGACCCTTCTTCAGACCTACAGGTACATACTGTTATTCATTGAAAATGACATCAAGGGTAGATAGGGTGGTCAAAAAGGCTTTTGCACATTGGCCGTCATCAGTCTGAGCATTGAGTATAGAAATGTGTAGAATGTGTAGAATGTCCAGAATGTCCAGAACAAGGGGTCACAGTTTAAGGATAAGGGGGAAATCTTTCAGGACCGAGATGAGGAAAACATTTTTCACACAGAGAGTGGTGAATCTCTGGAATTCTCTGCCACAGAAGGTAGTTGAGGCCAGTTCATTGGCTATATTTAAGAGGGAGTTAGATGTGGCCCTTGTGGCTAAAGGGATCAGGGGGTATGGAGAGAAGGCAGGTACAGGATACTGAGTTGGATGATCAGCCATGATCATATTGAATGGCAGTGCAGGCTCGAAGGGCCGAATGGCCTACTCCTGCACCTATTTTCTATGTTTCTATGGTCTAAAGGAACTGCAGTCAAAAAGCTGGAGTGACTAAGTGGATCAGACAGCATCTCCAGAGGGAAGGAATACTCTATTCCTTGGAGCGCAGGAGGATGAGTGGTGATCTCATAGAGGTGTACAAAATCATGAGAGGAATAGATTGGGTAGATGCACAGAGTCTCTTGCCCACAATGTGGGCGTCAGGAAATCCTTCAGAGGGGTGAACCCCCGAAAAGCACCTGGACCTGATGGTATACCCGGCCGTGTTCTAAAAACCTGTGCGGACCAACTGGCGGGAGTTTTTACGGACATTTTCAACCTCTCACTTCTGAGGTCTGAGGTCCCCACCTGCTTTAAAAGGGCATCAATTATACCGGTGCCCAAGAAGAGTAAGGTGGCATGCCTCAATGACTATCGACCAGTGGCACTAAGCACAGTCTGTTCGTATTGGTGGAAATGTGTCAGCCTCAATAACAATCAGCACGGGAGCACCTCAAGGCTGCGTGCTCAGCCCCCTGCTGTACTCACTCTATACCCATGACTGCATAGCAAACCACAGTGTGAACTCCATCATCAAGTTCGCTGACGACACCACTATTGTGGGGCGTATCACTGATGGGGATGAGTCAGAGTACAGAAGAGAGATCGAGCAACTGTCCATATGGTGCCAGCGCAATAACCTGGCCCTCAACACCAGCAAAACCAAGGAACTGATTGTGGACTTTGGAAGGAGTAGGAGGGGGACCCACAGCCCCATTTATATCAACGGGTCGATGGTTGAAAGGGTCAAGAACTTCAAATTCCTGGGCGTGCACATCTCTGAAGATCTTTCCTGGTCCGAGAACACTAACGCAATTATCAAAAAAGCTCATCAGCGCCTCTACTTCCTGAGAAGATTACGGAGAGTCGGATTGTCAAGGAAGACTCTCTCTAACTTCTACAGGTGCACAGTCGAGAGCATGCTGACCGGTTGCATCGTGGCTTGGTTCGGCAATTTGAGCGCCCTGGAGAGGAAAAGACTACAAAAAGTAGTAAATACTGCCCTGTCCATCATCGGCTCTGACCTTCCTTCCATCGAGGGGATTTATCGCAGTCGCTGCCTCAAAAAGGCTGGCAGTATCATCAAAGACCCACACCATCCTGGCCACACACTCATCTCCCTGCTACCTTCAGGTAGAAGGTACAGGAGCCTGAAGACTGCAACAACCAGGTTCAGGAATAGCTACTTCCCCTCAGCCATCAGGCTATTAAACCTGGCTCGGACAAAACTCTGATTATTAGCAACCACATTCTGTTATTTGCACTACCAGTTTATTTATTCATGTGTGTATATATTTATATCATGGTATATGGACACATTTATCTGTTTTGTAGTAAATGCCTACTATTTTCTGTGTGCTTAAGCAAAGCAAGAATTTAATTGTCCTATGCAGGGACACATGACAATAAACTCACTTGAACTTGAACTTGGGCCGAAGGGCCTCCTTCCACGCTCTAACACTCTATTACTCTAGAGCAGCATACAATGAGGCAGTCTGTTGTTTGACGGATTAGCGCATTCACAGAAGAGGGAGTCTGAAGAAGGGTCTCGACCCGAAACGTCACCTATTCCTTCGCTCCACAGATGCTGCCTCCCCACTGAGTTTCTCCAGCATTTTTATCTACCTTCGAGTTTTCTAGCATCTGCATTTCCTTCTTAAACATTCACGGAGGAGATGTGCCCCCTACACGTTAAATGGTCATATGTACCATTCACATCATGCTTAGAACCACACCGTCTTTATAGGCTAGTTAGAGCCAGGAAGCCTTGCAGGTAGGTCATGAATGAGATAATCTGTGGTGAATGATAATAGCATTTTCACAGCACACCCATTAAAGTAATGTACTGTACCACGACTAATGTCAGAAAGTTGGCAAGCATACGTGAAGAAAATCCCCTGGTGAATCGGACCCATGTGGTGTATTCATTCACTAAAAGCCTGCTCTATACGTTTGTGAATGAATGTAGTGATTGTCCATATGCGAAACATGGTTCTGTGTTGCACGATTCATGTATGTATCATTTTGTCCATCTTTTTTTGCTATGAGTAAGTTCTTAACAATTGATTCTTCCTTAATTTGCAACCAGAGGTCACTAGATCTTTCCCTTGTTTTAAATAAGAAATTATTCTCACAATATATAAAGCCAGCACCTTACAATTTATCTCCTCTCACATTAGAAAGGACATCTTTGAGTTCAGGTGATCAATGGTCAACATGGCCTCAGTGGGCCGAAGGGCCTGTTTCCATGCTGTATCTCTAAGTTAAACGAAACTAAATCCGATACATTTCTAGTGGCCATATTTCCAAAAGGATGACTCTTGACTATTGAGGATTCATTACAGCATCTTTTATTACGTTTGCAGTTTCATGCCAGACTATTTCAGTTTACCAACGCAATATTTGAGCTTTTCCCTCAAATATCGCGTGGTTTGTAAATGAGTGTACACTTGTTTGGGTTTGGAATGGAGGGATAATGGTTCATGCATTGATTCTAGCAACTGAATCTTTCCCAGTACCTTGCACTCAGGAAGAAACAAGTGCTTCATTGTCATATTAGTATACAAACTTAAAGCACACGGTATTGGGGGTTCAGTATTGATGTGGATAGAGAACTGGCTGGCAGACAGGAAGCAAAGAGTAGGAGTAAACGGGTCCTTTTCAGAATGACAGGCAGTGACTAGTGGGGTACCGCAAGGCTCAGTGCTGGGACCCCAGCTATTTACAATATATATTAATGAGTTGAACGAGGGAATTGAATGCAACATCTCCAAGTTTGCGGATGACACGAAGCTGGGGGGCAGTGTTAGCTGTGAGGAGGATGCTATGAGGCTGCAAGGTGACTTGGATAGGCTGGGTGAGTGGGCAAATGCATGGCAGATGCAGTATAATGTGGATAAATGTGAGGTTATCTGCTTTGGTGGCACCTATTTTCTATGTTTCTATGTTTCTATATGCACTGGGAATTGAACAGTAAAATTCTTACTTGCTGCTGCTTTTCAGGCACATTACAACAACACAACAAATAAATATACAATAAACCATCAGCTTTTTTCCCCCAAAATAAACTTTATTCAGAATAAAGAATTTATACAGTACAAAACAATTGACTGTAGAAGTGCAGAAACTCTTCCGTCATTCTCAGCATCTATACACTAATGAATGTTATATTCAATAGTGTTTGCAAACTATTCTTATACCAAGCAACTATTCTTATACCAAGCTCATGTGGTCCCCTGGGGTGATATCCATTCCCTTGTTTTACAGGTGCCTCCATCAGACCTGCTCCTCAATGTCCCTGGACAGTGGTTCTCCCCCACAGAGCTTAGGCGCTGGCTGCACTAAGCATCAACGAGTCCCTCAGCACGTACTCCTGCAGTCTGGAATGAGCCAGGCAGCAACATTCCCTGACAGACATCTCACTCTGCTGGAAACGTAACAAGTTTCGGGCAGACCAGAGAGCATCCTTCGGCGTTTTGATGATCTTCCAGCAGTACTTTATGTCCGTCTCTGAATGTGTCCCTGGGAACAGTCTGTAAATCAGAGAGCCTTCTGTTACTGAACTGCTCAGGATAAACCGTGACAAGGTTTGCCACGTGAATAAGATGTGAATAAGATGCGAACGGATGCATCATTCTCCAGACTCTCTCTGCAAATCCACGCTCTGCGAAGAGGCGGGCAACCGTTTATTCTCCATAGCAACCATCCCAAGAGCAGCGTGCACTGGTAGTAAGATTCCAAAGGTGGAAGAAGGATCTGACTTGGAAGGCCCTCTCACCACCAGCCACGCAAGGTCTTGGTGCTTGTTGGTGAGTTCTGGCGATGAGGCATTTCGCCAGACAAGTTGGGCAGTCTGCTCTGGGAACCACACCAATGTATCAATTGAGTCCTTGCCCTGCAGCGCCTGCAGGATGTTCCATGCTGACCACTGCCTGATGGACTTGTGGTCAGAGGTGTTGGTCTGGAAACCCTATCCACGTAAGACAAATAGTGTGGCATTATCCAACTAACTGGCACATTGCGTGGCATCTGAGCCAGACCCATCCTTCGCAACACCAGGAACAGGTAGAACCTCAGCAGGTAGTACCACATGCTTTGGCTCTATGCACAGCCTGATACAACCACACACGAAGGGTTTGATGTTACACTAGTTAAACACACCATAAAAGTACAAAGCAAAGTAAATAGTGCAACCTTATACAACGTCCATAGTGATTTGGTGCTGTGGTCGGATTGTGGTTAGAGCAGTGCAGATGGGTTCCAGACCTAATTCGTGGCTGCAAATGTCACTGGCACACAGCCTATGACTTTAAAACATGGACTTGCTTTGTCCTGGTACATCTTTGAGCTATTTATGCAAATTTTAGAGATTATTTTAATTTCAAATATATTCTTTATTCCTAGCAATTAGCAATTGCATATAATACAGTTCATTAAAATTAGCATCTTCTGCGCAAATCATGTCTTTCTATTTGATTTATAATATTGATTTTCATTTAGATATATCTCCCTTGACCAAACATTGATAAGATTTTGCATGGATTCCATATAGTATTCAATGGTGGTGGGAGGGTTTAATTTATGGTCTTTCTCGCCACTGCCCCCCCACCCCCCTAGCCCCCGGAGCCTTTGCAATGGCTACACTAAGTCTCTGTGTGTCTTTACACCTTGGCTGCATCATCCGGTCCCACTTGCAGTGGACCTGACCTTTCACCCTCCAGCAGGCAGTGGGCAGGTGCTATAGATCTGCACGGGAGGGTAGACGTTCCCGCCTCCGTGAGTCTCAGGTAGATGGGGCTCGTCAGCCTGGGAAGGCAGTCCATCTAGGAGAGGGAAATCTCTGATTTAAAACCTCCACTGCCTTGTGGCCATATTCAGTCATGGAAAAGGCTCCAGGAGTAAACCTCAAGAAAATCCGGTGTCGGAGCCCCTAAGGCAGTTCGTCGTTGTGTACAACCTCGCTCTGGTTGCCTCACTTTCCTCACTGTTGGGAGTAGCTCTGATTTTTTGCCATTGGTTACCCTCGAATACCTGGGCAAGTGAGTAGCTCACCTTACTCGGAGGGTCAGGGCCGGCGATAAGCCGATTTGACCGATTGCTCCCAATTGGGCCCCGCGCCTAAGCGGGGCCCCGCACTAATGTTCAGTATTTCGTACGGAAATACGAATTCTCTTTGTTAAATAAAGATTTTTTTTAATTGGCCATCCGGATTTTTTTAAACGAACATGTATAACAATCGCTGCACGGCCATCATACACAAACGATTTGTTAACTAGTGCTGTTACCACTTCTTAACGGTAAGTACTTAACACCTTGTTATGCAATGTCATGAATCTGCATCTATCCGCATTCCTCAGTAAATGTTATTGTGTTTTGAACAAGTATTAATGACGCCGTGTTCCTTTGAATAAAATTCACACGGCGTCATTAATACTTGTTTAAAACACAATTACATTTACTGAGGAATGTAGATCGATGACACGTTGAGAATTTCATTTAACTCACCATCATGAGTGAGGGCCCCGGACCGCGAGAAGGGGCTTCTTCCTGGTGTGCAGGTTAGTCATTCACCTGCCGACCCACGTTGTGTCCAAAGATCTTATAGCGGATCTTTGGTTGTGTCTCTCTGTCTTTTGCTCACTCCCTCCCTCCCTCCCTCCCTCCCTCTTTCTCTCGCGCTCTCTCTCCCGCTCCCCATATTGTCTCTCTCTAGCTCTCCCACTCCTTCTCTATCACCCTGTCCCCTCAGCATTCCCGGAATCATTGACGTTTTGCAGTAGACAAAAATGCTGGAGAAACCCTGCGGGTGAGGCATTCGCCTGGCCCGCTGAGTTCCTCCAGCACTCTGTGTTTTTTGTTTGGCTCTGAAGTTGAAGTTGGTTCAGCGGGACGGGCAGCGGCTCTGGGGAGAGGGTTGTGTTTCTGGTCGAGACCCTTCTTCAGACAATCACAAGTACTCTCATCGACGCGAGTTCAGTTCGGTCTGAAGAAGGGTCTTCTCTCCAGAGTCGCTGCGCTGCCTGTCCTGCTGAGTTACTCCAGCTTTATGTCTATCTTCAATTTCAGAGAATTACAATTTCTCACGGGGGGCTTATAACGTCTCTAAACCCCTCTGGGACCCTCTGAACACCTCTAAAACCCCTCAAGCCCCCCTATTCCCCTCTATTCCCCTCTAAACAATTGTAAACACACCTGAACCCATCTGAAGCCCTCTAAACATCTCTAAACCGTTTAAACCCCTCTAAACTAGGAGGCTGCAAGGTGACTTGGATAGGCTGGGTGAGTGGGCAAATGCATGGGAGATGCAGTATAATGTGGATAAATGTGAGGTTATCCACTTTGGTGGCAAAAACAGGAAAGTAGACTATTATCTGAATTGTGGCCGATTAGGAAAAGGGGAGATGCAACGAGATGCAACGAAAAATGCTCACGGCAGACCAAACGTGTTAAACAGAAATTGGTCAGATATTGAGCTTTACACAGTGAGAAATCATGTGAAATAATCACTGAATTTAATTTTAAATGAATGTACCTGCATGTTATACTGTTTAGTTTGGAGATACCATCAGATAGTCTGGTTGATACAGCCAGATTAGTTTGGAGATACAACCAGATTAGTTTGGAGATACAACCAGATTAGTTTGGAGATACAACCAGATAGTCCACTGAGTTCGCACCGACCAGCGATTTTTGTTACAGATTTGACAAATTTATTTGGCGGCCAAGCAAACGCTGTCTCTAAGGGGGTTGCATCCAATCACCAACCAGCTTGCCTTAAAATTCCCGAAACTACACGAAATATAAACATGCATAAATTTTTACTTTTCTAGAGTAGGGGCCCCGCCATCAGTTTTCTAATTGGGCCCCGCAATTCCTAGCACCGGCCCTGCGGAGGGTGTGGGTCGAACCTCCCTCCAGATTACAGCTCCTTTCCTCCTATTTTTTAAAGGGCAGCCCACTGGCTGGGTCACTGCAAAGTTCTCACTTGAAACCATAACTCAGAAACCTTCAGCTCCAGCCAAGAGACAAGCAAGATTGAGCAGCCCAGCTCAACACCGCTCACACATTTAGTTTAGCTTTAGTTTGAGTTTGAGTTTTAGAAATACAGCTTCGACCCACTGAGATGGTGCCCACCCACGACCGCTCGTACACTAGTTCTATCCTACGTACTAGGGACAATTTAACCTACAAACCTGTGCGTCTTTGGAATATGGAAGGAAACCAGAGCATCAGGAGGAAATCCATGCGGTCACAGGGACAGGGGCGGAAAACCCGGGGGGGCCAGAGGGGACACGTCCCCCCCATGTTTTGAGAGGTGGGGGACATCCCCGCCAGGTTAACCTGCCTGGGCTTGCGGGAAATATGGCCAGCGCGAAAAAGCAGCGCTGGTATCCCGTCAGTCCAGACAGGGCTGTTGGTTAACCTGGTGAGACAGGCAGAGTTGAGCTGCATTTAGCGCTGGATTGAGCCTCCCGAAGCCTCGCGCGCGGCCGCCAAAAAATTGTGTCCCCCGTCCCCTCCATATTTTGATAGTGAGTTCCGCTCTTGCACAGGGAGAACGTACAAACTCTGCACAGGCAACACCCGTAGTCAGGATCTGGGGCTCTGGCGCTGTAAGGTGGCCCTGTGCAGCCTCTACAAGAAACGAGAAACGAGAAAAGTGGAAAGTCAAGTATGTTTGAAGTTGCTGAAGTGTAAGAGGGGAGAGCTTCTCCAATCAACAGCATTTTTGTTTTTTTACATTCTTTAGCGAGAGTTCAGTTTAATATGTCTCTGGGACAAAAAAAATACCTTTCTGACGGTGCAGCACTCTAATGGCTGGAGTTTTGTTTGAGTTTCCAGGTGAAAAGTGAACTCACAATCGTCTGACTCAGATGCAAGTACTTTACCTTCTGGGCTGAAGCTGGTTATATAGCACAGACTGCTGGAGCAGGAACAGTATAATGTATTGTGTTGTTCAACAGGCACCACTTGGGCAGGCCACCTGTACATTGGCTTCTTCTCCCACTTCACGTCTGGCACTGCTATAATTAAACCCTTCAGGATATTTGGATTTTAACATTTAGCAACATTAGAACACAGTAATGGAAATTTTGCAGAGCTGAAATATGACCATCAGGCTTTCAACTCAATAGTCTACAATATACAAACTCTGACAAAATGGGCATTGACAAGTTCTGCCGATCATGCTATGCATATATCTGGGTGCCTTCATGGGTATGTATAACACGTGACAGCAACACTACATCACACTGTTGTCTTCTCCAACATTCTGTGCCATCTTGTGTAGGAAGGAAATACTGGTTTAAACATGTGTATTCAAGAGAGCGTTAGATATAGCTCTGAAGGCTAATGGAACATGGGATATGGGGAGAAAGCAGAAACGGGGTAGTGATTTTGGATGATCAGCCATGATCATATTGAATAGCGGTGCTGGCTCGAAGGGCCGAATAGTCTACTCCTGCACCTATTTTCTATGTTTCGAAACCAAAGATAGACCCAAAAAGCTGAAGTAACTCAGCGGGTCAGACAGCATCTCTTGAGAAAAGGAATAGGTGACATCAAGTGAAGAAGGGTCTCGACCTAAAACGTCATCTATTCCTTTTCGTCAGAGATGCTGTCTGACCCGCTGGGTTACTCCAGCTTTTTGTGTCTATCTTCTGCATCATCTTATCAGCTGTGGCTTGGTGGGCTACAGGTTGTTTACAAACCTTGACACAATGGACTGACACAGAGGTTCTTCTGGTCCCAAATAGACAGGGAATCTCAGAAAATCTCTAGCAGGTCCAGCAGCATCTGTGGAGAGAGAAATGAAGTTGACACTTCTGATTCATCCGTAGGTCTTTGGCCTGGATCACTGATGAGTATATCTCTCTCCACAGATGCTGCCTGACCAGCTGAGTGTTTCCAGTAATTTCCGTTTAGTTTTTTTTTTTCAAATGTCCTCCATGTGCAATTTCTTTTGACTTCCATGAAGAAATTGTGATGATTGGTGGCTGGAATCTCCAGTATTTCATTACAGATTGGAGCAGAGGCACAGGCTCCAGTGAACAAATAATCCACCCTTTTATCACCCTTCAATATTGATAGGAAGTGACTAATGTCCTTGTTTTTATTTTAAATTCATCACTCGAAGCCTTGTGGACTGCCACTAAAGATCCACTAGATAAAGAGCAGCTATGATTGAAAATCCCTTCAGGCCAGTGCTACTGTGTGTTTTGTCCATTGTTTAGTGTGGTTTAGTTTAGAAATACAGCATGGAAACTGGCCCTGCGGCCCACTGACTCCGCACCGACCAGCAATCACCAACACACTAGTTCCATCCTACACACTAGGGACAATTTCCAGAATCCAATTAATCTATAAACGATTGCCTACAAATTAGCCTCAAAAGATTGACATATTCTTGATAAGTAATGGTGCCAGGGGTTTTGGGGAGAAGGCAGGAGAATGGGGTTGAGCGGAAAAGATAGATCATGCATGATTGAATGGTGGAATAGACTTGATGAGCCAAATAGAAACATAGAAAACAGGTGCAGGAGTAGGCCATTCGGCCCTTCGAGCCTGCACCGCCATTCAATATGATCATGGCTGATCATCCAACTCAGTATCCCGTACCTCTCCATACCCCCTGATACCATTAGCCACAAGGGCCACATCTAACTCCCTCTTAAATATAGCCAATGAACTGGCCTCAACTACCTTCTGTGGCAGAGAATTCCACAGATTCACCACTCTCTGTGTGAAAAATGTTTTTCTCATCTCGGTCCTAAAAGATTTCCCCCTTATCCTTAAACTGTGACCCCTTGTTCTGAACTTCCCCAACATCGGGAACAATCTTCCTGCATCTAGCCTGTCCAACCCCTTATGAATTTTGTAAGTTTCTATAAGATCCCCCCTCAATCTTCTAAACTCTAGCAAGTACAAGCCGAGTCTATCCAGTCTTTCTTCATATGAAAGTCCTGACATCCCAGGAATCAGTCTGGTGAACCTTCTCTGTACTCCCTTTATGGCAAGAATGTCTTTCCTCAGATTAGGAGACCAAAACTATTTAATTATTAAACGGTTTAATTATTCTCCTATATCTTATGCCTTGAACTCAGGGTGTTGTGGTTTACTGAGCACGTCTTTGGAATGTGGGAGGAAACCACAGGACCCAGAGAAATCCCACGCGGTCACAGGGCAAACGTACAAACTCTGTACAGACACCACCCGTAGTCAGGATCGAACCTGGGTCTCTGGAGTTTTAAGGCAACATCTCTACCGCTGCGCCACTGTGAAACCCCCCCCCCCCCCCCATCCCACTGAAAGCTAAGGCATAACATTGTACCTTTTCGTTTGGGATCTGCTTGCAATTCCCATCTGGAATTGTTGCGAAACTCCGCTCAGTAAAGCACAACACCCCGAGTTCAATGCACTGGATAAATATTCCTCTTCTTGGGTCACCATCCTAATTTGGCCGGTGTCACTTCAAAGCTTTAACTTCTGAGTGCTATCCTGTCTGGACCCGATTAGTAATTAAATACTAAATCACCTCATCGGTTCCCGCTCAGCACCTCAGAACAGACTGCTTTGATAGAGCCTTTGAAAGGCTCCTTGGCCTTTATCCCACCTCATGGTGTGTGGTGTTGCTCACACCTCTTGATGTGGGAAGACAAAGAGGAAAAGCAGCCAAAGGGATTAAAATAGCAGGGCAGACCTTGAGATCATCTTTTTTTCCCACTTCATATTCATAGGAGTCAGGATAATTTTTCACCTAATTGAACTTTGAATATGCTTAAACCCATTGTTAAATATATCAGAGCATTTGATCAATATTACCAGTTAATTTAAACAAAATAACTACTGTTTCTTGGCAGAGTTTCAGTATATACTTGCATGCTCTTAATATATTATAATTTACGCTCTAATGCACTTGAACAGTAACGTTGTAGGCGTTCAACAATTGTTTCTCGAGGGACACCAACAAACCAGCCCACCCCATCTGCACCACCCAACCTTCTCCACTTCACTAACAACACCCCAACAGGGGGCGCTGTCCTGTGCGCGGCTGCCCAGCCTGCAGCTGTCTGTCTTTTCATCTTTTTTTTATTTTTAGTTAGTTAAAGTGTTTTTGTTTCTGGAGGTCTAGACTTTTTATGTGGGGGGTGGGGGGGGGGGGGGGGAGGGGGAAACTACCTTTCAGGGTCCCTACCTGGTCGGAGAGGCAGCTTTTCTCCGGGCTGCAGTTTCGACCCGTCCTCGCGGCCTACCAGCGGGCCTGGAGCGGCGTTTCCTGTTGCGGACCGCCCAGAACCACGGCTTCGGCAGCGGCACAGCGCTGGAGCGCTATCGTGGAGCGGGCGATGCCTTGCCCGGGTCGCCGCGCTGGAGCTCCGGTGAGCTGAAGACCGCCGGGAACAACATCGCGGAGCTGCGGGTCTGAGGAGCGGCCAGCTGCGGGCGGCCGGCGCCGAACTTTACACCGGGAGCCTGGGATCTCGCGACGAGATCGCCAGTAGTGGAGCTCCAACCGGCGCGGCCTTGTTGGCTTTGGAAGCCGCGGCCTCCAGTACGGAAGCGGCCGTTCCAGGTGTCCCAAGCCGCTGTGAGGATTCTCCCGACGCCGGAGCACCATCACCCGGCGAGAACGGCCAGGAACATCGGGCCTCCGTAGAGGCAACTGTGGAGGCCTCAATTGGCTCGACTATGGGTGAACTGGGGTTGGGGACTGGACTTTGTGCCTTCCCTCATGGTGGGAGCCATTGTGGGGGGATGTTCTTTATGTTTAAATCTCTTATTAATGTTATGTCTGTATTCTTTCTTTATGTGCTGCATTGGCAAGAAGCATTTCACTACACCTAGGTGTATGTGACCAATAAATAACCTTTGAACCTTTGAACCTTCAACCTTCCATACACCTACCCCTTCCTCACCTAACCACCCCAGTCCACCACAACAAAGTTCAGATGCTAGAATCTTGAGCAATGAACTAAGTGCCGGAGGGACTCAGTGGGTCAGGCAGCATCTGCGGAGGGAATGGACATTTGACGTTTCGGGTCGGGACCTTTCTCCAGACTAAGACCCTTCTTCCTTATAACTGAGGAAGTGTTGATAAAGGTTGGCATGTCAGCTATTTCTATGGGTATCCAACCACAGTCATATCACCAGGCTATCTGTTTACCAACAATGCATCAATCTAAATTATCCAATCTGAAGATTTTCCAGTCTGAAGAAATGTCCCAACTCAAAATGTGGCTTACCCAGGTTCTCCAGAAATGCTGCCTGACTCGACGAGATACTCCAGCACTTTGTGTCTTTTTTTAAAACCAGCATCTGTAGAAACTTGCGTCTACAACCTGACTTCTGCATTTGATGTGCTCCGTAATGCTTGTGTTCAGGGCACATATGGGACCCCAGTTCACAGTGAGAATTCAGCCACTCAGGGGTCTCCCATGATCTAAACTTGAGCTATCAACTTAATGAGCTTTACCTCTGAAGAAACGTTGTTTGTTTGGACTGATTAAGCAGCCTTTATGTGAGAACTAAACAGCCTAGAATGTTAACACAAGTTAAATCCTTTCACGGTCTCAAGTGAATTGTGTTGTTTGTGTGGTCATTTCACAAACCTTTTATATTTGATCTCGGTGACAAGGAGGTTTACAACAACACAGATCACAGCTGATCACTGGTTGCCTCTGGGTGGTCTGCCTTCTTTTGGGCAGTATCAAGCCTTGACTGTGGCTCAAGTTCTGTGTGGTTAACAGAGAGAAAAGCCACAGTGTCACACATCATGGAAACAGGCTCTTCACGTTCATGCCCACCATTAAGCAGACCTTGCAGCGGCATCTATGGAATGAAGGAAATAGGCAACGTTTCGGGCCAAAACCCTTCTTCAGACTTGAACAAAATGGTCTGAGAAGGGTTTTGGCCCGAAACGTTGCCTATTTCCTTCGCTCGATAGACGCTGCTGCACCCGCTGAGATTCTCCAACATTTTTGTGTACCTTCGATTTTCCAGCATCTGCAGTTCCTTCTTAAACATTAAGCAGACCTTCATGCTAATCTCTTTTTCTTTTGTTTTCCCCACGCGTCCATCAACTGGCGCGAGATTCTACCAACGCAATAGAGATCATTTATAATTATTATTATAATAGCCTAATGCCCCTGTCCCACTTAGGAAACCTGAACGGAAACCTCTGGAGACTTTGCGCCCCACCCAAGGTTTCCGTGCGGTTCCAGGAGGTTTTTGTCAGCCTCCCTACCTGCTTCCACTACCTGCAACCTCCGGCAACCACCTGCAACCTCCGAGAACCGCACGGAAACCTTGGGTGGGGCGCAAAGTCTCCAGAAGTTTCCATTCAGGTTTCCTAAATGGGACAGGGGCGTTATTACCTGACCAACCAGCACATCTTTGGGATGTGGAAGGAAACTAGAGCAGCTGAAGGAAACCCAGGAAGCCGCAGGGAGAACAGGCAAACTCCGCACAGACAGCGCATGAGGTCAGGAAGCAGTTACATGGTAGGCGAATGGAACTAGCTCAAATAGACACGGTGGCCAGCATGGACGTTGGGCCAAAAGCCCTGTTTCTGTGCTGTTTGGCTTGATGCACCCGTGAGGCAGTAGACCTACCCACGGCACAACTGTGCCCCCCACGATCTATGCAGTGAGATGATCAAACACGGCAGTGAAGAAACCTGTGCTGAGGGATGAACTCCTGGAGGCCCATGCCCACCGCCATCTTACAGACCAGCTGCCTAATAGTGGAGATGATATGAGCAGAGAGGGAAGCAGCCTGCACTGACCACTGAGGAGAAAGGCAGAACTCAATGGGTGGAATTAAGCTGAAAAAATATATATAGCCTAGTAAGCTGCATTAATAACAGTTAACATTCTGTACCAGCAGCAGTTTCCTGTTATAAATTCTTCATGCTGAACCTGGTCTGCAATGGCCAGTATTTATTGCAGCTCTGCCCACGGCACAGGTTGGGTCTGGGCTCAAGCAGCATCTGTGGAACCAAATGGTGTCATTGATACTGAAGATGGACACAAAATGCTGGAGCAACTCAGCGGGACAGGCAGCATCTCTGGGTGACGTTTCGGGTCGAGACCCTTCTTCAGACAGCTTGACTGCTTTCCTAATTGACACTCCTGGTCGAGACCCAGCATCAGGTGCTACCAAAGGGCAGGAGGTACAGAGGCTTTAAGTCCCACACCACCAGGTTTAGGAACAGCTACTTTCCTCCAAAGAAGTACAAGTTTGTAGGTTAATTGGCATGTGTAGGATAGTGTTAGTGTACAGAGTGATCTCGGGTCAGTGCAGACTCGGTGAGCCGAGGGGCCTGTTTCCGCACTGTATCACTAAACTAAACCGGGTGGCACCAGCAATGGCTGCCTCGCCAACAGTCAGTCTGTCCCTTCCTTCTTTGTTGTTTGTTTATATGTGTTAAATGTATGGTTTTAGTGTTCTTTAGCTTGTTTTATGTGGGGGGGGGAAGTTGGGGGAAACTTTTTCTAATCTCTTACCTCGACAGGGTTTTATTCCGTATCGTATCTCCGTCCGCACTCCGGACTAACATCGAGGTGTTGGCGGCCTTTGCTGGAGGCCGACTTCGAGAGCTCCAACTGCGGGGCCTGCGGACTTAACATCACGGAGCTCGCGGTCTCTGGTTAGAGACCGACTTCGGGAACTCCAAGTCACGGGAGCTTTGATCACCCCGACGCGGGGGCTTCAACCACCGGCTGCGGGAACTTTGATCACCCCGACTGCGGATGGTTCGACTACCCCGACCACGGGAGAATAAAATAGGAAGAAAATTGGTCTTTATTGCCTTCCATCACAGTGAGGAACTTGGGGAATCTACTGAGGTGGATGTTTATATCAATTTTTATGTAGTTGTGTGGCTTGTTGCTTTTTTCTAATATGGCTGTATGGCAATTCAAATTTCACTGTACTTTAATTGGTACATGTGACAATAAACTGACCTTGACACCTTGAAACCGTAAACAGAAGCATTTGCGTTGACTGCAGGTTTACTTTCATGAGGATTCTGAGGGAAACAGTTGGGTCTTTGCAAGAATCTGATGGTTCTTTTGTCACTATTACAGATTAGATTTCTTTTAAAGAATTCCAGATCATCCAGATAATTCCAGATAAAGAATTCCACTTAGGAGCTTCAAGTTGCTGGGCAGATATATCATTAATGATTTGTCCTGGTCCAACCTCATTGACGCTTCTGCCAAGAAAGCTCACCAAGAAAACCTCTACTCCCTCAGAAAAGTAAAAAGTCAACATGTATCCAACGGCAGTTTCTATAGATGCACCTTATAAAACATTCCATCAGGATGCACCTCAACTTGGTTTGGCAACTGCTCTGCTCAAGAAAGCAAGAAATTGCAGGGAGGTGTGGATATTGCCCAGTCCATCACACAAGCCTGCCTCCCCTCCCCCTTCAATTCCATCTACACTGCAAGATGCCTAAGGAAAACAGCAGAACATAATCAATGACCACTTACATCTTAGTCTTTCCCTCTTCTCCCATCTCCCCTCAGGCAGATACAAAAACACGTACCGGGGCCAGTGATTGAGACAGATATAATAGTGGCTTTGCTGGGACTTTTGAATAGGCATGTGAATAGGCTGGGAATGGAGATGTCAGGAAGTATGGGGAGAAGACAAGAGAATGGGTTTAGGAGGGGGATATACATCAGACATGATTGAATGACGGAGCAGACTTGATGGGCCGAATGGCCTAATTCTGCTCCTATCACTTTTGACCTTATGACATTATGATATGGATCGTAGACACAAAATGCTTGAGTAACTCAGCGTTACTGGAGAGCAAGAATGGGTGGCATTTCGGGTCGAGACCCTTCTTCGCGATGTGCCGGTCGTGGTATCATGTTTGGGACAGACATTGTGGACCAATGGGCCTGGTCCTGTTCTGTGCTGTGCTGTTATCAGGCTTCTGAAAAGTCCTTCCAAAGTTAGGATTCTGTCCTATTCACCTGAACCCCTGTGCAATATTGGACTTTGTCTGTGGAGCTGTTGTGCTACAATGCTGAGAACTATATTATACACACTGTATCTTCCCTTTTGCTCTACCTATTGTATTTGAGTTTGACTTAATTCTATTCATGTAAAGCATTATCTGATTTGATTGGACAGCATGCAAGGCAAAGCTTTACACGGTACCTTGCTTCAAGTGACAATAACAAACCGAAACCGAAACCTAATGTAATTGGCGATTAATTGATGAAAAGGGTCGGGCGACATTTTGGATTTGGACCTTTCTTCAGACAGCCCAACCTAAAATGTCGCCCTTCCTTTTTCTCCAATGATGCTGCCTGACCGGCTGAGTTACTCCAGCACTTCGTGTCTATCTTCAGCATATGCAGCTGCAGTTCCTTTCTTCGCTATGCAACATATTTTGACCTCCAATACACTTGGCTCAGAAAGACTAAATTCGAATAAAATAAATTCCATGCAGAAGAGGACAAAAACATGCAGAATTTCCCTTTTGAATTTTATTCCACACTCTGGGGAGACCGAATCAGAGAGGGCAAAAGAGTGCGTGTGCGTGCGTGTGCAGTTGCGTGCAAAAACTGCAAGCTGGAAGGCCATGAGACAAAGGACTGCCGAGTGAGCAAGAACCGCAACCTGTGAGGGGAGGAAGGCCACCCCCAAACGAGCCAGCACCTACGCACAGGCCATTGCCAACACCCCCTAGGGGAGGGGGCGAGACGCCTCCCACCACTGCCAAGACCACAGCAGAAAGACAGAACAGGGATAAGGACAGCAAGAACACTTCAATCCCCCAACCGCCAGACAGAGACCCCCAGCCCCCTGTCCAGGAGAAAGAGTCGAACAGGAGGAGGCATGGCAGGTGGTGAAAAGTAGGAAACACCAGAGGGCTCTGCCCAAAGAGCCAAGGCTGGAGGGAACGGGCAAGCCTACCAAAAGACTCCTCTCCCACACCAACGCCAGCAACCTCTCCTTGTCGGAGGATGAGGCGACATCAAGGACCCGACGATGGAGGCAGGGGAAGAAAACGAGTGAGGAGATCGGAAAGAGAAAGGACACGACTGTTGTCCCCCAGCTCCAGGGAACCGGGGAGCAGTGCAACGGCCAATGGGCCCCAGCTCCGGGAGACCGCCAGCGGTGAATCAGCCACCGTACCCCAGCTACAGGAGACGGAGGGGGCGGTGCACCCAGAAGAGGGTGGAACAAGGAGGGTCCCTCCAACAACAACTCCAGCTACACCAGAGGAGACCTCCCTCCTTGAGGAATGGTGCTGCAATTCACCAAAGCGGTGGGCATGAGGGGACAAGATGACAGTCAGTCACTCTGAAGGATAATGGAGCTAAAACTGGCATCATTAAACGTGCGGAGTGTGAAGAACACTGCGTGATGTGTGAACGCCTTACAGTACCTGGCCAAGGTCAAGGCGGACGTGACCTTTCTGCAGGAGTGCGGGCTGCCACACCTCCGCTGTTCTCGGAGGTGGTCGCGATGGTGGCCCCACGGACTTTCGGTGTGGTCGGGGGGCAATGACTGTCGGGCTACCGGTCTGGGGATCTCACTGAGGTCAGGGAGGTGTTTGGGGGGCATCTCCTCATGGTGGATGTTATGTACCGGGGTTCTCCGTTCCGGCTGATTAATGTGTACGCCTCACCCGTGCGGAGCGAGCGGTCGGCCGTTCTCCAGCAGCTCCATCCGCTGCTGGCCACGTCCCGGCAGCTGGTTCTGGCCGGTGACTTCAACTGCATCATCGATGCGGCTGGACGATCCGGCAGTGCCGACCACAGACTGGACAGCACGTCCAAGTTCCTGATGGAGACGGTCAAAGATGCAAAGCTGCACGACGCCTTCAGTGACCCTGCAGGCGGGTCCCAGTCATGGTTCACCTGGTCAAGATCGGACGGTTCAGTCCCGTCCCAGATACACTTCCTCTTCACATCGAAGGCCGTCATGGTCAGACACACCAATCTCACGCCAGTGTTCGGCTCTGACCACTGCCTCCTTCAGGCTTCCTGTCACCTACAGGAGGACCAGAAGGCAGGCAGAGGGACGTGGAAGTTAAACATGAAGCTGCTGACCCCAGAGAACATTGAGAAGCTAAAGATGGACTACGCATGTTGGAGAACGGTGAGGCCCCTCTTTGACTCCCTGACACACTGGTGGGGAGAAACAAAGGAGAACATCAAGGGGTTCTTCATATTAAAAGGGTTTCAGAGTCAGAGGGAATTGTGTCAACTCCAGACAGATTTGCAGCAACTGCTCCTTCTGCCGTCGAGAGGGGTGGATGTGAGGGAGGGAGGAGTTGAAGGGCCGGCAAGCTCTGCTCTTTACCTCCGAACCCTCCAAGATCATCTTCCGATCCAGGGTCCGCCACGTGGAGCAGGATGAGACGTGCTCACGCTTCTTCTTCCATAAGCTTCACAGGGGGAGCTCTGTGATGAACAGCCTTAGGGAGGAGGATGGCTCGGTAGCATCCTTGCAGACGGACATGCTGAGGATCTGCAGAACCTTTTACACGGATTTGTATGACAGAAAGGTCACAGACAGCACCGCTTCCCAGAACTTCCTGTCCTCTATCACGGAGGTCTTGGAGGACAGCAAGCGGGAGAGTCTGGACCAACCACTGACCCAAGAGGAGCTGACTGGCTCCATCAGTTCCTTTGACTCGAGTAAAACTCCTGGAAGCGATGGCTTACCGGCCAAGTTGTATTAGGCTCTGTGGGACTGGGTGGGCCCGGACCTGCTGGAAGTATACAACGACATGCTTCTAGCCGGCAGCATGTCAGACTCCATGAGGAAGGGCAGCATCACCCTAATCTACAAGCAGAAGGGGTAGATGAAGGATGTAAGGAATTGGAGACCCATAACATTGTTGAATGTAGTTTATAAGATCCTGTCTATGGCCATCGCCAACCGGGTCAAGTCTGCTCTGGGACGGGTGATCCACCCGGACCAAACCTGTGCTGTACCTGGCAGGAAAATCTCAGACAGCCTGGCGCTGCTGAGAGATACGATGGGTGGATGCCTGCCTCGTCCGCTTGGACCAGGAGAAGGCATTCGACAGGAGATCGCACACGTACATGGGCTTTGGGGAGGGAATCAGAAACTGGATCCAACTGCTCTGCACCAATATCCGTAGTGCAGTCCAAATCAATGGGTGGGAATCAGATACCTTTCCCCGTCAGGTCTGGAGTCAGGCAGGGTTGCCCTCTCTCCCCTGTCTTGTTCGTCTGTTGTATTGAACCTTTTGCCGAGTCCATCAGGAAGGACGCGAGCATAAGAGGAGTGACATTGCCAGGCAGTGGGGGCATTCAGGTCAAGGCCTCCCTGTACATGGACGATGTCGCTGTCTTCTGCTCGGATCCAGGGTCGGTCCGCAGATTGATTAGTATCTGCGCCCAGTTTGAGTCGGCCACGGGAGCCAGGGTGAACCGCAGGAAGAGCGAGGCCATACTCTTTGGCAACTGGCCCGACCGATCTTCCGTCCCCTTCACCATCAAGCCTGACTTCTTGAGGATGCTGGGGATCTGGTTCAGGGGGGGCTGAGGCGTGTGACAAGAATTGGCTGGAGCGGATAGCCAAGGTGGGGAAGAAGCTGGAGCTGTGAAGCAGCTATAACGTGTGGTCATCAGGTGTGAGGTGCTCTCGGGGCTGCTGTACTTGGCGCAGGTGTGGCCTGCCCCTCCCTCCTACGCCACAGGGATCACCCGGGCCGTCTTCCAGTTCATCTTGGAGTCAAGGAAGGACTGGGTGCGACGGGCCACAATGCACAAGTTGGCAGACAATGGAGGTAAAAGCGTGTCCAACGTCACCCTCACCCTGAGGGCCACCTTCGTGTGTGGCTGCATCAGGCGGAGTGTAGAGCCAAGGCACGTGGGCACCAAGTGTCACTACCTGCTGAGGTTCTACCTGTCCCCGGTGTCGTGAAGGATGGGCCTGGTGCAGATGCCAGTGACATTGCCGCCCCATCTGTCGTTCGTGGAAAGGTTCTTCCGGACCAACACCTTTGACCACAAGTCCATCGGGCAGTGGTCAGCACGGAACGTCCTGCAGACTGCCCAGCTTGTCTGGCGAAATGCCTCATCGCCAGAACTCACCAACAAGCACCAAGACCTGGCTTGGCTGGCGGTGAGGGGAGCCCTCCCAGTCAGATCCTTCCTGCACTGTCGGAACCTCACTACCAGCGCACGCTGCCCTCGGGACGGCTGCTATGGAGAGGAGACGGTTGCCCACCTCTTTGTAGAGTATGGATTTGCAAAGAGAGTCTGGAGAGGTCTGCAAGGGTCCCTGTCACGATTTATTCCAAACAGCTCTGTCACAGAGGACTCTGTAATTTACGGACTGTTCCCAGGGATGCATTCAGAGATGGACATCGAGTGCAGCTGGAAGGTCATCAAAGCGGTGAAAGACGCTCTTTGTTCTGCCCGAGCTTTGTTGACCTCCCAGCAGAGCGAGATGTCCATCGAGGAATGTTGCCCACTGGCCCGCTGCAGACTACAGGAGTACGTGCTGAGGAACGCACTGAAGCTCGGTTCGGCCAACGCCAAGGCTCGATGGGGGAGGGCCACAGTCTAGGGTCCTTCCCCTGCTGGACATGGGGGGCCGGGTGTGGTGGAGACGCCCCTCAAAATAAGGGAAGGGATTCCATGCCAGTGGGCCACGTGAGTGGCAAGGGTGGGGGATAAATTTGTGTAATTTGTGTAAACAGTATTGAATGTTTGTATAGCCTCCAAGAATGTCGGATACAGTTTTGTAAGAATCATGAATTGGATATATTTATTTCTCGAATAAAGTATATTTTGAAATTTAAAACAAAGAAAGTTCCCAAGTCAACCAACCTCCAGACATTCCCCATCAGGAATTACAGATCCATAATGGCCACTTGGGTGATTACTAGCTGATAACTTGTATCTGTGTATTGAAGTAGATTGTTCCCAGCCTGGAACTAAATCTCAGCCAGGAATCAAAGGTTCCCGTGAGTCAGGGATGGAAGATAACAAGGGCTTTTAAAATAGAGATTTATTAAACTTAACACTTAATTATTGCTGGCCTTTGACATAACTCTGGAACTACAGAAGAACGCCGAATTCCAGACAAGATGTTCTTACAATTAAAAAGGTGAGACAACAATTGTTTTCTCAGTGAAAACTTGGGAAACTTGATTCAACAGCATCGAATAACAAGGATCCATTTGCCATCTGGTGATTAGTTTACCAATGAAGTGTGAAGCTCTCGAGTGTCTGCATTAATTAATTGGCCGTTTTTTACCAGCACCAGCTCTGAGGTGGTCCAGATGGAGAGTAATCGACATCCTCTTTAAACAACAGGTAGAAACAACATTCACATCATGGCTATGCAAAGGAAAATAAAGCCTTGCTAAGGGCTTCCTCCTTCTTAATGACGCATTACACGGATGACAAATGGTCGAATCTGAATGTTAAACAAACATAGGTTTTATGTCGGGGTTTGCAGTGTCTTTCACAAATTCATTACTAAAAATCAGTGTTTTCAAAGCAAATTAACTTCCTACATACAACTTAAAAACTTCAATGCTTGGGTCCTCATTGCTCAATGCAGCTATCCCTTCTTTTATTCGCATCAATTCCAGCCAGATTCTACCACTCAGCTTAAAACTAAGGGATGGACACAAAAAGCTGGAGTGACACAGCGGGACAGGCGGCATCTCTGAAGAGAAGGAATGGGTGACGTTTCGGGTGAAGACCCTTCTTCAGACAGAAATATACAGAAATTCAATGAATTAATAATGACAATACAATGAAAAAAAACTCAGGTTGAAAACCAAGCACTTCACCAAAATGTCTCTTGCTGGCACTTGGAGTCCCAATTACAGGAAGATATGTCACATACACAGACGCTTCAGCCTACTGTGTCCATGCTGACCATTAATCGTGGATTTACACTCATTCTGCAGCTATCCCTTCTTTTATTCGCATCAATTCCCGCAAGATTCTACCACTAAGCTAAAAACTAAGGGATGGACACAAAAAGCTGGAGTGACTCAGCGGGACAGGCGGTATCTTATAAGGCGGCATTTTGTAAGTTTCTTATAGAAATTTATAGAAACTTACAGAAAGTTTCTTATAGAAACTTACAAAATTCTTAAGGGGTTGGACAGGCTAGATGCAGGAAGATTATTCCTGATGTTGGGGAAGTCCAGAACAAGGGGTCACAGTTTAAGGATAAGAGGGAAGTCTTTTAGGACCGAGATGAGAAATTTATTTTTTACAAAAGTGGTGAATCTGTGGAATTCTCTGCCACAGAATGTAGTTGAGGCCAGTTCATTGACTATATTTAAGAGGGAGTTTGATGTGGCCATTGTGGCTAAAGGGATCAGGGGGTATGGAGAGAAGGCAGGTACAGGATACTGAGTTGGATGATCAGCCATGATCATATTGAATGGCGGTGCAGGCTCGAAGGGCCGAATGGCCTACTCCTGCACCTATTTTCTATGTTTCTATGTTTCTATGTTTCTATCTCTGAAGAGAAGGAATGGGTGATGTTTTGGGTCAAGGCCCTTCAGCAGACAGAAATATACAGAAATTCAATGAATTAATAATGACAATACAATGAAAAAAAACTAAAAATCCTTGGTGCAAACAAATACAGTCTCCACAGAAATTCAAGGCTGAAGTTAGTGTTATGTAGTGTCTAGAACCTGATGGTTGTTGGGAAGAAGCTTTTCTTGTACCTGGTGTTCACAGTTTTTAGATATCTATATCTCTTCCCGACAGGGGTAGCCAGATGAGAGCGTGGTAGTGCCAGGGTGGTGCGGGTCTTTGATGACATTGGCTGTCTTTTTGAGGCAGCGCCTCCAGTAGATCCCTTCGATCTGAGGGAGGCCAATAATATTTACCACCATCTATGATCATCTTTGTACGTCAGGTCATGTAATCCGTAACAACGACCAGTCATAAGCTTGCATACGGCAACTGCTCAGAACTGTCCTGTACAAAAAAATTTGAGCTCGATTTGTTACTAACACCTATGAGAGAGAAGCGAGTGTCACCAAACTTCTGAATTCTCTGGGGTGGAACCCTCTCCAAGACAGACGTGAAGCTCACCGTTTGACCTGTTTTTACAAAATGTTAAATGGTCAGCTCGACATAGACTACAAGACCTACACCAAACCCAAACCAATTAGGAGCAGACGAGGGCATTCGATCCAATTTGTGATCCCAGCTACAAAGACAGATGTGTACAGCAATTCGTTCTTCCCCCGTACAATTAAAGCATGGAATAATCTCCACCCAACTATAGTTACCCAACCAGATGCAACTAAATTTAAAGTAGCTCTTTCTTCCCAATAACCCTTTCTGGCTTAAGCCCTCCCTTCAACACCTCCAGTTTAAATTCCATTTGGAATATTTTGGAGGACCAAGAAACCAAGAACCAAGAACCAAGAACAAATTCCGAGGAGCCGGTCTGACTGAAGAAGGGTCTCAACCCGAAACGTCACCCATTCCTTCTCTCCAGAGATGCTGCCTGTCGCGCTGAGTTACTCCAGCTTTTTATTTCTATCGTCGGTTTAAACCAGCATCTGCAGTTCCTTCCTACATATAAAAACTAGGGGAAGCTTTTAGCAGCCAGGAACCGGCTTGGCTTTGGGATGTGGGAGGAAACCAGAGCACTTGGGGGGAAACCACGCAGTCACCGGCAGACTCCACACAGACAGAACCAGAGGATTGAACCTGGGACTCTGATGGTGTGAAACAGCAGTTCCACCAGCTGTTCCACTGTGACACTCGCTTGTTCTTATTTTTCCCGTAGAACAGCTCCAACCAAGACCGCAATAAATTGCAGAGTTGTGGACGTAGCCCAGACCATCACGCAAACCAACCCCTCATCCTGACTCCATCTATACTTCACACTGCCTCAGCAAGGCCGCCAGCACAATCAAGGACCAGTCTCACCCCACTCACTCCCTCTTCTCCCCTTTCCCATCATGTACAGAAGTTTGAAGGCGCATACCTCCAGATTCAGGGACAGTGTCTTCCCAGCTGTTATCAGGAAACTGAACCATTCTCTGACCAGCTAACTGTCCTAACCTCCCATCCACCTCATTGGAGACCGTGGAACTATCTTTAATTGGACTTTATCTTACATTAAATGTTATCTGTGCACTGCGGACAGCTTCATTGTAATCTGAAGAAGGTCTGAAGAAGGATTTCGGCCCGAAACGTTGCCTATCTCCTTCGCTCCATAGATGCTGCTGCACCCGCTGAGTCTCTCCAGCATTTTTGTGTACCTTCGATTTTCCAGCATCTGCAGTTCCTTCTTAAACAATTCATTGTAAACATGTTTTCTTTGACTGGATAGCACACGAACAAAAGCTTTTCACTGTACACGTGACAATAACAAACTAAACTAAACCAAACTGCATTATGTCTATATTAGTATAACTAGTGCTTTATGGTTGGATGGAGTCAATGATGAAGGGAAGAGGTTAATGACAGATGTATGGAAGTTGATGGGGACCACACGGTATAGACCCTAGATGTCAGAGAAAACATTAATGGGCCAGAAACTTCTCTCAAATCACTGGTTTAAGACACATTTCTTGCTGACTGGTTTAAAGCAACGTATCTCAGTGTGAGTTACCCGGGAAAACAGGTGAGGGTTATGAGTGTGAATATACTCCAGAAGTGAGTCTGACTTTTGTTGATGAAGATAGACACAATAAGCTGGGGTAACTCAGCGGGTCAGACAGCATCTCTGGAGAAAAGGAATAGGTGACGTTTCAGGTTGAGACCTTTCATCAGACTGAGAGTCAGGGGGAAAGGGAAACACTGAAGGGTCCACACTGAACGCAACTGAAAGAGTGAAAAATTGAGACTTTCAAGTGCAGAGGTCAACATCTGTTCAGTCCCCGGATTCAACAAATGTGCAAATATTACAAAGATCGACGAGAGTTGAAGTCCAGTTAATTGATCGAATCTGTAAACATGTAAATACTGTTAAACTAGATTAATTCGTCTTTCAATGGGGCAATCAGAACAAAATATTGAAGGCTGGCAACTCTAATGACAAAGCTTGCGGTGAGCGTTGCATTACAGTTCACCGCCTGGTTTGGCATTCAACGCATGCATTAATCAGCCTAATGGATACCAGTTGCACTCAAGGCTCCCTGATTGGAATCTCACTGGAAAGGATGCAGATAAAAGGATAACGTTTTGCAAAGACTATGCTTTTGGGCCTCATTTGCAACTTAAACATTTGACTTTGCAAAGGAAGACCTGGTGTTAATTTAACATCTTTCATATCTTGGCAAATCAGCCTCTTTGTGGTTGGATGCTTGCTAGGGTTCACCACCGAGGGTCACTCCTGCAGAGAGGCACTGGCATCAAGTTTTACTTTGCAACAGCTTTTGCCTGGATCTCTTCACTTGCATCGTCCCTGGATCAGGCTGCAGCGGGATTCTGTGCTGGCACCGACTTGTCCCTTGCTTAAAGCAACCATGGCTGTTGTCCTTCTCGTTCCATGGCAACGGATTAATTTACAAGCAAAGACAATGCCCAGGGATGTGCACTCTCATCCATAGCCTGAAACATTTCCTGAGTTTGAAGAAGTTTATTTTGCATTTCAAAGGAAACTATTTATCCTTCACAGGCGAACACTGATGTTGTATTCAGCAAATGGGTGGCTGTATAGGGGAGACATCAAACATGAGGAAGACTCCCCAGTGTGGTCCTTCCATTGGCCGCGGATCCTTGATGCATGGGCAGTTGCCCTAGAGTCCCTCGTCTCCTGCTGGAATGCCCGTCGACTGTAGGAACATATACGTTATTATCCCGTTGTTCACCCCCCCCCCAGCGGCTTAAAAACATGGAACTCCAGGCTCGCTGTTCCCCGAAGTTGATGCAAATCCCAATTGGATTACCCCAAGTTCATTCATGTGGGACTCATGGGCTCTCCCACCACCACCAGAAGATAGCTGCCCTCAGCAGCTCGGGCCGACTGTTCACGGGGCAGATCCAATGGTTCTTTGGTGTCACGTATGCACGGCACTGTGAAATTCTTTTGCACAACTCACAAATGCATAGTTGCCAAAGCCCAAAGTCTGGTCCACATGCCAGAAGTACTGGAACGCCCCCAACCCAGGTAAGCCCAGGTAAGGACACTGGCGTCTGCAGGCCCGACGTCCCTCTCCTCGCCCGACCATCTTTTTGCCCCTGGGTGACTCCGTCAGCCGATCTTGAAGGCACAGGGAAACAAGGAGAGGGGATGGGATTGATGGGATTGCTCCCCTACGAACAAGTGTGGGCCTGATGGGATGATTGGCCTTGTTCTGTCTCATTTTAAATATATGTACGAAGGAACTGCAGATGCTGGTTTAAACTGAAGTTAGACACAAAAGCTGAAGTTACTCAATGGGACAGGCAGCATCTCTGCAGAGAAGGAATGGGTGACGTTTCGGGTCGAGACCTTTATCAATATGATTTAAAATAATAATATGTCTCATTTCTTAAGGAAGTTGAAGAGACCCAAGAAGAAAAAGCTGGATGTTTTAAGAGGAACATTACAAGATAATTAAAGAAAGGGGCAGGGGGAGTGTGTGGAGAAGGATTTCAGGAGGAATTTCTGTGCCATTATCTGGAGACAGCTGAACATATGATCATTAATGGTGGCAGTTGGATCCATGGATGGATTTCATTCAATAAGTATTGGATAGAACAGGTTTAGAGGGATAAGGGCCAAACGCAGGCAGGTGCGGTGAGTGTAGATGGGACTTCTTGGTCAGTGTGGGTCAGTTGAGCCGAAGGGCCTGTTTCCACACTGTACGACTCTTTGACTCTAAGACTAAGTGACCAGAAATGGCCAGAAATGCAGTTACACCAAAGATATTGAGTTATGTGTTACAATGTCAGTAACAAGCACGCTACAGATTGGTAAGGAAACCATTGTACACTGTCTTCTAAGCTTGAATTTGCATTTCTTACCAAGCCTGTATCCACACATCAACAGGTTTATAGCTAGTAACCCAGCATAATTGCCACACATGGACCTTGATGTTTCAGTATTTAATAAGCTGAGAGAATCATGTCTAGGTTCGGGTTTACATCAATGTTTATTATTATCACGTGTACCGAGGTACAGTGAAATGCTTTGGTTTGCGTCCTATCCAATCAAATCAGATAATACCATGCACAAATACAATAAAGCATACTTCACACAAGAATTTATATATTAATCACAGAGAGATTGGATACCAGTTTGTATTGAGTGACACCGCTAACAGAAATGCTTGCTCTCCATTCCAGTAATCCAGAGCCTATTCTGAGCTGCTCAGTCCTTGAGGAGTTTGTGCATTCTCCTAGTGGCATGTGTGTTTCCTCCCCCATCCCAAAGATATGCTGGTTGGTAGGTTAATTGGCCACTTAAATTGTTTCTATCGTCTGCCTCAGAGGGTGGTGGAGGCCGGTTCTCTGAATACTTTCAAGAGAGCTAGATAGGGCTCTTAAAGATAGCGGTCAGGGGGTATGGGGAGAAGGCAGGAACGGGGTACTGATTGTGAATGACCAGCCATGATCACGTTGATTGGCGGTGCTGGCTCGAAGGGCCGAATGGCCTACTTCTGCGCCTACTGTCTATAAATAAATATAAATTAATAAGATACTTGGAAAAATAGTTAAAAAGTCCCATACAACAAGATCGAAAGACACAGGAAGAATATTGCCACTGAGACAATGTTAATGTATAATATTCAACTTTGGCTTTTCTGGATAGAGAACTGTCCCTCTCGAATAATAAATAAAATTGACAGTTCATAAGTCCAGTGGTTAGGGATTTTTAGGGGCCAGAATAACTGGATTATTCTGAGAAAATGTGTTAGTTCTTGAAAGGAGCCAGGGACCAGTGTGGAGAGCAGCCAATCAAAATAAACGTTGGGCAAGAGTATTGGCTGTAGTCTGGAAGGCTCAGAGTGGGCTCCAGGGTGATGCTCAGCTCAGCACTGCACTGCACAATACATTTCACTTTAGTACAATGATCCAAATAGTAACCTTGACAACCAAAATCCAAGGCGTAACAATAGGATTTTAAAAATAAATAAATAACTATATAAAGAAAAAGTTCCTCCTTCAAGAATGCAACTAGGACCCTGGAGAGTCAGTAGATATTTCCAGAGAACGTCGCCAGTTTTTCTAGGCAGGATGTGGTTTTAGTGAGAAGTAGGAGCCACCAGTTCTCAACATATCAACCTATTGACATAATTAGCATGTGACTTGTGTTGTAGCAACTCCATGCAAAGACTATGGGTGTAGGATTAGTGGTACAGCACGCAAACAGGCCCTTCGGCCCACCGAGTCCACACCAACCATCGATCACCCGTGCACACTAGTTCTATGTTATCCCACTTTCAAAGCCGCTTGCTACACACCAGGGGCAATTTTACTTCGGTCAATTAACCCACAAACCCGCTTGGCTTTGGGATGTGGGAGGAAACCGGTGCACCTGGAGGAAACCCACATAGTCACAGGGAGAAACGCGCAAACTCCAAACAGACAGCTGCCAAGGTCAGGATTGAACCAGCGTCTTTGGCACTGTGAGTCAGCAAAAATACCAACTGCATCATTGGGTTATGCCAGGTTGTCACAGGGATGCCAGTGCTTGAGATACCGGGATTCTTGCGTTGGGTTGCTAGGTTGTCTTGGTTGTTAGAAATAAGATTACTGTAATTAGATTCATAGGATCAAGTAGTAATGAATACATAACAATATCCATAACTGGGGTTCAAGAATGCTGGAGTATAAAGTCAGATAGAAGAATGGTCGGCAACTTAACACACAGAATTCAAAGTGGGTTCCAAACGATAGATCTGGGGAGAACGCTTCCCCTGGTTGTGGAGTCTAGAACAAGA
This sequence comes from Amblyraja radiata, assembly GCF_010909765.2. Classification (NCBI taxonomy): domain Eukaryota; kingdom Metazoa; phylum Chordata; class Chondrichthyes; order Rajiformes; family Rajidae; genus Amblyraja; species Amblyraja radiata. The sequence goes on along the minus strand of NC_045959.1, from coordinate 24,720,354 downwards.
TAGGGTGTAAATCACTCAATATGATTACCATACCTCCACAGTATTGTAATGAATGCATCAAAAGCACATAAGACTGAAAGAATAATTACTAAAGGTGGAGGGGGAGAGGAAATTAGTTCTCCCGTTCGTAGGAACAAACTTATATACATATGTCAGATTTTTGAATTTAATAATATTTATGGAAGTTGTAGGAGCATCCATAAGTCGGGTGTCTGTAATCTGGGAACAGTCTGCACTATGTTCTAATGTCCCTCGGTTAACAATATGGGGTGGTTCTTCCTAATCCTGAAAGAAAGAAATAATTTCTATTGATATCCCAGCAAGAATGCGAGTCTGAAGAGATATTACACACTGCCAGCAACACCTCACACCTATTGCTCGGTGTAGCAACAAGTCCCTTTCTATGGTGGGGACCAGTTCACAACTAAGGTGAGAGAAGTTTTGTGGAGTCTCCAACCAGAGGTCGAGGGTGAAGGCAAGGTCTAGAAGGGATCTGAGCAAAAAGCTTTTCACCCGGAAGGTGGTTGGAACCTGAAAGACATTTCCACAGGGGGTGATGGAAACCAACATTCTCAGAACATTTAAGACAAATCCGGACAGTTGTATTCAAGGTTACAAGGTTTCAAGGTCAGTTTATTGTCACATGTACCAGTTAGGATACAGTGAAATTTGAGTTACTGTACAGCCATACTAAGTGAAAAGCAACAAGACACACAACCACATAACCACATAAAACCACAGTGGATTCCACATTCCTCACTGTGATGAAAGGCAATAAAGTTAGAACGATGTTAGGCCGCAGTGGTGACGGAGATACGATACGGAACATTAAAACTATACTTTTAACACACACTAAAAATAACAAAAAAGAAGAAAGGACAGGCAGACTGTTGGCGAGGCCAAAGCAAAGAAGACTATGGACCGACCAAGAGCTGTTAATGGGACTTGAATATATGGGTTTGAGATGATGGCTGTTTTTGTGCTGTCGGTCCCCATGGGTCAAGACATCAAGGGAGCCTGCTGGAGAGCCACTGCAGGACAATAAGCCACTGCAAGACACCAAGTGAACAAGACGTGCAGATGAAACACTGAAACCTTGCAACATAATTACAGAGCGTGTATCTCTGAAATACATATAGAAAAAATAATAATAGCGAGGCGCAAGAGACTGCAGATGTGGAATCTTTACAACATGCTGGAGGGACTTAAGGGATCAGGCAGTATCTGAGGAAGGGAATAGACAGTTGGTGATTTGGGTTAGGACACTTCTTCAGACTGATGGAACAGAGGGGAGATAGCTGGTAGAAAGAGGTGAGGGAAGGGGTGAGGCAAGAGCTGGCAAGCGATAGAGTCAAGGGGGTCAAGAATTAAGAGTGTTTTATGATCATATGTCCCAAAATGGTACAATGAAATTCTTACCTGCAGCAGCACAACAGAACAGAAATGTGAACATAATACTCAATTGACAGAGGTCTCGGGAGATACAAGTGAGGAAGGGCTGATGAGCAGATGTGTCATGTGGGGCGAGAAGGGTGGAGGAAATAATCAAGGCGAGAGGTGACAGGTGAAGACTAAACGGTGCAAATGGTGAAACCTGATAAGAAAAAGAGATGGAAGTAAAATGTAAAACCTCAGGGAGGGAAAGTGGGTAGACGGTAGAATAACAGAAACCCCAGAAGTATATTAACTGATGAATTTTTAAAATATTATCACTTTATCTTGCTTCTCAGACAGGTTAGAGATGAAGTTGTTCAAATTTAATAATGTGATGATTGATAAGATTAACGCAATGCAGACAAATCCCCCGTGAGGTAACATTTATCTCAGTTAGATAGATTTCATCAGGCAGATCCAGCCAATACAAATGTAAATGTGAGTGCTTCCTCTGTAAAACTATTCCCAATAGATCTCTGGCTCCGCAGAAGAGACAGATATAGTTATCAATGCCGACAAGTACCCTTCTCAATCAACGGAGTGGTACAAAACATCTATGGGATTTATAAACGGAACATAACAATGTTCTGTTATTAATATACACCAAGATAATATTCTGTTATTGATAAATACGAAGATTCTCAATTGGAAAAAGTTAATTGAATTGAATAGAAGGTACACCATGGAAACAGTCTCTTTGGCCCATTGAGTCTATGCCACCCATCCATCATCCATTCACACCAGTTCTATGTTATCCCGCATTGCAATCTACTCCCTACACTCCAGGGGCAATTTAAAGAGGCCAATTAATCTACAAACATGCACGTCTTCGGGATGTGAGAGAAAACTGGCACAGTGTGAGGAGACCATAATCAAAATCATGATCATAATACTAATTTATTAGCCAAGTATGTTTTGCAACATACGAGGAATTTGATTTGCCATACAGAAATACCAATAAAGAGCAACAAGACACCCAAATAAATGTTTAACATGAACATCCACCACAACGACTCCCCCACATTCCTCACTGTGATGGAAGGCAAATAAAGTTCATCAAAAGTCTTCTTTCCTTCTTTGTTCTCCCGCAGTCGGGGAACTCGAACCGTCCGTTGCCGGGGCGATCTTGCGAGAATTAAGAATGAGATTCCCGAAAAATCAGTTGTGTTTTCTCCACAAACTGCAGGAAGTTTTTAACCACTGTCAATGCACAGAAGTATGACACAAAACGCTGGAGTAACTCAGCGGGACAGGCAGCATCTCTGGAGAAAAAGAAAAGGTGATGTTTCGGGTCAGACTATTCTGAAGAAGAGTTCCGACCCAAAACGTCACCTATTCTTTTTCTCCAGAGATGCTGCCTGACCCGTTGAGTTACTCCAACATATTTGGAATTCCGGATTTACATCTATCACTTACAGTAAATCAAAGAAATTTCTTTGATTACTGTTTAATAATTGGAAAAAAAATCATATTGAAATTTTGGAAGGGAACATTATCCCCCACAACCAAAATGTGGGCAACAGAGATGATGGAGACGTTACATCTGGAAAGAATTAGATTTGTCCTATTGGACAAGTATAATTCTTTTGAACAGATATGGTCTCCATATATACAGTATTTAGAGAAGTAGCTGTTCTTGGCAACACAGCTCGACGTGCACCCTGCGGGATTTGGTGAGAATAATTCATTTTTATATTGGAATTACATATATGTCTTTATTGATACTATCACTTGTAGTAGTGTTATTAATAATACATATTGTGGTTACTAAAGATGTTTTTTTTTTTTGTTTTTTTTCGTTTCTCTTTTCTTTCTTATATATAATCAAATTATTATTTAATCACTCTCTTAATGATTTATTCTTTCTCTATTCTTTCTCTATCATTATTTCTAAAAAAACAGTAGATAAGTATTACTAGTGTTTTACTTAATGCAAATTGAATTAATTTGATATAAAGTTGTTTGAAGCATTGTAATTGATTACCTTTAATAAAAAAATATATTAAAAAAGAAATACCAATAAAGAGCAACAAGACACCCAAATAAATGTTTAACATGAACATCCACCACAACGACTCCCCCACATTCCTCACTGTGATGGAAGGCAAATAAAGTTCATCAAAAGTCTTCTTTCCTTCTTTGTTCTCCCGCAGTCGGGGAACTCGAACCGTCCGTTGCCGGGGCGATCTTGCGAGAATTAAGAATGAGATTCCCGAAAAATCAGTTGTGTTTTCTCCACAAACTGCAGGAAGTTTTTAACCACTGTCAATGCACAGAAGTATGACACAAAACGCTGGAGTAACTCAGCGGGACAGGCAGCATCTCTGGAGAAAAAGAAAAGGTGATGTTTCGGGTCAGACTATTCTGAAGAAGAGTTCCGACCCAAAACGTCACCTATTCTTTTTCTCCAGAGATGCTGCCTGACCCGTTGAGTTACTCCAACATTTTGTGTTTATCTTCGGTATAAACCAGCATCTGCAGTTCCTTCCTACATACAATGCACAGATGTATGTTGGGAATGTAGAAATTAGACAACATCTATCATATCTATATTACTAAAAGTCTGATCTTGACCGCTTTTGGCTCACTGTGGTGTGATTTCCGAGAGAACGCCGCCACCTACGGCCGTTATTTTTGGCCACCTCGCTCAGAGCCCCTCTCCGCCACCCTGGACTTGCCATTCTCTCTGCTGCCTCTGCTGGAGGGAGGGGGAGGGACTATAAAACCAGGAAGTGGTGTGCCTCACTCAGTCTCTGCAAGATGGAGTAAGCCAGAGGGTCACGTGAGCTCTGAATAACACCGAACACATGTCTACTCCACAGTGAGTGCCCTTAATGTGGTTCTAAAATGCTCTGTCTCTGGTGAGTGTGTTTGTTGGACGTTATTTAAAGCATGTTTTTGCTTCATCACCAGCAGCTTTAAGGAGGCTTTAAACATTCATTTTACACACTGTATATTCAACACGTTCTAAAGTTACTTGGCATTTTAGTATTGGGTGAGTGTGTGTGAGTAAATGAGTGTGTGTGTGTGTGTGTGTGTGTGTGTGTGTGTGTGTGTGTGTGTGTGTGTGTGTGTGTGTGTGTGTGTGTGTGTGTGTGTGTGTGTGTGTGTGTGTCTGTGTGTGTGTGTGTGAATGAGTCTGTGTATATGTGAATGAGTCTGTGTATGTATGAATGAGTCTGTGTATGTGTGTGTGTGTGCCTGTGAATGAGTCTATGTGTGTGTGTGTGTGAATGACAAGGAGCAGAATGGGGGGGGGGGGGGGGGTGAAGGGAGGAGGGGTGACTGAGTGAACTGCCAGCGTACCAGGCGTGAGTGACTGCACTGCCAGCCCACCAGCCGTAAGTGACTGAACTGCCAGCCCAATAATCCATTCAGCCACCCTCTCCCCCTTCTCTCTCACAGTCTGTCACCTGTTTTGGGCAGAATTTCTGGCAGTTTCTCAGCTGCCAGCCTGCCAGGTCGGAGTGACTGTATGCCAGGCCTCAGTGACTGAGCTGCCAGCCCAAGAATCTATTCGACCCACAATGTCTATACTAGCCCTCTGGCAACCAGTACCTTCGGCCCACAACACCCATACTAGCGCAACACCACTCCCCCACCTCCCCCCCCCCCCAACTGGCGAGCAATATTGGAATTGATGGAGAGGTGGAATATTGCGTTGGGTGACCAGCCCTCCCGTGTGATGCTGGGACCCAACGGGTCCCACTTAGTCTAGTACTTATTAAAACTCTGATCTTGTTAGTGTGTATATGTGTGTGTATATGTGGTTGTCTTTACATCATCGCGAAAAAACTACATGGTAACGATAACATCTTTACATATTCCGGTTGACATTTTTCCCATCGAGGCCGGGATCACCTTATCTGAACATTTCATGCATTATTTCTCAATTTATTCTCGACTCATTGCTGATTAAATAAAAGACTTTGAAATCAAATCAAATGATGCGTCACAATGGCTCAGCTAGAATTGCTGAGCCTCAGTGAGGATCTCATCCTATATTTGACACATTATTCATGATTAAAGCTTTAAAAATGCCAACTTTCACAAGATTTGTACATATTCTGATTCACATTTTTAACCTTGAGGCAGAGATCACATTCACTGAACATTTTATGCTTTATTTCTCGACTTATTACTGATTAATTACCTTGAATTTCAAACCATCCATCCTCAAATTAAGACATCTTCGAATTTAAAACTGACCAGCTTCAGCTGATGACGTCACAATGGCTCAGCTAGAAGGGGGAGGGCAAATTGCTATTACAACACGCAGGGCAAGTGTAATTTGAAAATTTTTTTAAGAACACTGCCGAGGAAGGCAAGGGGAGTGCTGGAATCTTACGTTCGGGAATGGCTTGGAGGACCACGCCTCCCGTGGGGGCTAAGGGTATGGAATGGGTGCATTGGGGAAGCAGACCCAACGGGTCTGCACTTGGTCTAGTATATTACTAAAACTCTCTGTTTGTTTGTTTGTTTGTATGCGTGCATGTGCGTGATATTTCAAAATCCCGCCAAAACGGTACATGACAGAGCTACAATTGTTGGCCCACATTACTCACCATTGTCCTGGGATGTAAATGAACATGTTTTGTTCGGATTTATGTTATATTTTACACGTCACAACAATGATGTCACAATGGGATCCCAAATCCTATTTACATAAAAAAATCGTGATTTTCAAAAAAACTCAAATTTAATAAAATTCTTCAATTGTCATTAACAGCTAACAATGTGTTTAGGTCATTTTTAAGAAAAAACATGATTTTCATTGGGGGGGGTGGACGAGGGGGTCATTTAAAAAAAAACCATTGGGATTTTCATTGTGCGGGGGGATAAGGGGGAGGTGAGGAGTGGGGGAGCAAGGGGATAGAGGGAGAGGAGAGTGGTAGGGAGGGGAGAGGGTGGGGAAAGTGGGGGAGGTAGGGAGGGAGAGTGGGGGAGGAGGGGGGATAGAGGGAGAGGGTGGGGGAGTGGGGAAAGTAGGGAATGGGGATAGAGGGAGAGGTGGGCAGTGGGGGAGGTGAGGAGGGAGAGTGGTGGAATGGGACAGTGGGGAGGTGAGGAATGGGACAGTGGGGAGATAGAGGGAGAGGAGGGGGTAGGGAGGGGAGAGGGGTTATGGAGGGAGGGAGGGAGTGACTGAGGGTATGGGAAAGGAGAAGGAGGAAGAGGTGAGGGAGGGAGTGGGGGAGGGGAGGAGAGAGAAGGGGGAGGGTGAAGATGAGAGGGAGGGAGTGCTGGGGATGAGGGGGAATGGAGGAGGATAGGGATAGGAGGATAGGGATAGGAAGAGGGATGGCGAGGCACAGTTGGGGAGGGTTGCCGTGACTCGCATCACAACGGAGATCTCTGGCGTCACAACGGGAACCCCTCAGGCGCTCCTGTGCAGTTGGGGGCTATGGGTCAGTGGTGGAATATTGCATTGGGGGACGGGTCCAACGCGTCTGCACCTGGTCTAGTAATCAATGAATTCAAAGGCACCCCATCTCCCAAATAAGCAGTTCATTAATATAAATAAATAGCGGGGGGGGGGGAGCGTGTCAGGCAGTATCGCTGGAGAACATGGATAGGTAACGTTTCGGGTTGGGATCCTTCTTTCAACAAATAACAGGAGATGTTGGAAGATAGCGAATAATTATTTTGTTGTTATTATTGCTTTAATTATGACCAAATTGCTGGTTGGTCTCACCTCCTGACCTCTCAGTATAAATGTGTTCACAGGGGAAGCTCGGGTCAACAACACTGTCACAAGACTACTGTCAAAAGGATACATGGATCGTCACGGGATTTCCAGTTTCTGATGTGGGGGACTGACAGGGCAGGCAGCAACCACAGGATTTACAATGCTATAAATTGCTCACTTCTGAACATGGAGGTGAGGGGTTAACTTTAGCCTCAGAGCTCCCAGGTTATGGGGAACCTTTCTATTAGTCCCCAGTCGCACTACCACCAGTCTTATATTTAAATCTGATTTTGTTGACTTGCACTCCCAATGTAGTACTGATTTTGTGTTACATTATCATGCAAGCAGGGATAAAGGAACGAGCATTCACGTCGCAGCCCTGTTTCCACCAATCTTTCCACCACCACGCACAAGAAGCACAAGAAGAGCAAGACAGACACCATTGTGCAGATGCCAAGAAGTGTGTTCAGCTCTGGCTGAACAACTAATCTTATATGTGGACTCGATAAGAAGCTCATGCAAGCCAAGACCATACCTACCTCTGGTAAACATAGAAACATAGAAAATAGGTGCAGGAGTAGGCCATTCGGCCCTTCGAGCCTGCACCGCCATTCAATATGATCATGGCTGATCATCCAACTCAGTATCCCGTACCTGCCTTCTCTCCATACCCCCTAATCCCTTTAGCCACAAGGGCCACATCTAACTCCCTCTTAAATATAGCCAATGAACTGGCCTCGACTACCTTCTGTGGCAGAGAATTCCAGAGATTCACCACTCTCTGTGTGAAAAATGTTTTTCTCATCTCGGTCCTAAAAGATTTCCCCCTTATCCTTAAACTGTGACCCCCTTGCTCTGGGGTCAGAGATAAATAATTCCACATCCCAAATTTAAAGGGCGCAGTGTAAATGCAAATACCCGGACGTTGCCAGAATGATGTTGAAGATGGCTGGCAGCTCTCATCAAGCAGACTCTGATGCCAGCATCAAGACCACACAAGGTGCTTTTGAGCAGGAGGCACAGCAGGTCACACCGAAGGTCAAATGCCAACTCCCTACAAGGGTCAGGAACCACAGTTTAAAAGATAGATAATGACAGAGTGGGTAGAGTTGCTGCCTCACAACTCCAGGGACCAGGTTCAATCCTGACTGTGAGGTTGGCGGGAGTTCAGCAAACACAAATAAACAGAAACCATTTATTATCCACAAAGAGCTCAAAGAGTCATGGAGCCATACAGCATGGAAGCAGGCCCATTGGCCCAACTCGTTGACCAGGATACCCTTTCTACACTCGTCCAATTTGCCCACATTTGGACTATTTCCCTCTAAACCTTCCCCGTGCATGTGCCTGATCATGTGTTATTTAAATGCTGTTATAATACCTGCCTCAACTACTTCCTCTGCTAACTTGTTCCACATACTCACATCCTCTCAGTTAAAAAGTTGCCCTTCAGGTTCCATTTAAATCTTTCCCCTCTCACCATAAACAATGCTCCCTGGTTCTTGATCCCTTACCCTGGGTGAAAGGCATTCGCCCTGTCCAACCCTGGGTGAGCAAGTTGTTTTTGGTATCAAATTAAACATTAAAGAGTTACTTATCCCTCCTCTCCTTAAGATCTCCAATAGGCCCCGACCACGGGCGAACAAGAGGAAGTGGACTGAACTTTGTTGCCTTCCCTCACAGTGGGAAACTTTGATCCCGCTGTGGGGGGATGTTTTTATGTTTAATGTTAAATTCTATAGTGTTGTGTTTATCTTATTGGTGTGCTGCAATGGTAACTCAAATTTCACTGCACCAATTGGTGTATGTGACAAAAAATGTCCTTTGTCCTTTGTCCTTTGTCCAAAGGTTGTGATGTGTTTAAAAAAAAAACTAGGTTAATTTATTAAGTTTTTTGTTTGATAATTGTGTTATCTGTAAATACAGGAAATAACATAATTTAGAAGACATTTGGACAGGTACACAGATAGGAAAGGTTTAGGGCTATATAGACCAAATGCGGCAGGCGGGACTAGCGTAGATGGGGCATCTTGATCGGCATGGCCTAGTTGGGCCGAAGAACCTATTTCCATGCTGTATGACTCTATGACTATGTCTATGAGTACTGTGGTTACTGGCCTGCGATGCTGCTGCAAGTCAGGATTTCATTATTCCTTTTTCAGTGCATATGACAATTAAACACTCTAGGCTCCTGACTATTGATGGGTTCACCGGCATCACAAACCATGTGGAGACCTTTCCTTTGATTTCTGACGGCACGCAGCTGCTCAGAAGAGGTACCAGCACCCTCAAGTGTCAAACATTGGAAATGTTCGGATTTGTACTGAGATTAAGCTTGTGACTTTATTTATTTATTTATTTTTAATTTTAATTTATTAGAGGTAGTGTACATTACAGTGATATAAGCCAAAAATAACATAATACATTTCCTGTACCACTTCATATTTTAAACTTTAAAAAGAAGAAAAGTAAAGAGAGTTAGATAGGATAGTAAGTGCGTGAAAGAGTGATCAAGAGAGACCCTTAGAAATGTAAAACTCGAAAAAGAGTTAAGAAGAAAGCCAAAGAAAAAGAAAGAGAGAAGAAGAGAACAGAAGATATAAAAAAGTAAAAAAAGATCAAAGGGATATACCTACTTCGTATCTTTACACACCCCTCACCAGGTCCTGAAACCATTTATTTTCAAAGTTATGTTGCACCCTATACTTGTAATAAGTCGATAAATGGAGACCAAATCCTTTGGAAATGGTCTGGTTTGCCTGCTAGGTGGAATCTCATGCGTTCCAGGTGAAACATTTCGGACATATTTGAAATCCACATATTTATCGTCTGAAGTCTGAAGAAGGGTTTCGGCCCAAAACGTTGCCTATTTCCTTCGCTCCATAGATGCTGCTGCACCCGCTGAGTTTCTCCAGCATTTTTGTGTACATTTTATTTATCGTTGGTGTTTTTCCAGAATTTAAGTATGAGTTTTTTTCCCGTTATTAAACCGTAATTAAGTAAGCTCTTTTGGAACGAAGTCAGCTCAAGGCTGGCTTCCATTGTTCAAAAAATAATAAATTCTGCGTTCGGTTTCAGTTTTATTTTAAATAATTTTCATTCCAAGATTTCATTCCAAAATTTTTGGATTTTTATACAAAAAACAAAGGAATGTGCTATAGTTGCTTCTTGGGATAGACATTTATCACAGAGGCTTGTGAATTTAAATTACCCACAGCTCTTTGAACCCAAATATTTCAATCCCCATAAAGTTGTATTATGACTGATTTGGCCTCCTTTATCACAGCGAGACCAAGCTTAGACTCTGCAACCATTTCGTCAAACACTTCCACTCGCTCCGCCAGAGCGTACCAGATCCCCCGGTTACTAACCATTTTAATTCCCCTTCCCATTGACAAACTGACCTTTCTGTTCTGGGCCTCCTCTATTGCCAGAGTGAGGCCACGTGCAAACTGGAGGAACAGCACCTCATATTCCACTTGGGTAGCTTACAACCAAACGTTATGAACCTGGATAGACACAAAATGCTGAAGTAACTCAGTGGGACGGGCAGCATCTTTGGATAGAAGGAATGGGTGACATTTCAGGTCAAGACCTTTCTTCAGACTGAGGAACCTGACAGAACTTGGGGCTGTGAGGCTGCTGCATGAACTGCTGTGACACTATCTGCACAACAGGTACTGGTTACATTTAGGGGGAGGTTGATGAACAAGCAAAAAATAAAGATAATATAGTAAGTATATAGGGTAAATTGTCAAAAGCCAGGAATCAGCAGTTTGTGGGAGCTGGAGAATAATGGTATTCTATAATGTTGTGTTGGAGTTTCATAGCAAAAGGATTTGAGTATAGGAGCAGGGAGGTTCTACTGCAGTTGTACAGGGTCTTGGTGAGACCACACCTGGAGTATTGCGTACAGTTTTGGTCTCCAAATCTGAGGAAGGACATTATTGCCATAGAGGGAGTGCAGAGAAGGTTCACCAGACTGATTCCTGGGATGTCAGGACTGTCTTATGAAGAAAGACTGGATAGACTTGGTTTATACTCTCTAGAATTTAGGAGATTGAGAGGGGATCTTATAGAAACTTACAAAATTCTTAAGGGGTTGGACAGGCTAGATGCAGGAAGATTGCTCCCGATGTTGGGGAAGTCCAGGACAAGGGGTCACAGCTTAAGGATAAGGGGGAAATCCTTTAAAACCGAGATGAGAAGAACTTTTTTCACACAGAGAGTGGTGAATCTCTGGAACTCTCTGCCACAGAGGGTAGTCAAGGCCAGTTCATTGGCTATATTTAAGAGGGAGTTAGATGTGGCCCTTGTGGCTAAGGGGATCAGAGGGTATGGAGAGAAGGCAGGTACGGGATACTGAGTTGGATGATCAGCCATGATCATATTGAATGGCGGTGCAGGCTCGAAGGGCCGAATGGCCTACTCCTGCACCTAATTTCTATGTTTCTATGAGTTCTACACTCAGAAAAACCTTCTCTTGGAAGTTGATTTTCTGGGAATTGAGAAGGACATTTTAAAGAAACTAGCAATTAGAAGGAAATGATGGATACATTGAAGTTATCGAAAGATTAGATAGTTAGCACTCACAAACCCGGAAGGGAACAGTTAACCAACTGTTCAAATCACTTTCTATACAAATTCAATAAATCTAGAAATTCCACTGTGACACATTCGTTAAATAAAATACAAAGCACAGTCTTGGACATCGCAATAACAAAATAGCTGGTAGTTTTGCTTTCTATCTTTTATCTTATTTTGCAGTGTTTGTTCAATGGTCCAATGATACTTTATTCTCACATGTATGGAGGTACAGTGAAATTCCTGTTTTGCATTCAGTTCAGTAAAATCATTCCCAAACATAAGCACAATCATATTTAAGTACAAGATTATCGAAATAGTAGATTACAGTGAGACAGTATACAACAGTTGCCATGTTTCTGGCATCAATTTTCATGATTCAAGTCTAAAGTCGTTATAAATGTAGACAGAGACTTAATGTGGCCATGAAAGTCCATTGTTCTGGCAGAATGGCAGGGTCGTTCTGTATAAGCAAATTTGTTGGTGTCCTCCATCGCTCCGTGCCACTGCAGGCCGCAACTGGTCCACGTGCTTGGCTTCTTGGAGTGGCATCCGATCCAACTGAGCCCCAGGCTGCTGATTTACTGATTTTACTTTACTGATTCCTCGGTCCCTCGTCTCAAATGGCCGCCAGTCAGCATTTGTGCCCCTGAGGTCCCTCCCGCAGCCGACCTCGTAGCATCCAGAGCGTTTTTGAGGGCCCAGAAGACAAGGCCCCAAACGGCATTGTTTTCCTACGTCCGTCACCATCACCATCTTGAATCTTGTCATCTAGCTGTGGGCAAATGTCACCTTTATTCACCGCTCTTGTGCCCTGCAGCACTGAGGGAGAGGCATATAGTCAAAAATGATCTTAAATTGATAATGGATTTGTTTATTAATAATAATAATAATAATGGATGGGATTTATATAGCGCCTTTCTAATACTCAAGGCGCTTTACATCGCATTATTCATTCACTCCTCAGTCACACTCGGTGGTGGTAAGCTACTTCTGTAGCCACAGCTGCCCTGGGGCAGACTGACGGAAGCATGGCTGCCAATCTGCGCCTACGGCCCCTCCGACCACCACCAATCACTCACACACATTCACACACATTCACACACAGGCAAAGGTGGGTGAAGTGTCTTGCCCAAGGACACAATGACAGTATGCACTCCAAATTACTGTCACATGTACCAAGATTTAGTTTAAAAAAAAACATATTTTGCAAACTATCCAGACATAGCATACTGCAGAATATAATGTTGTAACTCCATAGATAGCGCAGATGAATAAAGTACAAGGGCGGCACAGTGGCGCAGAGGTAGAGTTGCTGCCTAACAGCGCCAGAGATCCGGGTTCGATCTTGACTACAGGTGCTGTTTGGATGGAGTTTGCACCTTCTCCCTATGACCGCATGGGTTTTCTCCAGTTGCTCCGGTTTCCTCCTACACTCTAAAGATGTACAGGTTTGTAGGTTAATTGGCTTTGGTAAAATTTGTAAATTGTCCCTAGGGTGTAGGATAGTGCTAGTGTATAGGGTGATCATTGGTTGGCGTGAACCTGGTGGACTGAACGGCCTGTTTCCACACTGTATCTCAAATGTATAAAGTATAAAGGCTGCAATGAAGTAGAATGGGTGATTGGGAATACATCCCTAGATTATGAGAGGGCCATTCAAGTGTCTAGGAAGAAGCTGTTCCTGGAGGAAGAAGCTGTTCCTGAATCTGTTGGTACGTTCTTTGTATCTTTTGTAACTTCTGCCTGACAGGAGAGGGGAAAAGAAAGAAAGACTTGGGTGTGAATGATTATTGATTATGTTAGCTGTTCTCTCAAGGCACCATGAAGTACAGATGGAGTCGATGGGGGAAGCGGGTAAAACTGTGTACAGGCGTAAGGGACTCAGCAGTCAATATTCAGAGAACCTGGACCAGCAGTTATCGCTGAACTCTCTTCATTTCATTGCTTAATTGTGGGAGTCCGTAGGGTAATTTTGCTAGACAAGTTGCTCCGTCACAACAACTGGCAAATATTTCATTGGATGCTAATTGCTTTGGAACACACCAAGGGTGAAAAAGGTGCTATAAAAATGCAAGTCCTTGTGCATCTTTTTCCTAATGTTTTTCATTTACTTGTTTCTTCCATGTGCTCCTCACTCGCTACAAACTATCATTGAATACCAATGGCATTCCTTGGTCTGGCACAGGCATTCATGTGGGTGGTGTAGATCGATCACCTTAGCTGATCTGATTGTGTCTGTGTTTAGTGATGTACACCCGGTCCGTAATCCAGTCCGGGTTTTCTATTTAACATTCGGCTGGCATATAGTGACAGTACAGCCATCAGTTAGTCAGTTAACCCCAAAGATGGTTGGTCCTAGAGTCTAGAGATGATAGCGCTACTATAACTCTGTAGAGTACATTCACTCAAAAAAGGGGACCACTAGGGGCGCCGCATTGATGGCAGCCTCTGCCCACAGTCTGTCTGTTTTTATTAATTTTTCTATCTTTTTTTAATTTTAGTCTGTTTTAACAGCATGTGTTGGAGATTTCTTTAGTTTTTTACGTAGAGGAGGGGGTAGGGTACGGTGGAAACCGTTTCCCAGTCACTTCCTGGCGAAGATGCGACTATTCTCCGAGTCGCCTCCTCGCCCCCCTCCTCGCGGCCAACCAACTGGATTGGCGCGGCCTTTCCTGCCGGAGACCGGGGACCGGACCAGAGCTTCAGCAGCGGCGGCGCAGCGCTGGATTCATCGAGGAGCGGGGCGATGCCTTACCTGGAGCTGTTGGTTGCAGAGCTTCCAGCGCGGGCGGCGCTGTCTTCAACATCGCGGAGTCCTGGGACCTTTTGCCGAGTGCCGCCAGTGTGAATCTCCGCCAGGCACAGCCTGTGGACTTCGGGAGCTGCGGACTCCGGTAGGAAGTGGCCGATTCGGAGCTCCAAGCTGCTGAGGATGGTCTCCCGTTCCGACGTCGGAGTTCCAGCATCCCGGCGAGCGGGCCTGAACATCGGGCTACCAGTTGCGGCAACTGCGGAGGGCTCGGGAGGCCCCGACCATGGGTGAACACCAAAGAACATCCGAGGAAGATGATGCCTTCTCTCACAGTGGGAAACTTTGATTCTGCTGTGTGGGGATGTTTTATGTTGGAGTCTATCATGTATTGAGTTCTCTTTATTATTCGTATGGCTGTATGGTGACCACACATTTCACTGTACCAATTGGTACATGTGACAAATAGATGTATCTTGTATCTTGAATCTTGTAAAGAACTTGTATTTTAAGTTGATCGACTCAGTGTTATTACAGCTTCAACAGGCAGAACATGACGAGAGTTGAAGTATGAGGAGATGAGTTCAGTGGGGCAAGAGCAGGCAGAAGCAATGGGTTGACCAGAATAGTCATGTTTGGGTGAGAGAATGAAACGGGCAGGGCAAGTTTGGGGCACGATCATGTTGGGGGCTATCGAGGAAAGATCGGCTGATGGTGACAATGCAGGAGACAGTAGGCTGGTGTTCATTGGTGGGGTCATGATCCAAGGGTAGTTCAGTTTAGTTTAGTTTATTGTCACGTGTACCAAGGAACAGTGAAAAGTTTTTTGTTGCGTGCTATCCAGTCATCAGAAAGACAATACATGATTATAACCGATCCATTTACAGTGTAAAGATATACATGATAAGGGAATAACGTTTAGTGCAAGGTAAAGCCATCAAAACCCGATCAAGGTTAATCCGAGGGTCACCAAAGAGGTAGATAGTAGTTCGGCACTGCTCTTTGGTTGTGGTAGGACAATTCAGTTGCCTGATAACATCTGGGAATAAACTGTCCCTGCATCTGCAGGTGTCGAGGTAGGTATAAAACCTGTGGGTCTTGTTTCACTTGCAATGTTTATTTAAGCACACGTACATTTCTTGAAGCCTTCTATTACTTTTGCACCTTGACAAAATGCCACTTGTTTTATAAGGATCATTTATTTTAATGTCTTTGTTGCAAACTATGCACTGCAATTGCTTGTTTACTTCAACTAACAGTTTTTTTTAAATGTTTTAGATGTCCTTTCTAGATAATAGCAAATAGTTTAAAAAAATACTTTATTCAATCATGGAATGTTGCTATTATTGTCAATGCCAACAATTCCAGACTGAGGGGCTAATATAAGACAATGAGTAAGTAAGTAAGTAAGTAAGTTTATTGGCCAAGTATTTACATACAAGGAATTTGCCTTGGTGCTCCGCCCACAAGTAACAACATGACATACAGTAACAGTTACGAATGACTCAGAAAACACTAAACATTAATAACAATAAAACATTAATGATAAAACACCATTGATCAAGCATGTGAACCAACAAAATACCAGATCAAAGGGAGGCTACAGATTTTTGGCTGTTGAGTAGAGCAACTACTCGTGGATAAAATCTGTTTTTATGTCTGGCTGTGGCAGCTTTGACAATCCGGAATCGCCTTCCAGAGGGAAGTGATTCAAAGAGTTTGTGGCCAGGGTGAGAGGGGTCAGAGATGATCTTGCCAAATAAAATACATTTGGACATGTTCAAGGAAAGGTTTAGAGGGATATGGGGAAAATGCGGGCAGGTGGGACTAGTGTAGATGGGGCATCTTGATCAGCATGAACAAGTTAGGCCGAAGGGCCTGTTTCCATGCTATATGACTATGACTATAATATAAAGTCAACCATATTAATGGGTTTGGAGATACATTCTTCGTATTTCCTTACAATATGGAAGGACATTCAGCCGATCAACTCTATGCCGGCTCCCAAGACAATCCCTTTCCCCCACAAATTATCCAGAGACCCCATTCTCTTCACATTCCCTTCAACTCCCCCAAGATTCAGCCACCCACACAAATACACTCACATTGGAAACAATTTACAGTGGTCCATTAACCTACCAACTTGCCTGAGCTGGTAATGAAGATTTCCAGTAAACCAGATGGGTTTCTATAACAATCCAGTCGTTTTGTGGCTACTGTTACTGAGATCAGCTTTAATTCCAGATTTGTAATTACTTGAATTCAAACTTTGGCTGCTTATCCTGCAACTTAACCATGTGCTTGATTATACATGAGGTGCTTTAGTGTTAAAATACAAATAACATTTTGGTAGAAAACAAAGCCATGAGCATTTTTAGTGAGGCTGTCTGTTGGATGTTCCAAGCTAACATTTGCCCTTTCTGGCATCTGTCTTCATTTCCCTTCCTCACACTGCTGCACTGTTTGTTGCCAGGCCATATCAGCCATCCAATTTGATACAGTCGCCTGAATGATTGCAACTTCCTCAATTTATTTTCCAAATGGATGATTTCAAATTAAAATTCATAGTTACTATCAGGTCAGGTTGATGCACATGGAATAGCTGCATTGCTAGGGGCTCTGTCCCTTTAATTCACATCCTAACCCACAACAAGTGCCTTCTTTATCGAGTCATCAAGTCATAGAGCGGAAACAGGCCCTTCGGTCCAACTTGCCACACCAGCCAACATGTCCCACCTGCCCACATTTGGTCCATATCCCTCCAAATCTGTCCTATCCATGTACTTGTCTAACTATTTCTTAAATGTTGGGATAGTCCCTGCCTCAACTAGCTCCTCTAGCAGCTTGTTCCATACCATCCTCTGTGTGAAAAAGTTACCCCTCAGATTCTGATTAAATCTTTTCCACTTCACCTTAAACCTATGTCTTCTGGACCTCGATTCACGTACTCTGGGCATTAGACCATGTGGATCTACCCGATCTATTCCTCTTTATTCGATCTATTACTCTCATGATTTTATACTGATTGCTTTAATCAAAAGCCCATGGCACAAGCAATTAAGAAGCTATAACTTCACACGCAATATAATGAAAACAAAATACTATAATTGGTCATCACACTGCGGGTTGTGAGATCTGGCAAAATTATGTAAAGAAAATGAACCATATAGGCAAAATAACCCACCTGCAATAATGTGTAATGAGGCCTTTCAATAAGAATCAACATAAGCCTTTCTTTATTGAACTTTTTACTGATTTATTATTGTTACATGTGCTGAGATACAGTGAAAAGTTAGTTTGCAGACTATCCAGTCAAATCGTACCATACATGAGTACAATCAAGCCACACGTTATAGGGGTAGAATTAGGCCATTCGGCCCATCAAGTCTACTCTGCCATTCAATCATGGCTGATCTCTGCCTCCTAATCCCATTTTCCTGCCTTCTCCCCATAACACTTGACACCCGTTCTAATCAAGAATTTGTCTATCTCTGCCTTAAAAATATCCACTGACTTGGCTTCCACAGCAATCTGTGACAATGAGTTCCACAGATTAACTACTCTCTGATTAAAGAAGTTCCTCCTCACCTCCTTTCTAAAAGATGGCCCTTTAATTCTGACCTCTGGTCCCAGACTCTCCCGCCAGTGCAAAGATCCTTTCCACATCCATTCTATCTATGCCTTTCATTATTCTGTAAGTTTCAATGAGGTGTCCCCCCCCCCCCCCCCCCCCCCCCTCCCTCAACCTTCTAAGCTCCACTGAGTAGAGGCCCATTGCATTCAAGCACTCATCATATGCTAACCCACTTATTCCAGGAATCATTCCAGTAAAAAGGGCCGGTTCAGAGCAGCTATGGCTCTGGGAAAGAAGCTGTTCCTGAGTCTGGAGGTGCGGGCGTAGAAGGCCTTGTAACGTCTCTCACACGTAAATATAACAGGTAGTGCAAAGAGTAAAACTCCAGAGTGCAGGATAAATTGCTACAGCATCATAGCATTAGTTACAAAGCGTAAAATAAACAAAAGTTCAAGGGCTGCATGTTTTAGTTGGCGCTCAAAAATATGACAATGTTTCATATTCTGTCGGAATTAAGTTGCAGTGCGTCCCTGTATTCTGCAGAGACTATGAAGCTTTCTCTTGGAGATCCATTCAGACTAAATTGAAAAAATTGAACCAAGAACATGATCAAAGCCTGAAATTTGGAAGCAACAATATCACACCTCTGGGATTCACCTCCAGATTATTAAACATTATTTCAAAAGTTAACAATTAAATTAACTGATTACATTCACTTTATCCATATCCACTACCAGTTGGTTTTGCCAGTGTGCAGTACTGCAGTTTGCCACAAGATGGAAATAGTAACCAACTTTTAGTTTGTAGCACACAGAAATGCTGGAGAAACTCAGTGGGTGCAGCAGCATCTATGGAGCGAAGGAAATAGTTAACGTTTCGGGCCGAAACCCTTCTTCAGACCCTTCTTAGTTTGAAGCAGATAGAACTTGGAGCAGAAGATAGACACAAAAAGCTGGAGTAACTCAACGGGACAGGCAGCATCTCTGGAGAGAAGGAATGGGTGAGGTTTCGGGTCGAGACCCTTCTTCGTGGAACAGGACAGAACAGGAACAGACCCTTCAGCCCATCTGCCTGCACATGATCCATATCACTCCATTCCCTGCATGCCCCTGTGCCTGTACCTCCATAAACGTTGCTGTTGTATCTGCCTCCACTTCTGCCTCACACACAGAGAGTGGTGAATCTCTGGAATTCCCTGCCACAGAAGGTAGTTGAGGCCAGTTCATTGGCTATATTTAAGAGGGAGTTAGATGTGGCCCTTGTGGCTAAAGGGATCAGGTGGTATGGAGAGAAGGCAGGTACAGGATACTGAGTTGGATGATCAGCCATGATCATATTGAATGGCGGTGCAGGCTCGAAGGGCCGAATGACCTACTCCTGCACCTATTTTCTATGTTTCTTTGCAGCACATTCCGAGCTCCTACCACTCTCTGTATTAAACAAAATGCCTGGTAAGTCTCCTTTAGACCTTCCCACCCTCATCTTAAAGCTATGCCCCCAGGTATTTTATATTTCTAACCTGGAAAGAAAATACCAGCTCTGTGCAATGTGTCTGCACAAGTTTTCGCCATTATTGCAAATTAACTTTGAAAGCAGCAAGGATGATGCTTAAGACCAACATAGCATGTTGAAGTCTCCAGTGTTCTTGATTATACAAATTATTCCATACGTTTCAAAGTTGGGATTCAGTTGTGAATTCTCCATTCAAAGAGGTCCTTCAGCAGTTGTACAGGGCCCTAGTGAGACCACACCTGGAGTATTGTGTGCAGTTTAGGTCCTCTAATTTGAGGAAGGACATTCTTGCTATTGAGGGAGTGTAGCGTAGGTTTACAAGGTTAATTCCCGGGATGGCGGGACTGTCATATGCTGAGAGAATGGAGCAGCTGGGCTTGTATACTCTGGAATTTGGAAGGATGAGAGGATATCTTATTGAAACATATAAGATTATTAAGGGTTTGGACACGCAAGAGACAGGAAACATGTTCCCGATGTTGGGGGAGTCCAGAACCAGGGGCCACTGTTTAAGAATAAGGAGTAAGCTATTTAGAACGGAGATGAGGAAACACTTTCACACAGAGAGTTGTGAGTGTGGAATTCTCTGCCTTAGAAGGCAGTGCAGGCAGGTTCTCTGGCTACTTTTAAGAGAGAGCTAGATAGGGCTCTTAAAGATAGTGGAGTCAGGGGATATGGGGAGATGGCAGGAGCGGGATACTGATTGGCGATGATCAGCCATGATCACAGTGAATGGCGGTGCTAGCTCGAAGGTCCAAATGACCTACTCCTGCACCTATTGTCTATTGTTTGTTGTAAATTCAAATTAGCTTTTCAACCTTGCCACTACTATTTAACAGATTAGAAACACAAAAAATCCATCCATTTAGAAATTAGCCCCATATAGAGAATAGAACATGCTGACATTTTATCAAATCCATTCAACACTTGGCTATATTTTCACACTGCCTAAGGTTTGTACAAAGAGATTCTGTAGCTTTAAGTTTTATAAATTATTGGTTTAAACTATTTTCTTCAGCGTTTGATTGCATTTTAAAGTTTTAGGCATGAATGTACATAACAGCAGCATTTCAGTCAAAGCTACTCATGTGAAGCAAATCTGGAAATTCCCTGTCGGGGATGTGGCTCTGGGTAAACACAGATTAATTCACATGT
The DNA here is from genome assembly GCF_010909765.2 of Amblyraja radiata. Classification (NCBI taxonomy): domain Eukaryota; kingdom Metazoa; phylum Chordata; class Chondrichthyes; order Rajiformes; family Rajidae; genus Amblyraja; species Amblyraja radiata. Next base: position 24,699,654 of record NC_045959.1, on the reverse strand, counting down.
GTAACCTTCTTTCCCTGATTTACTGTAATTCAGACAGAGTGACTGAGGTCTTTCTGGAAACATTATTTACAATCACAAGGCCACAGAGATCGTTGAGGGTGCTGTGGGGAACCAAAACTTCCTCAATTTATGGGAGTGTGAAGGGAGGGGGTGGGGAGTTACATATCCGTCAGGAAGGGAAGGTCTGTGGTTTTAAGGCAGGAGCAGATACGTCATTAGAAAATGCATTCACTTTGATATTTGCAATCTTTTACTTAAATAATAATAATAATAATAATAATAATAATAATAATAATAATAATAATAATAATAATAATAATAATAATAATAATAATAATAATAATAATATCTTTTATTGTCATTGCACATCAGTGCAACGAGATTTAGTATGCAGCTTCCAACCGATGTAAAAGAAAAGTGAAATAAATAAATAAGCTGAGTTACGTGACCATCCGAGGGAGACAGTCCATGGGGGATGGGGGGCACTCAGCAGGGCCGGTTCAGAGCCGTTATAGCTCTGGGAATAAAGCTGTTTCTGAGTCTGGAGGTTCAGGCGTAGAAGGCCTTGTAACGTCTGCACGAGGGAAGTAGTTCGAACAGTCCGTTACAAGGGTGTGAGGAGTCTTTATGGATGCTGACGGCCTTCCTGAGGCACCGTGTGTGGTAGATGCCCTCCAAGGCTGGTAGCTGTGTCCCAATAATCCTCTGCGCTCTGTGGACGACACGCTGAAGAGCTCTCCTCTCAGCCTCCGTGCAGCTGAGATACCACACAGAGATGCCATACGTTAATATGCTCTCTGTGGTGCAGCGGTAGAACGTTGTCAGCAGCTGTTGGGGCAGACCAGTCTTTTTTAATGTCCTCAGGAAGAACAGTCGTTGCTGTGCCTTCTTGACCAGCGCAGCGGTGTTTGTGGACCATGTGAGGTCCTCTGAAATGTGAGTGCCCAGAAACTTAAAGCTGGACACTCTCTCCACACTTTCCCCGTAAATGGAGATTGGGGCGTATTCTCCATTATGGGACCTCCTGAAGTCAATAATCAGCTCCTTGGTCTTGGAGGTGTTTAGTGACAAGTTGTTACGTGCGCACCAGTCCGCCAGGTTCTGCACCTCCGCTCTGTATTTTGTTTCATCACCGTTGGTGATCAGCCCAATCACTGTTGTGTCGTCTGCAAACTTCACGATGGTGTTGGTGTCGAATGCAGGAACACAGTCGTGAGTGAAGAGGGAGTAGAGCATGGGGCTTAGTTCACGGCCCTGTGGTGTGCCGGTGCTCAGGGTGATAGTGGAGGACAGGTGCGGGCCCAGTCTCACTGCCTGCGGTCGCTCCGTCAGAAAGTTCAGGATCCAATCGCATATCAGCGAGCTGAGGCCTAGCTGGTGGAGTTTGGTGGTGAGCTTGGTGGGGATGACCGTATTAAATGCAGAGCTATAGTCAATGAAGAGCATCCTCACGTACGTGCCCTGTCTGTCAAGGTGAGTCAGGACAGTGTGAAGAGCCAGAGAGATGGCATCCTCTGTTGATCTATTTGCCCTGTATGCAAATTGATGAGAGTCCAGTGAGGCAGGGATGCTGGATTTGATGTGGGAGAGGACAAGCCTTTCGAAGCATTTCATTGGGATTGGAGTTAGGGCAACCGGGCGGTAGTCGTTCAGGTTGGTGACTTTAGACTTTTTCGGCACCGGCACTATGGTGGCTGTTTTCAGGCACTTGGGGACCGTTGCCAGAGATAGAGACAGATTGAAGATTCTCGTGAATACCTCCGCCAGCTGTACAGCACAGTCCTTTAGTACCCTTCCCTGGACTCCATCCGGGTCCTGCAGCCTTGCGTGGATTGGATCCTACGCAGAGCGCACTGTACCTCCTGAGTGCTCAGTGTTAAGGCCTGTCCCTCCGCCATGGCCGGGGTTATTCCACTCCTGGTGGTGTTGCCAGTTTCGAAGTGGGCAAAGAAGGTGTTCAGTTCGTTGGCCAGTGTGATATCACCGTGGGGGCAGGCGGGGCTGCTCTTGTAGTCAGTGATGTCCCTGACACCCTGCCACATGCTTCTGGTGTCCGCGGTATTGAAGTGGTCTTCCACCCTTTGCCTGTGGATGTCTTTGGCCTTTTTTATGCCTTTGTTCAGGTTCGACCTGGCCGCACTGTAGGCAGAAGTGTCCCTGGATTTAAAGGCATTGTTGCGTGCCCTTAGCAGATCCTGAACCTCCTTGTTCATCCAGGGTTTCCGGTTTGGGAACATCTTTATTTGCTTGTCCACTGTGACAGTCTCCACACAGCAGTTGATGTAGGAGAGCACAGTGGATGTGTACTCCTCCAAGTCTACCTCTGTACCATTGGTTGCCTGTTGTGCAAACTGGTCCCAGTCGGTGCGATCAAAGCAGTCTTGGAGTTGTAGGGTGGCGTCCTCGGGCCATATTTTGACCGTCCTTATGGCAGGTTTGGTCTTGCGGATGAGGGGTTTGTATGCAGGCAGTAGAAACAGTGAGAGGTGATCGGATTGTCCCAGGGATGGGCGGGGGAGATCTCTGTAGGCGTCCTTGATGTTGGTGTACACTTTATCCAGCGTGTTTTAGCCCCTGGTAGGGCACTGCACATGCTGGTGGAATTTGCGGAGTGCGGCTCGTAGGTCGACCTGATTAAAGTCCCCTGCAACAATAAAGGCACCGTCGGGATGAGCATCCTGCTACTTACTGATGGCCAAGTGCAGCTGTGCTAACGCTAGGTTAGCATTAGCCTGTGGTGGGATGTATATGGCCATGATGATAACCACAGTAAACTCCCGAGGCAGGTAAAACGGCCTACATTTAAGCAGTAGGTATTCCAGGTATTCCTTAACTTGCTAACATTAGCTTCACTGATGCTTTGAAAATCAATTGATCAGCATGCTGGAACTCTTTTGCCTGATGAGAGAGGAGTGAAGAGGGAATGATTGGGGTGTGAGACGTCCTTGGTTTTGGTGGCTGCTTTCATTCCGAAGGCAGTGAAGCGTAGATGGTGTCAGCGGGTTGGGTGGGAGATTGGTTTGCATGATGGACTATGCTGCGTACACGACTCTGTTCAATATCCTGCGATCTTGGGCAGAATAGTTGCCATACAAATTGTGATCTCATCTTAACTGGATGGTTTCTTTAGTGCAGTGATTCCCAACCTGGGGCCATATGGGGCCATGGCAAATTTCAGGGGGGCCACAGAAATATTTGAGGATTTAGGGGGCCACAGGTTCAATGAAGGGGGCCACTTTTTTACCGCTAATAATATCAGGGAGGGCCACAGAAAAATTACAGAGCCCAAGGGGGCCATGAGCTAAAAAAGGTTGGGAACCACTGCTTTAGTGCATCTGTGAAAATTGGTAAGACAGCAGCATGGTGGCATTGCAGTCAGGATGCTGCCTTACAGCGCCAGAGACCCGGGTTCAATCCTGACTACGGGTGGTGTCTGTACGGAACTTGTACATTCTCCCCGTGACCATGTGAGTTCTACCCGGGGACTCCGATTTCCTCCCACACTCCAAATACGTACAGGTTTGTAGGTGAATTGGCTTTGGTAAAAATCATAAATTGTCCCTAGTGTGAAATGTAGTAATTCTGAAACCTGAATGCAGAGGCATTGATAGTTTTGTTTAGTTTAGTTTAGTTTAGTTTAGAGACACAGCTTCTTGTACACATACAGCTTTTCACTTACCAGTTTTCAGTGGGTTAAAATAATTCCACATGTTCAGCTAAATGTTCTTAATTTCCATTTTAAGATGTCAGCAGCTGACAAAAGCAGCAAATTTCCAAATGCATGTCTGGTAGTCTTGACTCACAGCAAACAATACAGCAATAGGCTTTCATTAAATTTAAAACATTGTTCTACTGTTATTTTTAACTATTGTAGCTGTTTCTGGGAACATCTGAGCAGTCACAGATTTATAAGCAACTCCTAGCTGTGTTGACCTCCCCCCCATCAAAGGGATCTACAAGATGTGCTGCCTCTAAAAGACAACTGACAGCATCAAAGATCTACACCACCCTGGCCATGCTCTGATCTCATTATTACCATCGAGAAGCAAGTACAGGGTCTAAAACCACCCGACACATCATCGCTAACCACAACCCTACCTGTTAGGGTAGCACAGTAGAGCTGCTGCCTTATACCGCCAGAGACCTAAGTTCGATCCTGACTATGGGAGCTGTCTGTACGGAGTTTGTACCTTCTCCCTGTGACCACGTAGGTTTTTTCTGCGTGCTCTGGTTTTTTCCACCCACACTCCAAAGATGTACAGGTTTGTAGGTTTAAGAAGGAACTGCAGATGCTGGAAAATCGAAGGTAGACAAAATTGTTGGAAAAACTCAGGGGGTGCAGCTGAAGAAGGGTTTCGGCCTGAAACGTCGCCTATTTCCTTCGCTCCATAGATGCTGCTGCATCCGCTGAGTTTCTCCAGCACTTTTGTCTACTAGGTTTGTAGGTTAATTGGCTCAGTAAAATTGTAAATTGTCCTTTGTGTGTAATAATAATAATAATAAATTTTATTTAATGGGCGCCTTTCAGACATCTCAAAGTGTGCAGGGTGATCGCTGATCGGTGCGGATTTAGTGGGCCGAAGGACCTGTTTCCGCACTGCATCTCTAAAGTAAAAGTCTCTGCACCGTGCTACTAGGACCTTTAACTACTAAGGTTCCACTATATACTTTGGGTTGCAGTATCATTATTTGGTTTACATAGAATAAATGATAGTTCAATACAATAATACTTTATTAGCCAAATATGTTTTGCAACATATGAGGAATTTCATTTGCCAAGTCAGTCATACGAATAAAAAGCAACAGAACACACAAAATACATTTTAACATAAACATCCACCACAGTGACTCCTCCACATTCCTCTGTGATGAAAGGCGAAAAAAAAACCCGAAATAATACCCCATATGGGATGCAAATCGGGGCCTGATCAACCCCGGCTGGGTCGCCTGGGAGAGGGTGTCTGATGTTGTGAGACCCAAAACACCCGATGACCCCAGGTCACATCACTGAGGATGCGTCCCAGCGCATCTAGAAGATGTATCTTTTCCACTTTGTTGCATTTAATGTGTCTGTAGAGCAGCGGCGAGTAAGAACTTCATTGATCCGGTGCATGTGACAATGAAACACTCCTGAAACTCTCTTGAGAACCGCACTCAAAAGATTACTTTTCCTCTTAACTGGCCCATTGCTACACAGGTTTTATTTTAAACATGTGATCAGATTGTACACCTTTTAAACCAATTATTAAAAGACGTTATGAAACATGTGGACAGTGGAACAACTATCAGAGCCACTGCCTCACATCCCAAAGAGGTAGGTTAATTGGACCACTCTAAAACACGCTTAGTATGTGTGTGTGTGTGTGAGGGGTAGAATCTGTGGGGGAAGTGGTCAAAATGTGGGAGAATAAAATGGGATTAGTGTAAAAGGCAGATTGAAGGTTAGTGCAGACTTGATGCGCTCTCAAAGGACCTCTTTCTCTGTTGTGTCACTGAATGACAATAAGCTCGAGATAAATAGAATATAAAAACTACTTTTTGTTTTCAAGAGTCAATAGTGTTTTAATTGTCATATGTACTGAAAATGGAACACTGAAATTCTTACTGGGCAGCAGTATAACAGGTCTGCAAACACAGTAGGTTGGTTGCAGTTGTACAGGGTATCGGTGAGACCACACCTGGAGTATTGCGTACAGTTTTGGTCTCCAAATCTGGGGAAAGACATTCTTGCCATAGAGGGAGTACAGAGAAGGTTCACTAGACTGATTCCTGGGATGTCAGGACTTTCATATGAAGAAAGACTGGATAGACTCGCCTTGTACTCACTACAATTTAGAAGATTGAAGGGGGATCTTATAGAAACTTACAAAATTCTTAAGGGGTTGGACAGGCTAGATGCAGGAAGATTGTTCCCGATGTTGGGAAAGTCCAGGACAAGGGGTCACAGTTTAAGGATAAAGGGGAAATCCTTTAGGACCGAGATGAGAAAAACATTTTTCACACAGAGAGTGGTGAATCTCTGGAATTCTCTGCCACAGAAGGTGGTTGAGGCCAGTTCATTTGGCTATATTTAAGAGGGAGTTAATGTGGCCCTTGTGGCTAAAGGGATCAGGGGGTATGGAGAGAAGGCAGGTACAGGATACCGAGTTGGATGATCAGCCATGATTATATTGAATGGCGGTGCAGGCTCGAAGGGCCGAATGGCCTACTCCTGCACCTATTTTCTATGTTTCTATGTTTCTATGTAACATAGCAAACAAACAAAAAGCACAATTAATTAAAAAATAATATTTGGAATATAAAAATCTGGCCATACTATGTAACATAGCAACAAACAAAAAGCACAATTAATTAAAAAATAATATTTGGAATATAAAAATCTGGCCATACAATGGACTAGAAATCTGTCCCTGAATATGTTGCCAATGTGTTTCAATGCTTCCATTTCCGCTGACACTGGTTTCTTTTGAATTTCCCATTTCCTTTCCCATTTGCCAGGTGCTGTTTCTAATGTACTGAGAGAATATGTGCTGCTCTCCCTTCCTTTTTGCCTCCAAGATTCAATGTCTCGGATGCTTGGCTGTTGAATAATTTCCCTGCCAAACCTGTTAATACTGCACGTTGATAAAAGAGACTGCAGCAGTGGAATCCAGAACAAGGAAACAGAATGGTGGAAGAACTCCATGGGTCAAGCAGCATCTGTGGAGGCAAAAGGTCGAGGTCAGGTGTAATAGTTCATGTTGTTGACTCTGGAAGTAAACATCGGACAAAGTTCATAGAGGCTCCAAACTGCAAACGGATTCAGAGGACACCTGAAGCAGAGAAGAAGAACTCTTTACACTATAGACATTAGAGATACAATGTGGAAACAAGCCCTTCGGTCCACTGAATCCACACCGACAACATACACGAGCATTATCCTAAACATCAGGGACAATTTTTACAATTTGTTTTACCAAGGACAATTAAGCTCCAAACTTGGGCGTCTTTGGAGTGTGGGAGGAAACCGGAGCACCCGGAGAAAAACTACGCAGTCACAGGGAGAATGTACAAACTCTGTCCAGACAGAACACGTGGTCAGCATTGAATCCAGTTCTCTGCCGCTGTAAGGCAGCATGTCTATGGCTGTGCCACTGTGCTTTACCATGTGGCTTTACAACGGCAATATTCGAGTCAGCCTTTTAAAATTAATCTTGAGCAGATAAATATTACACACTCAGAAATAAAACAGTTCTGTCATTTATTGCCGATGACCAAGACTGTTTTCTCTATTGACTGTTTATGGTTTTAGGGCATCTGTTAACAATACTAAAGGACACTTGGAAGCAGACCACACCCCTTACAAGACTGTAACAGGCACAAGATGGTCTTCCAAGTTAAAGCCTTTCAAGACACGCCAACCCTCAAATCTCCCATCCACTTCCAGCCTTTACAAGTCCTCCCAGTTACAGCAGGGTTCTGTTCCTGGGAACCGCTCATAACTTGAACTGTTTGCAAGTCAGAAATTACTGCCATAAAACAAGTTCCCATATGATGAAAGAAGCCTGCAGAGTGGGTTACCCCAGAGGAAGAGGCAATCTGAAGAAGCACTTCAAAGTTTCATTTTTGCCATTCTTAATAATAAAGATGATGGATCAGGCGGTAATTGATAGATTCTTGATTAGTACGGGTGTCAGGGGTTATGGGGAGAAGGCAGGACATATGAGGTTGTGTGGGAAAGATAGATCAGCCATGACTGAATGGCAGAGTAGGCTTAATGGGCTGAATGGTCTAATTCTGTTCCTATAATTTATGAATTTATGCATAATAGTGCGAAAATAATGTCCACAATTGTATTTAGTTCGGAGCCTATTTGTAGGTTGTGGTGTTTAATAGCCTGAGGGATGTAGGGAAAAAGCTGCTCCTGAATCTGGACGTTACAGTTTTCAAGCTCCTATACCTTCTTCCCGATGGCAGGATGGTGAGTTGAAACAAGTAAAACATAGAAACATAGACAGAAATTAGGTGCAGGAGTAGACCATTCGGCCCTTCGAGTCTGCACCGCCATTCAATATGATCATGGCTGATCATCCAACTCAGTATCCTGTAACTGCCTTCTCCCCATACCCCCTGATCCCTTTAGCCACAAGGGCCACATCTAACTCCCTCTTAAATATAGCCAATGAACTGGCCTCAACTACCTTCTGTGGCAGAGAATTCTACAGATTCACCACTCTCTGTGTGGAAAAAAGTTTTTCTCATCTCGGTCCTAAAAGACTTCCCCCTTATCCTTAATCTGTGATCCCTTGTTCTGGACTTCCCCAACATCGGGAACAATCTTCCTGCATCTAGCCTGTCCAACCCCTTAAGAATTTTGTAAGTTTCTATAAGATCCCCCCTCAATCTTCTAAATTCCAGCGAGTACAAGCCGAGTCCATCCAGTCTTTCTTCATATGAAAGTCCTGACATCCCAGGAATCAGTCTGGTGAACCTTCTCTGCTCTTCCAAATGGTCAGCAAGATCCTGATGGGCTGAATGGTCTCTTTCTGAGCTACATTACTGCATTTCTGTTTGGGCAGGGTAGAAAAGATGACTTGCAAATTAATCGTGCTAAATTCATTCCTGGATCCACTGTCCTAAACCGTTGCATCATGCGTGCCTTTCTCTTCCTTTCAGGAGGATCGTTTTACTCTCTCAGTCCACTGACCACAATACAGAGAGCATTCAAATAGATCAACAAAGGAAAAGTACGTTATGTAGGGAGCAGAGGACAGCAGTTTCAGATTGGCTGGTTTTGACAGTGCCCACTGCAAATCGACTAATCAGACAATAGTCTGATGTGAAATAGAGTGAATTAGCATTATTTATTGTTTTCTAACACATCTGGCTACTATCTGCAGTGTGGTTTAAAAGTGGCTCATGGTGTTAATGTAAACCTCGTTTTTGGTCTAGATTTATTAAATAAACAGATTTACAAGTTACGAATCAGCTCTCATGGAATGCTGTGTTACTGCTTTCAAGAATTATAAATACACTCGACTTACCAAAGTAATTGCTTGTCTTGTATAATGTTGAAAGCTGTGCATTCTATATCTGTCCAATGACATATACTCAATTTCAATGGATGTTAAATTACCAGCATCATGTACTGCTGAAATTAATGAAGGGTGTGACAGATAACATTAATATTTTAAATTCTCACATCATCCTCTTATTAAATATTGTTTGACTAGTTTGCCCAGAGGGTGGCAATGTTCTGCCGGGGAAACATTATTGAGAGGGTTAAGGTCCATTGATGTTATCCCACAGATTCTTCTAGTGACGGAGACAATGAGATCAAGAGGTCCCAGCTTCCAATTGGACTCTATGCTGAGCTGCCAAGACACAGCCATCGAGTTAGATGTTGGTCTCAGCACCATTGGTTAGAGGGAAAGATTTAACCAAGGCCTCCATTACTGGTTACACTGGATCCATGTTGAATTGTCACATGTGAGCATATCAGCACACAGGAAGAATCAATGCTTTAGGTTTGGATTCTGTGTAGTGAATGCTGTGTTTATCTATGCTGGGTGATGCAAGATGAATCTCAGCCAGAGTAAATCACGTTGGTGATCATTTCCTGATGAAATCATGCCCGTCATTAAAATTGGACCGGGCACTTCCTGTCGTGATCCACATTAATGTGCTCGACCTTTTCCCAGTGTCAGACGTACACCTAGTAACATCAATCATTGGGCAACCAGAGAGAGAAGAGCTGCTCCATGTACCACTGTGTGCATTCCAACTATCTAGAGGCACAATGTTCACTGTTGTCCCAACATAACAACTTTAGGAAAACTGCATAGAGCAGCATTAACCACGACATGATTTTTTTTTGCCTTTCTAAAGCCTTTGTCTCTGTTAATTGAGAGAGATTGCAAAGCATCTTTCTCTAATTCGGTTGCCCTCAACAATCTGACTTTCTCTTACATCTGCGGCATAATGACATGCAAGCGATGACCTTTGCTAATGGGTCCAAAACAGATTGACTTTAGTGCAGATGAACACAAAATGCTGGATTAAGTGGGCCAGGCAGCATCTCTGGAGAAAAGGAATAGGTGATGTTTTGGGTCAGAACCCTTCTTCTGACCATAGTGCAGACTGGTGTCAAGGCAAGCGATTGGGGTTCAAGTGATCTCAGTTTAGTTTAGTTCAGAGATATAGCGCGGAAACAGGCCCTTCGGATCACCGAATCCCTGCCGACCTGTGATCCCCGCACATTAACACCATCCCACACACAGTAGGGACAATTTACACATACATCAAGACAATTAGCCTACATACCTGTACGTCTTTGGAGTGTGGGAGGAAATCGAAGATCTCGGAGAAAACCCATGCAGTCACGGGGAGAACATTCAAACTCCATACAGACAGCACCCGTAGTCGAGATCAAACCCTGGTCTCCGGTTCTGCAAGCGCTGTAAGGCAGCAACTCTACCACTGCGCCACCATGTCGCCCAGTTCTGGAGTGAAGTTGTGCAGCAGGTAGGTATTTGCACACATTTGGTGGCTAAGCTCCACTTAATTATTGGCTCATTCCCCGATGCGTACAAGAGAATGGGCCTAACATAAATCATCTGCAAAACAAAAACCCTTTATCAACCTGCATATTTTGCCCAACATACTACATGTCCTTTGGCTGATTATAAGTTTAGTTAGTTTAGTTTAGAGATACAGCGTCATTCACCCACTGAGTCCACGCCGACCAGCGGTCCTCATCCACCAGCATTATCCTACACTCTAGGGTCAATTGACAATTTTTACCGAAGGCAATTAACATCCAAACTTGAATGTCTTTGGAGTGTAGAAGGAAACTGAACCCAGAGAAAACCCACACAGTCACAGGGAGAACGTACAAACTCCATACATTCAGCACCCGTAGTCAGGATCCGTAACCTGGACCCACTGCAGTTCGCTTACCGCCACATCAGATCAACGGCGGATGCGATCTCGCTGGCTCTCCACTCCGTTCTGGACCACTTGGACAACAAGAACTCATATGTCAGGCTGTTATTCATTGATTACAGCTCGGCATTTAATACAATCATCCCCTCCAAGCTGGTTACCAAACTCGCAGAACTGGGTCTCTGCGCATCCCTCTGCAATTGGATCCTCGACTTCCTCATTCACAGTCTGTTCGTATTGGTGGAAATGTGTCAGCCTCGATAACAATCAGCACGGGAGCACCTCAAGGCTGCGTGCTCAGCCCCCTGCTGTACTCACTCTATACTCATGACTGCGTAGCTGGTCATAGAAACATAGAAAATAGGTGCAGGAGTAGGCTATTCGGCCCTTCGAGCCTGCACCGCCATTCAATATGATCATGGCTGATCATCCAACTCATTGAACTCCATCATCAAGTTCACTGACGACACCACTGTTGTGGGACGTATCACTGATGGGGATGAGTCAGAGCATAGAAGCGAGATCGAGCAACTGTCCATATGGTGCCAGCACAATAACCCGGCCCTCAACACCAGCAAAACCAAGGAACTGATTGTGGACTTTGGAAGGAGTAGGATGGGGACCCACAGTCCTGTTTATATCAATGGTTGAAAGGGTCAAGAGTTTCAAATTCCTGGGCGTGCACATCTCTGAAGATCTTTCCTGGTCCGAGAACACTGATGCAATTATTAAGAAAGCACATCAGCGCCTCTACTTCCTGAGCATATTACGGAGAGTCGGTATGTCAAGGAGGACTCTCTCTAACTTCTACAGGTGCACAGTAGAGAGCATGCTGACCGGTTGCATCGTGGCTTGGTTCGGCAACTTGAGCGCCCCCTGGAGCGGAAAAGACTACAAAAAGTAGTAAACACTGCCCAGTCCATCATCGGCTCTGACCTCCCTTCCATCGAGGGGATCTATCGCAGTCGCTGCCTCAAAAAGGCTGGCAGCATCATCAATGACTCACACCATCCTGGCCACACACTCATCTCCCCGCTACCTTCAGGTAGAAGGTACAGGAGCCTGAAGACTGCAACGACCTGGTTCAGGAATAGCTACTCCCCCACAGCCATCAGGCTATTAAACTTGGCTCGGACAAAACTCTGAACATTAATAGCCCATTATCTGTTTATTTGCACTTTATCAGTTTATTTAATCATGTGTGTATATATTTATATAATGGTATATGGACACACTGATCTGTTCTGTATTCATGCCTACTATATTCTGTTGTGCTGAAGCAAAGCAAGAATTTCATTGTCCTATAAACTCTCATGAATCTTGAATCTTGAACCCGGGACTCGTGTGAGAAAAACGACTAACCCGTGCCGTCCAATTATTGTGGAGGAGTTGTAGGAACCTCCCATCTTCTATCATTCAACAACATCCCCCACCCAACCATCTTCATGATAAAGATACACAAAAAAGCTGGAGAAACTCAGCGGGTGCAGCAGCATCTGTGGAGCGAAGGAAATAGGCAACGTTTCGGGCCCGAAACGTTGCCTATTTCCTTCGCTCCATAGGTGCTGCTGCACCCGCTGAGTTTCTCCAGCTTTTTTGTGTACTTTCGATTTTCCAGCATCTGCAGTTCCTTCTTAAACACTTCATGATAAAGATGTTTGGGAACTGAGAAAGTAGAACTAGTGCATTTATCCCAGTGTTCGAGATTGCAAGCAATATTGCAGAATGAAAGATGGATGCAATAAAAGAACGATCCTGTTATAAATCAAGTCAAGTTGGGTTTATTGTCATATATGCACAAGTGCAGTGAGGTACAGGTACAATGATAATCTTGCTTGCAACAGCAACACAGGCACATTGACACAGAAAACACAAAACATAAATTCTACATAAATTCTACAAGCGAAAAGAGAAGAACTGTGCAAAAGCTCAAACTATTAGTGCAAAACACAATTAGAAAACAGGCCCATGGTGGCGCAAGAGTTAGTCCAAAGTGTTCCGTTGCTGAGATTGGATTAAGGTTGTGCAGGTTGGTTCAAGAACATAATCATTGTAGGAAAGTAGCTGTTCCTGACCTGGTGAGGCATCTGTGCCTCCTGCCTGACAGTAGGAGTGAAAGGAGGGAATGGCCTGGAAGGTTGTGATGGTGGTGTTGATAATCTGCAGTACCAATGTCATTTCAGTTCAGTTTAGTTTATTGTCACATGTACGGAGGTACAGTGAAAAGCTTTAACCAGGCAGCAGAAAGGCAATACATGATTACAATCAATCAATTTACAGTGTACATGTACATGAAAAGGGAGTAACGGTTAGTGCAAGGTAGAGCCAGCAAAGTCCGATCAAGAATAGTCCGAGGGTCACCAAAGAGGTAGATAGTAATTCAACACTGCTCTCTGCTTGTGGTCGGATGATTCAGTTGTCTGATAACAGCTGGGAAGAAACTGTTCCTGAATCTGGTTGTGTGCATTTACACACTTCTATACCTTTTGCTTGATGGGAGAGGGGAGAAGAGGGATTGGCCAGGGTGCGACTCATCCTTGATTACACTGCTGGCCTTGCCGAGGCAGCGTGAGGTATAAATGGAGTCTGGAGAAGGGAGGTTGATTTGTGTGATGGTCTGGGCTGCATCCACAATTCGCTGCAATTTCTTGCATCAAGACTCACTGACTCCAAATTCCAGTGGAACCACGATGCCAAGATGGATAAAATAGCTGGATTCCAGTGTTAGGGGAAAGTCACTGTCCTTGAGATCAAGATAGCATTTGACCTGGATTGACATCAAGGAGTTCGAGTAAAATCAGTCAATGAAATAATGTGAGGATTCTCAGAGCATTGGTGATGAGAGACTGAGCAATAGTGATGCCATTCAGAATAAAATGGTTGTATTTGTTGCAGCTGTAAGGAAATATATGCAGGATTTAAGGATTCAAATGGAGAAAACACATTCTGAAGAGCACAAATAACTATTTATTAAAGTAAAATACAGAAAAATTAACAAACTAACAATACAAAATAACAGGAAACACAGCCCTCTGCATGTCTGTCTGTACTGGCTGGCACTGGCACACACCACGGTCCAAGCTCTCTCTCTCTCTCTCTCTCTCTCCCTCTCTCTCTCTCCCCCTCCTCTAGGTGATATCCTCTCTTTCCCCGAACGTGAAGCTCTTCCCTCGCTCCGCCCTCCCCCCCAAGGCGAAGCTCTACTGCACATGTAAAATAACTTTATCTCTAAGAACAACGGGTGACTATGTATCAAAACTAGCTATCCTGCTTGGTACTGTAATGGCATGAGTTATGCGTCCAATTAGACTGAGCTAGTCCCGGATGTCTCTAGGAAGGCAAAGCTTATCTTAGTGACCTTGCAGAAGGCCTCGTGATTTACTGGTCCCTTCAAGTTAGCCTAAACATTCTTCCAAAACATCTACTTGTTTTCCTAAGCAGGGTTTGAAATGTGGCAATGCTAATTTAGCTCACAACTCCATTTTAGCTGACACCCGCCACCCGTCTGTTTAACCCTTACATTACAGGGGCCCAGTCAACTCAGCCCCAGAGCCAACGCTGTTATTGGTTTATTATTGTCACAAGTACCAAAATATAGTGAGAAACTTAATATTGTGTGCTATCCAGCCATATCATACCATACAAAAAAGAGTGCATCGAGTAGTGACAAAGAGAAAATAGACAGATGCAGAATATACTGTTGCAGCTAAAGAGAAAGTGCAAAAAGTGCAGATGGAATACAGCCTAGCAAAGTGTGCAGTCATGCGCTTTGTTCGTGGGAATAAAGGCATAGACTATTTTCTGTGTGGGTAGAGGATTCAGAAACCTGAGGTGCAAAGGGACTTGGGATTACTGGTGCAGGATTCCCAAAAGGTTAATTTGCAAGTTGAACCAGTGGTAAAGAAGTCAGATGCAATGTTATCATTCATTTCGAGAGGACTGAAAAACATGAGTCCGGTGTGGAGGTTACATTCAACTCTATCACAATAGTGTGAAATAACTTAAGCTGGAGATATTTGAGTGGGTAGCTTGCAAGGTATAAGGTATGAACACTGAATTATCCAATTTTAGGTAACCTCTAACAACCCCCCACCCCTCCCTCCCCCTTATCCCTTCGCCCCCACCCCCTCCCTCCCCACTATCCCTCCCCCCTCCCCCTCTCCTTTCTCCTCCCTCTCCTCACCTCCCCTCCCGAAACAGTTCCTTGTTTCTACATGTCATGTTTGATGCAGAACAATTGACATACCCCATGGTCTCATATTGGCCTGTGTCATGTCAGTAGACAGCGCTGCTTGTTTACAAAGCTGTCTTTTTTATTTCAAATTGATTCCTGCTTGCAAATTTATATTAACACAGATATTCCGAAGATTGGTACATGTTTGTATTAATGCTTGCTAGCCCACATAATTTTAAAACTCCTGAATAATATCTAATATAAGTGACTCACTCTTCCACCACCTACAAACCCCAGGAGAATGTTTGAGTATAGACAGACTGTGTTGGAAGGAACTGCAGATGCTGGTTTATACCGAAGATAGACACAAAATGCTGGCGTAACTCAGAGGGTCAGGCAGCATCTACGAAGTAAAGGAATAAACAATAGACAATAGACGATAGTGCAGGAGTAGGCCATTCGGCCCTTTGAGCCAGCACTGCCATTCAATGTGATCAAGGCTGATCACCCACAATCAGTACCCCGTTCCTGCCTTCTCCCCATATCCCCTGACCGCTATCTTTAAGAGCCCTATTTAGCTCTCCCTTGGAAGTATCCAGAGAACCGGCCTCCACCACCCACTGAGGCAGATAATTCCACAGACTCACAACTCTCTGTGAGAAAAAGTGTTTCCTCATCTCCGTTCTAAATGGCTTACCCCTTATTTCTTAAACCATTGCCTCTGGTTCTGGACTCCCCCAACATCGGGAACATGTTTCCTGCTTCAAGCGTGTCCAACCCCTTCATTAATCTTGTATGTTTCAATAAGATACCCTCTCATCCCTCTAAATTCCAGAGTATACAAGACCAGCCGCTCCATTCTCTCTCAGCAGATAATCTTTGGTTGAAAGTCCCGCCATCCCGGGAATTAACCTTGTGAACCTAACTACACAAGAATGTCCTTCCTCAAATTTGGGAATAGGTGACATTCCGGGTCGGAACCCTTCTTCAGACTGAATGTAACTGACCTGCAGAATGTTTTAGAATACTCTCCACTTGCAGGGAGAAGTGAACTTTATGCAAAAACTGAAGAAACAGCGTCTGGGGCAACGCGATCTCATCAATCAACCCAAACGCTTATTGTTACGTCCGTTAAAAGTGCAGTGATACATTTCTTCCCAGGTTTGGTGGGACCGTTTAAAAATCTGTTGCCCGGTGAATGAATGTGTTTGCAATGACACAATTCTGACCACGTTCCTTTCAGTATTCCAGATGTCCCTATCCAGGAGCAACAGCGGGAGTGTCTGTGAGACTGCTTGAGGCAGCGAGCCGGCTGTTTTTAGCTGATGATGTGTGTCATTTCCTCTCCGTCATAAGAAATCCCCCGTCTGTTTTTTAGACATACCTACAGGGGTTTCCCCGGTCATAGATTTCATTTGAACTGAAGCTTTGATGGCACAGATGCAACGTCGCCTCGACTGGCAGCTTTGCACACTTATCAAATAAAATAGCTACTGGGATTCCAAAGGAACCGCTATGTCTTCATCTGTTCTCCTTTATTTGATTTAAAGCAGATTGAATTGCCGCCTTGTTGCCACTTCCAGAGGAAATGACTGTCAACGTCTTGTAAATCACGCAGAAATTTAAATAAAAAGCAACGCAGGGCAGAGAACAGAAACTTGCAGATCGATAACCTTTCATCAGATTCGATAAAACTCTCCACAAAAGTCGCCTGACCTGCTGCAGATTTCCAGCATTTGAAGCTTTTATTTCAGATTTGCTGGATCTGCCTTTATTATTTTAAATATCTGCGGAAATTAATCTCGCTATACATCTCAAATACTTTAACCCATCTACATTTTTAAACGGAATTTGACAATTTAGTTTCCATGTCCGGTCGAAAGACGGTGAACAGGACACGAATGGAACTGCGTAAAGGCACAGAAGACAGCAGATGCTGGAATTTTGCCCAAAACACACAGCGCTGTAGGAACTCAGCGGGTCAGGTAGCATATGGAGTGAGAATGGACGTTCAAATAGTTTAGTATTCTGACACTCAGGGACACAGCTGGGTTCATCGAGTTAACAAAGTTCCACAGACGACATTTCGTTTCGGGACCCTTCTTCAGTTGTCTGTCCATCCCCTCCCTAGATGTTGCCTGGCCCGCTGAGTTCTTCCAGCACTTTGTGTTTTGTGGATCGATGTTAACTCGATAACCCCTGCTGTACCCCTGAGTGTCAGATTACTAAGGCATTTGGACGGCCGGGGACGACAATTGCAGCTGCACTATTGCTGTTATATGTTCAACCATACGTACACCGCATCAATCCCCAGAACTGAGAACGGTCTGAGGACAGATTCCTGGCCCGAAACCTTGCCTGGTTCCTTTTTCTACAGATGCTGCTTGACTGGTTGACTGATTTCTTCCAGCCTCTCGGTGTTAGATCACAAGAGATCATAAATGATAGGAGCAGAAGTAGGCCATTCGGTCCATCAAGTCTACTCCGCCATTCAATCATGGCTGATCTATCTCTCTCTCCTAACCCCATTCTCCTGCCTTCTCCCCATAACCTCTGACACCCGTAGTTTTAGATCCCAGCAGCAGCAGCAGTTTTAGTAACAGCAGTTTTTGTATATCAGGAGAAAAAAGATAGGTAACATTTCGGGTCGGGACCCTTCTTCAGACTGAAAGATCAGTCGTAAGAAGGGTCCCGACCCGAAATATCACCCATCCCTATTCTCCAGAGATGCTGCCTGATCCGGTGAGTTACTCCAGCACTTTTGATCTTTCTTTGGCATAAACCACCATCTGCAGTTCTTGGTTTCTACATTTTAGCAGCAGTTTATCGCGTTCTTTAAACATCTGCACTTAAACGTGAATCTTTATTTTTATTTAAATACAAATACGACTGGAACTGAATGCAAGGGCACAATTGCCATTAAAGGTGAATATTTACTTTTTTTCTGAACAAATACGATTGGCGCTGAATGCATCACAACAGACCTGTTACTTTAAGACCATCCGCTTGTTTTGACAACGGAACTTCTCAAGGAAGTGGAGACATGTGTCATTTCTTATTGAAGGGGAGGGTGGAGGACATGGTTCCGTATCAACAGTTCACGGTACAGCAAGATTCCAGACTTGGATGGCGGTAGCACCGAGAGAGAAAGAGAGGGGTAATTTGGATGGCAATCTCTCTCCCCTGTACACAAACACACACACACACATGAGGACATGAGGAGGTGGCTGCTTGTATGGTATGTAAATGCTGGCGCTGACGTTGCGGTCATGTGCTCGGGTGCGGGGCTGCCTTCCCCGATGGTGTTACATTCCGCGCTGCGATTCATTGTAACCAGGAGAAGCGCTACAATGTATCCAGGTAGGAAAGTTTGGCCGGCTGCCGGGACGACCAGGGGGGAGGGAGTGGGAAAGAAAGAAAGGAAGGGGGGGAGAGAAGCGGGCCGCCTGTCCGTCCCTTGCGTTTCCGATCACCACCCCCCTCTCCCCGCTCCCCAGCCCCCTCTCCTCTACTCTCCTCCCGGGGCCGCGGCCAGAGGCAGAGCGGGAGCCGACTGAAACATGTCTCCGACTGGACGCTTCGGAACATGGCCGCGGTGTTGGTGGTGGTGGTGGTGGTGGCTGCTGCTGCTTCCTTGCACGCTGTCTGTCTGTCTGTCTGTCTGCCCGCCCGTCTGTCTGTCTGTCTGTCTGTCTGGGCCCCCGCTCGGCAGCGCTTCCAGCCCGGGCTTTCATGTCTTCACAAGTCTGGGGGTGGGGGTGGGGGTGAGTGGAGGGTGTTTACCAAGGATCCTGTAGCGGAGCTCTGCTATAGGATCGTTGGTGTTTACCGTGTTTGGCGGCTTTTGTGTGCGCGGTCTCGCCTTGAGTTGAGGCTACTTGGGCGAGTGGGCGGGGGAGGGTGGTGGTGGAGTTGTGGCCCTGGGTTTAGAGGTTGGGGTAGGGGGGAGGGCGTGGTCTTACGGTCAAGGGTGGCGGGTGAAAGGGCAAGGGAGGCTGAAGGGGGAGGGGAGACAGTTGAATGGCAGTGAGTGAGTGAGTGAAAGTTGAAGGGGTGCAGGTGAATGACTGTGGGGTGGTGTGGGTGGGGTGGTGTGTGTGTGTGGGGTGGTGTGTGTGGGGTGGTGTGTGCGTGCGTGGGGTGGTGTGTGTGTGCGTGGGGTGGTGTGTGCGTGGGGTGGTGTGAGTGGGGTGGTGTGTGTGTGCGTGGGGTGGTGTGTGTGTGCGTGGGGTGGTGTGTGCGTGGGATGGTGTGTGCGTGGGGTGGTGTGTGCGTGCGTGGGGTGGTGTGTGCGTGCGTAGGGTGGTGTGTGCGTGGGGTGGTGTGTGCGTAGGGTGGTGTGTGGGTGGGGGGTGTGTGTGTGTGTGCGTAGGGTGGTGTGTGTGCGTCGGGTGGTGTGTGCGTGGGGGGGTGTGTGTGTGCGTGGGGTGGTGGTGTGTGCGTGGGGGGTGTGTGTGTGCGTGGGGTGGTGTGTGTGTGTGGTGCGTGGGGTGGTGTGGGTTGGTGTCGTGGGGTGGTGTGTGTGCGGGGTGGTGGTGTTGTGTGGTGCGTGAGGTGGTGTGTGTGTGCGTGGGGTGGTGTGTGTGTGCGTGGGGTGGTGTGTGCGTGGGGTGGTGTGTGCGTGGGGTGGTGTGTGTGTGCGTAGGGTGGTGTGTGCGTGGGGTGGTGTGTGTGTGCGTGGGGTGGTGTGTGTGGGGTGGTGTGTGAGTGGGGGGGGGTGGGGCTAGGAATAGGTGATGGGTGCGAAAACGGAAGGATGAAGGCGATGTGGGGGCAAGAGGTTAGGAGTGGGGTGGGGAGGAAGGGATGGTGGTGGAGAGGTCAGGTGAATGTTTGGGAGAGGTTTTGTGGGGAGGGGTGTGGTGGAGTGCGAGCAAGGTGGGGGGAAGGGGTGGGTCTATGATTGTAAGCAAAGTTGGATATGATTGTTGGTGGAGGGGATGGAAAAGCTGGAAGAAGTTGGATTTTTACTTTCTTAAACTAAATTTGTTCATTTGAAGCCCAAACAATTGTACTGTTGAATCAGTGGATGAATCAAAGGCCGTGATGTGTCAGAGCCTCAGTGTGTGGTGACGGTAGCAGCTGGGTTTGAGACTACAGGGCTTTTGTTCACTCACTACGTGGAATTTAAATTTTCCACAGTGCCAGCTCGTAGTACCTTTGCCCTGTGCCCCAAGGGGTTGAGGAACAAACAGTTCTATTCCCCCCGTGTGTACAGCCTAGCAAGTGGGTGTATACTCACCCTGTCCCCCTGGGTTTATCCCCTACTCAGGACAGTCACAATCCATGACAGAAATTGTTACACATTTATGGATTTGTTTGTGGGCCCTTTTCCTCCCCTGTGAAATCGCTCAAAGTGACACCTTTAGTAATATTTCCCTGAAACTTTGAAACCATTTTCATTGAATCCTGAATGTGAATGAGAGGAGGTGAAATAATTGGATACGATCACTATGCTTGCGAGACATTTAGAGAGGTATTTGAATTTGAATAGTCCAGACCAGAGAAAGATTAGTGAAGTGGGCATAGACAAGGCAGGCTGAGAAGCCTGATTCAGTGCTATGAGACTCTAAGGATGCGTGTGTCCTGTTTATAGCAAGGGGATCTAACATCTTCAACCTTGCTGTGTGATCCTGATATTTGTCTGGTAAAATATTGGAAGCAAGAATTTTTTATTTTCATGACGGAGTTGGACTGAGCTCTGAGGGCTAAAGGAATCGATGGATTGGGGGAAAAAGCAGGAGCAGAGTACTGATGTTAGACGATCTGCCATGATCATATTGAATGGTGTTGCTGGCTCGAAGGGCCAAATAGTCTACTCCTGTACCTATTTTTCTATGTCCTATGTTTCTATAGAGCACATATAAGCACAATGTTTAAAGTACTGAGAATTGTTCATAAATATATTAGGTCTATATGGTGGCACAGTGGCGTAGCGGTATAGTTGCTGCCTTACAGCGCCAGGGACCCGGGTTTGATCCTGACCACAGGTGCGGAGTATCTATGTATCTCGAAAGTCTGTTTATGAGGGAGTTAGATGTGGCCCTTGTGGCTAAAGGGATCAGGGGGTATGGAGAGAAGGCAGGTAGGGGATACTGAGTTGGATGATCAGCCATGATCATATTGAATGGCGGTGCAGGCTCGAAGGGCCGAATGGCCTACTCCTGCACCTATTTTCTATGTATCTGTGTCTAACCTAAAGCTTTGCTTAATCTGGTAATGTGTCAATTGGTTATCTCTGAATATATAAAACTATGAAAATTGTATGAAGGTTATGTAACACTTAAGATGCTTTATTATGCTCACTTGATCGTAGTTTGAAACCAACTCAAATTGTCCAATAAAACTGCAAAAAAATCCAAACGCTAGATTACAACAAAAAATCAGTTTTAAATTGTATTTGTACAAATGAACAATTTGTATTAGACACTGCATCCTCCAAGCCTCTCAACATTTGCACAGCAGATCTTCTTTTAGATCTCCATGTTCTCTCAGTGCATTAAATGGGAATATATAATTGTTATGTTTTCTTGGACATTTTAAGTTGTAGTTCAGCCAAAATTAAATTTAAGGGATAAAACAGTTATTACTTTTTCTTTTTGAAAAACATATTTTTCCTTTGGCTGTGTTTGTAATTGTCTTGTCACCAGTGTGGGGAGCTGCAGTTGCATATTCCCGGCCTGTGTCAGTCCATCACTGCGACTGACAAAATCTACTGATCTCCACACTCTTTATTCCTGAAAATGTGGTGAATACAAGGGTTAATTTCAACTGTACCTGTAAGCAGAAAATACAGGAAACACTCCACTGGTTTGACAGCATGTGTGGAGAGAGTAAACCAGAGTTCAGGTTTTTGGTCCGAGCCCCTTCATCAGCTCTCTTTCCCAGTTCTGACGAAGTTACTTTAGCCTGAAATATTAAACGTGTTCTCTCGCCACAAATGCTGCCTGACCCGATGAGTATTTCCAGCAATTTTAGTTTTTATTTTGATGTTTCCAGCATCTGCTGTTTTGATTTTCATTCTTCTTTAAAGAGTGTTTAAATTCTACTCATTTGTTTCTGCTGATGTTGAAAATTGGATGTCTTCGTTGAATATCCTGCAGACATTTTGTCTGAACCGTGCTTCTATACTGTTTAACTAGTTGATCATTTTGCAAAGAGACTGAATTCAGGATATTAATTGAAGTTAAAAGATTGCAAGAGAATGAAGGGTGAACATCCAACATTGCATTCCGATGGAATGAATCTCCACTTATTCTGTGCATCCTTTTAGGTTCCCAAGCAAGAAATGATTAAATCTATGGATGAAATGATTGTTTGTGTTATTACATTTAAGGGGCAATTGACAGGTACTTATGGAGGCAAGGCAAGACTGCAGATCCGGGCACCTTGCGTGGAACACACAGTGCTAGAATAACTCAGTGGGTCAAGCAGCATCTCTGGAGGGTCTAAATAAATGATGTTTTGGGTCAAGGCCCCTCATCAGATGTTGTTACCTGTGGGCGGAGCACCAAGGCAAATTGCTTGTATGTGAATACTTGGCTAATAAACTTACTTGCTTAAATCAGACTTGAGTCAAAACATCGCCTATCCTGGGTGACTTCAGTACTTTGTGTTCCATGGAAGGGTAAGGTACTAATGTGGACAAATGTGATCACCTTAGATGGGCAAAGAAGTTGGCATGGGCAAGTGGGCCGAAGACCTGTGTCTCTGCCTCTAGTATACTTGCATCTAAAGGGTGAGGCTTGGGCTGTTGTTGGGAAGGGAGGAAAATAAAGATCACTTGCATCCAATATAAGTTTGAATGGAGATTATGCTGGAATGTGGAGCAAAGAAATGAGCTACCGTAAGTACTAGGTAGGTCTAGCAGCATCAGTGGAGGGAAACGGACAATTGATGTTTTGGCCGAGACTCTCAGAACAGGATGTTCCCATCATTTCCCCAATTTGTATCTTTCAGATTGAATATTGTGATAGGGAGCTTTATATTTTTTAACTTTGAAAGTGTTGTGTTCTGAAGCCTGGTGGCAGTGAGAAGGTAAGTGAACTGTGTCCACCAGGGGTGACAGTAATCCGGTACAGGCCGGCACAGCGTTCCCCAAAGAAATATAGCAGGCAATCAGTACGAACAAATTAAATGAACAACATTAACGATACAAAAAGAAAGTGCTGGAGCATCTCAGCAGGTCAGGCAGCATATGCAGCATACTCCTGGTGGCGGCGCGACTCGTTGCAGCGGCTCCTACAGCCTGTCTGTCTTTTTTTTATTTTTGTCTAGTTAAATGTAGTGTTTGTGTTTTTTTAAATCGTGGGGCTGGCCGGCCTCGGAGCGTGGGGAGCGGTGGTGACTCGCTGCTGCGACTCGACTCCTGGGGCTCGGAGGCTCCAGCAACGCAGCCGCAGGTCCGGTGGACCGGGACATCGGGAGCTCGCGGGTCTGGGTGGAGAGAGAGACCGCTTCCCGGAGCTCCCGCAACGCGACTTCTCCAGCCCGTGTCGCGGGGTTGGAACGACCCGGACCGGGACCGTACATCATCCGGCGCGGCTTCATGGCCGTGGGACTCACCATCGCACGCTGGGGCTCCGACCTTGTACTTTCAGACCGGGAGCGGGGCCGTAAATCGCCCCGCGCGGCCTAAAATGGCCGTGGGACTTAGCATCACCCGCCTGGGGCTTGGACATCGGGAGAGAAATTGAGAGCAGGGGAGAGAAAAGACTTTGCCTTCCATCACAGTGGGTTCACTGTGATGGATGTTTGTGTGAATTTAATTGTGTGTATGTCTGTAGGACATTGTTTTTGTTTGTATGGCTGTGGAAACAAAATTTCGTTTGAGTCTCACTGGGGCTCAAATGACAATAAATTTGTATTGTATTGTATTGTATATGTGGAGGCAAATGGACAATCGATGTTTCAGATTGTGACATCCGGTCCTGATGCAGGTTAACAAAACGTTGTCTGTCCATTTCCCACAACAGATGCTGCGTAACCTACTGAGTTCCTCAAGCAGCTCATTTATTCCTCTGGATTTTTGTTTACAAGTTTAAATAATGCTGTCTCATGAGATCTTTTGTATCATAAATTCAGATTATATCAGATATAAACTGTTCTCGTGTGTGGATGATAGCCAGGAATACTCGTGCCTTGATCAGTGTCCCTACCTGAAAACACCAACCATCCCTTTGCATTCACAGAAGCTGCTTAACCTATTAAGTTCTTCCTGCAGTTTATCTTTTGCCCCAGATTCCAGCATCTGCAGTCTCTCGCATCTCAATTCTCGTTTAAAATGTCGGGTGGAATGCATGGTGATGTAGGAAATTTCAATTTTAAACATTAGATATCATGCAACAATTCTTTAATTGCTAGAATAGTTAAGTGAAGAAATGTATCTGAACATTGTTGCGAAGAGTAATGACATGTTGCGTTATTGCATGCAGCTTTCTGCACGCCCATGCACGCATTCACGTCTGATTAGCCTAATCGACACTTAATGTACTCTCTTTTTGGGTTTAAAGTTTTAAAGTATAGGAGATGACTAAACTTTTGTTTGCAAGGTTTTCTTTTTCCTCAGTTAACTCAAACGGGTGATATTGTATTACTGATTAGATTTATGCATTTTGCTTGGGCTTGGGCTAAATAGGTGTTTATCTAGGTTTTATGAATATCTCCGTGAGCTTTTTATAAACAACTCCAAGTGCATTTGCTGAGAATTTTATGACAGTGTATCTACGTGAATACATTACTGGACTATTGAGGGAGTGCCGCGTAGGTTCACGAGGTTAATTCCTGAGATGGTGGGACTGTTATATGTTGAGAGAATGGAGCGACTGGGCTTGTATACACTGGAATTTAGAAGGATGAGAGATTTCTTATTGAAACATATAAGATTATTAAGGGATTGGACACGCAAGAGGCAGGAAACATGTTCTCAATGATGGGGGAGTCCAGAACCAGGGGCCACAGTTTAAGAATAAGGGGTAAGCCATTTAGAACAGAGATGAGGAAAAGGTTTTTCACCCAGAGAGTTGTGAATCTGTGGAATTCTCTGCCTCAGAAGGCAGTGGAGGTCAATTCTCTGGATGCTTTCAAGAGAGTGTTAGTTAGAGCTCTTATAGATAGCGGAGTCAAGGGATATGGGGAGAAGGCAGGAACGGGGCACTGATTGTAGATGATCAGCCATGATCACAGTGAATGGCGGTGCTGGCTCGAAGGGCCGAATGGCCTACTCCTGCA
This sequence comes from Amblyraja radiata, assembly GCF_010909765.2. Lineage (NCBI taxonomy): Eukaryota > Metazoa > Chordata > Chondrichthyes > Rajiformes > Rajidae > Amblyraja > Amblyraja radiata. Next base: position 24,674,327 of record NC_045959.1, on the reverse strand, counting down.
CCTATTGTGTATTGACAGTGTGGAGACCTTGTTCACGATGTGACTCCAATAAATGTGAGGCAATCTGCATATTTTGTCATCTGGGCTCCATGTTTACTGTGTTGTGTATAATTTGATATTGTACATTTCTGCTGTAAAGTAATTTTGTAGAAAGTGGTTGTGGTTGTCAAAGTTTTAGTAAAGTTGGGGTTTAGTGTGTGTTGATTTGAAGGTTGTGACTGACATGGAATAAAGCCAGAGCACAGCACAAGATTCAGTGGGTACAGTGGCATACTGATTAAATTACTATGGCCAAAGGCATAGACGGGGAGCCAGATACGTGAGTTCAAATCCTACCATGGTAGTTAATTAAATAAATCTGGTATGGAACAACTGGATAGTCTTTTAAAGTAACTGTGGTTTATTATTATTCTTCAGTAGAGGAAATTTGCTAGCTTTTGAAGAAGGATCACAGCCGAAAACGTTGTCTATCTATTCCCTCCATAGATTGATTAATTGATTGAAAGATACAGCATGTAAACGGGCCCAACGGCACACCGAGACCACGCAACCACTGATCACCCTATCAAATTAGTTCTATGTTGTCTCAATTTTGCATTCACTTCCTACATACTAGGAGAATTTACAAAAAGCTGGAGTAACTCAGCGGGACAGGCAGCATCTCTGGAGAGGAGGAATGGGTGAAGTTTTGGGTCGAGACCCTTCTCCGAATTTACAGACATCACTTAGCGTACAAACCTACGCGTCTTTTGGTATGTGAGAGGAAACTGGAGCACCCAGTGGAAACCCACACAGTCACAGGGAGAATGTCCAAATTCCACGCAGTCCAAGGTCAGGATTTAACCAGGTCCCCAGCACAGCTCTATCAAAGGCTGGCTGATCCAGCCAGGAAAATGGAGGAGGACTGACTGAACTTTGTGCCTTCCACCACAGTGATGAATGCTGTGGTGGATGTTTTTGTGTTAAATTTTTATTGTCTATTGTGTGTTCTTTTTTTATAGTACCGCTGCTGGCAAGTTCATTTCACTGCACGTTACTGTGTAGGTGATGAATAATCTGACTATTGACTATCCAATACGTTCCTTTTGTTTATGAGCAAAAAACTGTTTATTTTTTGTTGTTCAGCCATCATTCTCAGATCAGAGCAATAAAGACACTTGAGACACTAGACACCAATGTTTGAAGAAGGCTCCCGACCCGAACGTCTGTCTATTTCCCTCCGCAGATGCTGCCTGGCCTTGCGAGTTTCTCCGGCACTGAATGGACAGTAAATGTTGGCTTTGCAAGTGATGTTCCACATACGTGGATGATTCAGCAATAGGTTGAGTGTGGTGTGCTTTTCACTGACCCACGATTTGTGCTTTAAACTATGACTAATTTCTTGCAAAACTCCTTGCAACTTTAGTGGCTTTGAACTTTCCTGTCTGGCTAGTTTGTTTCTTCATCATCCAGTTGGTGGTGAATAACATCCTGCTGTCAATTTAGTAACTGAGCAGAAAGGATAAGGGTTTTAATGTCACTGTTTTTCTAACTGTGGAAATCTGAGTGTTGGGCATGAAATGGGTTTAATCTTAATATTTGTTGCTGCCTCAAAACAACTCCTGACAGCCCATTCCCAGTACCTTTAGAATAAAATAGGGCAAGAAAGAGTTAATTTTCCACATGAGTGTGTTCTTATTTCCACGTCTCAGTATATCCCCTTGTAGAATTGGTTTAGTTTTTATTGGGAATTAGAAAGAAGCATTCTTTAGTCATCATCACTCACTTGTTAAATGGCATTTGAGCGGCAGGCATCCATGTACTTGGCCTCTCTGAAATATTATCTATTATTGTGCATAACATTTTTGTGCTTGTAACGAGAATAAGCAATTGTAATAATCTGAATGGAATTTTACTGACAGAAGTCAAAACAAACATGTTAATCAGTAGATGCAAGAGACTGCAGATGCTGGAATCTGGAGCAAAAGATAAACTTCTGGAGGAACTCAGCGGGTCGAACAGCATCTGCGGAGGCAAAGGGATAGTCAACTTTTTGGGTCGAGGTCTTACATTAGCACTCCGTGTGTAGAGGGAAGATGGTCAGTGATTAGAAGTGAGAGCTAGGGCCTTGTACTTCAGTGGGAAGGTGATAGATGGAACCATATAAGCAGATGAATCCAGATGGTGAAATGGGATGTGTTGAGACAGGCTTGTAGGTGATAACTGGAAACGAATAAAGGAGAGACTTCTGTTAACTGTAGGAGTTGTTATTCCACTCAAATTTGTCCAGTTTACAGTTGAAATATATTTGTTGTATTTTGTGCTGACATTTATAAAATATAATTTTTTTGTGATGCAACTTAGAAATGTAAATGCTTATTATTTTCCTTTAAAACAAATTTTGAATGAATTTTAAGTATTTTCACGGCAAAAAATAGATTTTAATTTATTTCTCCCTTTAACAGTTTAGCTGTTGATTTGATAATGTCCACTGCATCTGAGATTACCTTTTTTAAATGTCTGGCTCAACTAACCTTGGGGATAGCTAAAATGTCCTACAGTCTCATGGCTATAAAATTGGCCGTTTCCTCATTCATTTTTACCTGAACTGCTCATGGGTTTCACAGCTTTGAATTCTCGGCCTTTGTTACCAAGAAAACTGTTGTCGTTTCAAAACTCCCAAGTCTAACAGATGGTCATTCATGGTTAAATTTTGCTGTTAATTTGTAACAGTAAGAATACCGTTATTAATTCACAAAATTGTACATTGGTTGTGGGAACTTCACTGCATTTACCTATGTATTTTGAACATGGGCTGAAGCCATACTCTTTATTGATCTGACATTTTTCAGCTTTTAAAAATATTCACTATTTCAGAATTGGAAAATATCCGTAAAAATATTAGGGTTTGCTGCCATTAGAACTAAACATTAAGACTAATTAATTAAAAGAGTGTGTGCTTGTTGTTTGTGTGGGATTAGTTTAAAATAACTGGTCATCCATTGTTGCCTTGACAACAGTCACACTAAAGCTTCGGTCATGCTGCTCCTGTTTATCTGTGTTAAACAAAACATTTCTCGCAGTTAACCAATATCATGACATATCTCAAAGCGTTATTCCATGTGGAGGAGTCCCCCATTGATGACCCCTTCTCCCGTCTTCAACGGACCCCCTCCTCTTGGACTCCCCCTCATGGCCCTCTTCCGGCTTTAGACCTTTTTATTTTAAACTGCCGGCGGGACATTAACCGCCTCAACTTCTCCACTCCCCTGTCTCACTCTAACCTCTCCCCCCCTGAACGTACAGCCCTCCACTCGCTCTGTAACAACCCAAACCCACCGACAAGGGAGGTGCCGTGGAAGTCTGGCGCGCTGATCTCTACAAGGCTGAAGCCACGCGCCAACTCCCAGACACCTCCTCCTACTTATCCTTGGACCATGACCCCACAGACGAGCACCAGGCCACTATCTCTAGCACCATCACTGACATCATCAACTCCAGCTCCCTGCCCTCCCAAGCCTCCAACCTCATCGTTCCCCAGCCCCGCACAGCCCGATTTCACCTTCTCCCCAAAATCCACAAACCTGACTGTCCTGCAAACCCATTGTCTCTGCCTGTTCGTGCCCCACCGAACTTATTTCCACATTCCCTCCCTACCTATGTTCAAGACACCTCACATGCTCTTCGTCGACTCCAGGACTTCCATTTTCTAGGCCCCCATTCCCTCATCTTCACCATGGATGTCCAGTCACTCTACACCTCCATCCCCCACCAGGAGGGTCTGAAGGCCCTCTGTTTCTTCCTCGACCGGAGAACCAACCAAACCCGTCTACTGATACTCTCCTCCGCCTAGCGGAGCTGGTCCTTACCCTTAATAACTTTTTGTTTGACTCCTCCCATTTCCTCCAAATACAAGGCGTAACTATGGGCACGTGCATGGGCCCCAGCTATGCCTGTAGGGTACCCTTGATGGGTACGTTGAACAATCCTTGTTCGAGGCGGACCGTGGCCCTATCCCCGAACTCTACCTCCACTACATCGACGACTACATTGATGCTACCTCCTGCACCCACACACAACTCACTGACTTCATCCATTCCACCACTAACTTCCATCCGGCATTCAAATACACCTGGACCATTTCTGACATTTCCCTACCATTTCTTGACCTCACTATCTCCATCGCAGGTGATAGACTCCTGATCAACATCCACTATAAACCCACTGACTCCCATGGCTGGTACACAAAATGCTGGAGAAACTCAGCGGGTGCAGCAGCATCTATGGAGCGAAGGAAATAGGCGACGTTTCGGGCCGAAACCCTTCTTCAGACTGATGCTCAACCACTGACTCCCATGGCTATCTGGACTTCACTTCTTCCCACCCTGCTTCCTGTAAGGACTCCATCCCCTACTCCCAATTCCTCCGTCTATGCCGCAGAATGAGGTGTTCCAGACCAGGGCATCGGAGGTGTTCCTGACCAGGGCATCGGAGATGTCCTCATTCTTCAGGGAACGGGGGTTCCCCTCTTCTACCATAGATGAGGCTCTCCCCTGTCTGCTTTCCGCAGAGACCACTCCCTCCGTAATTCCCTGGTCAATTCGTCCCTTCCCACCCGAACCACCCCCTCTCCGGGCACTTCCCTTGCAACTGCAAGAAATGCTACACTTGTCGCTTTACCTCCCCCCTTGACTCCATTCAAGGACTCAAGCAGTCTTTCCAGGTGTGGCAGAGGTTCACCTGCACCTCCTCCAACCTCATCTATTGCATCCGCTGCTCTAGGTGTCAGCTGCTCTACATCGATGAGACCAAGCGTAGGCTTGGCGATCGCTTCGCCAAACACCTCCGCTCGGTTCGCAATAACCAACCTGATTTCCCGGTGGCTCAGCACTTCAACTCCCCCTCCCATTTCCGAATCCGACCTTTCTGTCCTGGGCCTCCTCCATGGCCAGAGTGAGGACCACCGTAAATTGGAGGAGCAGCACCTCATATTTCGCTTGGGCAGTCTACACCCCAGCGGTATGAACATTGACTTCTCCAATTTCAGGTAGTACTTACGTTCTCCTCCCCTTCTCAGCTTTCCCTCAGCCCACTGGCTCCACCTCTTCCTTTCTTCTTCCCCCCCCCCCCCCACCCTCACATCAGTCCGAAGAAGGGTTTTGGCCCGAAACGTTGCCTGTTTCCTTCACTTCATAGATGCTGCCTCACCCGCTGAGATTATCCAGCATTTTTGTCTACCTTCATGTTTTCTGGGCCTCTTTTCTATCATTCGATAATTTGATGTACTGTGAAGTTTTTATTGGCTTAATTCTGCATTAGTAGAGTATCTTACGTTGGTTTCATCTGTTTGCATTTCAGATTTTGTTTCTAACTTCATAATGTGTGGAACTCTACCAATATCAATGATAGATGCAATCTAATTTTGTTTAGAATCAAAAAATGTAAAAACAGACATCCTGTTTTTAGAAATGGCGTAAGACTAATCAGTCGGGTCATTTAAGGTAAACACAAAATGCTGGAGAAACTTAGCGGGACAGGCATCATCTCTGGAGAGTAGGAATGGGTGACGTTTCGGGCCGAGACCCTTCTTCAGACGACCACGTCTTAACCCAACCAAGTTCTCCAGGTCATTTAAGGGAACTGCGAGTGTGGCCAGGGATGTGTTTGGGTCTTTGATATTAGCTGCTTTTTGGGGAAATGGTGGGGATGTCTATACCAGTGATGGAGCGGGCAACATCCACTCCTTTGTTTTTTGGCATTTGATTTACCGCAACAGGCATCTGTGGAGGCAAAGGCTGCACAATGAGTCAGTACACCTGTAGAAGTTCGATCCATGTGGTATTTGGCACCATTCACGTGGTGAATCTGTGGAATTAATTGCCACAGAAGGCTGTGGAGGCCAAGCCAATGCATATTTTTAAGGCAGAGGTAGATAGATTCTTGATTAGTATGGGTGTCGGGTTATGGGGACAAGGCAGGGGAATTCGGTTAGGAGGGAGAGATAGATCAGCCATGATTGAATGGTGGAGTAGACACTATCCTTTATGACCTTATGGAAAAACAAAAATAACTTTGTGTATCAGCCAAACTTTGATAGAGCTGTGCCAGGGACCTAGTTAAATCCTGACCTTGGGTGCTGCCAAAAGGCCTAATTCTGCTCCTATCACTAATGAACGTGCCGAATCTTCGCAAACCTCTGAGGGAGTAATGATGTTGATGAACTTTCTTTGTGGTGTCTTTTTCAGATGGCATCAGTGGAGAGAGAGAGAGGGCAAACTTTTCCCCGATGCATGGCAAATGTGTGAAAATTTGCTGCAAAAAGCAGTTAATGCAGGATCCTGACTCTGGTTTTACACCTGAAATGCTAACACCAATGCCCTCTTCACAGATGCCGCTGAACCCAAGTTTTTTCTGCATTAACTGCTTTTTGCAGCAGATTTTCAAGCAATTGCCAGGCATCAGGAAAATGTTTGCCCTCTTTCTCCACTGATGGGGATGGTGATTCCAACCTGCACCCGTGTTCACGTAATATAATCCTTACGCATGTCTGCATTGTCACTTTTTGAAATACAAAAACAAAGTCAGAGCAAATTATTGGTTTGCAAATCTAACCAAAATTGCTGTGAGGATGCAGCACACTTCTCTGCAACAACGGAAGACAGCCACTTTTCATGTGATTTCTGGCCTTCAGGGAATATGCAGACACTCCCGACTTATGTGAGGGTTATATTCCGTTAACCCTTGCTTAAGTTGGAACCACCATCCCCACCCCGTGTCCAAAGTAACTTGGAGTATTAATTGTCTCGACTGCGTCTGAGGCACTCTCGGTAGCGCATGGCCTTCTGAATCAGGACCGTTGCCATTGCTGGCTTGTTTCCAATGTAAACCTGAGTGATCATTCAGTGTTGTGGAAAGTTCAAACTGCCTTGATTGCGCAAGGGGCTGAGTTCAGAATTGTTGACGTAAGTGCACGTTTATGTAAGTCGCCTATTGTATCAATTGGGGAGTGTCTGTACTCTAGAAGCTGGAAGACTTGAAATAAAATGAAATGCTGGGACTTTTCTCACAACAAAGATGAGTAGCAGTGGCATGGATGACGATTGCCTCCAGATTCTGCCAGGGCCCAGTTGGGTGTCATGATTTATCCTTCACAATATAGTCACCTTTCTGTTTTAAAAAGTGCAAGCACCCAAAGAGTGACTGGCTAGAAACTCAGGGCAACTCCTTTGGATTGATCAGAAGCACTATCTTTTTAATTCTTCATTGCCTCCTTTCTCACTCTGACCTCTGTGTCTTTTGGCCTCATTCACTGTATAACTTTTTGTTTTTTCTTGCTGCCATTCCTTCCATCGGTGAATACAATTGCACCCCCTTCCAGTGCACTTTAAGGAAAGCATCATCAAGGGGCTACATCAAATTAAGGAGAAAGCTTCACCTCAGCAACTGGGGGTGAAGATTCCCCTTGATTTCACAAGACAAACACTAACTCCACTTTATACTGAATATTCTGCTGTAGATACCAAATAGGAAGGTGTACACATTGCATGGTGAAAGCATCACCTCGCATACCTTTGCAATATGACATACCCTCCTTTTTTAGGAATATGAGTTTGCCCCGCCATGAACTTCTCCCACAGATGTCTTTCTGAAGCAGGTTGTGTTTTTGGATGCAAATTTCTTCTCAAGATGTCGGGCACATTGTCGCTTGATGCTACAGCAATGATTAGGGAAATATTTTTCTGTATGAATGCACTGTAGAAGGTTAATAATTCAGATGAGCTGAGAAATATGTTTATGTAATATATTATAATTGGTTTTATTAATAAGACAATACCCCATTTTGTGTTGGCTCATGTTGCATCTTAAATCGAGTAATAGTAGTATTAATGTTATTTTATAAATGTTGTAACTTGTAGGTTATCAAAAAAAAAGTTTTTTAAATTAAATTTAACAGTTTAAAGGAATGTTTTGGTTGTACTCAAGTTAAAACTGGGCTGCTGTGTATAGAGACTGGTGGCAATCTTTCCATTGAAATTAATTTGAGAGAGAGGTTCTATCTGTAAAAACCCATTAAATGAATGCCCAACTATCTTTTACACAGAATTGGATTAAAAAAAACAATTCTCTTTCTCAATCCTGTTCAGTGTGTTTCTCATTCCCGCACCTGACCTTGTGACTTTTTTCCCTTGTTATACGTTCTCCATATGGTTTGTCTTGCACTCTAGTCTCTGGAGCCTCAAATGCGAAGTGGTCTCATTGAGATGTTTCAATTGTGTCTGGTTTCATGCAAACGTGTTATTGCGCAAAGAACCTTTAAACTATATAAAGTCATCAGAAAAACTCACCAGATGAACAGACTGTTCACATTTATTTTGAGATTATTGCTAATTTTTTTTAATCCAAGGAAAAAAATGTATTTTATTCATCAGTAGGCAGAGAGTTAAGGATCATGGAACTGTTATAATGTTGTTGACAAAAAGCAAATACAAATGTGCTGTAAATCTCAAATAATCTGCATCTGATCGGATGCAGTATTTGGGACTGCACACTGAATTCACAAATAATCAGCTTTTTTCAATTTGTATCAAAATTGGTCACTTCTGAAAATGGCCAATTTATCAATTAGTAAGTTGAACCTCTTTGACTGTGTCGTGGTAACGGACGTCTTATTTAAATGTATCACGTGTTACTATGTCAGAAAGGTCAGAGGGCACATGTTACCGGTATTTAAATGAATGGCGGAATAAAAAAGCGTTTATGTTCAGTGTCCTTGAGATGTTTATTATATTCGGATCAAGACGAGGATCTGACATTGGCGATGCGGATGAACTAGTAATTGGTCAGTTCCGTTTTTGAAGCAGATATCATGTTTAACAAATGAGCTGGAATTAGAAGTTTGAATTCATTCAGCCTGAGTGGAGAAGAGAGTACTGTGAGTGAATTTGATGCCTACGCAGGTGGCCTTGGACTGTATGTTGAAGGAGAAACTCCAGCGCAGCTCACAGGATGGAGACCATTGTTCTTGTACATTGCTGGAGCTTCAGTTCGGAAGACTTTCAAAACACCTCCAGAGACAGGAGGCAAAGTAGATTATGCGATGGCTGTTGCTGCTTTGTAGAAGCATTATGTGGTGCGAACAAATGCTACATTTCACCAAAATGTATTTAGCCAGATGACACACGGAGAGAGGGAAAGCATTGCTCAGTTTGTCACAGATTGCATCACGTTTCCGAGGGCTGCAACTATGGAGCTGAGTTGAAGAATGAAATCAGGGTTAAGGTTTGTACAAAGTTGCAAATCGAATGATTGCGATGCAAGTTGTTGAATAAATGTGACACACTAACATTAGGGGAAACACTGACAATTGCCGCATTATTTGAAGCCGTGGAAACTCAGTTTCAGACTATGAGATTAGATGGAGGAAGCCATATTAACAGGGTGACATCTACTGGCACTAGCAAGGGACATGGACATGGACATGTTAATGGTCATTCCAAAACTGAAAGTGACTGAGTATTTTAGATGTGAGAACTTTGACATTTTTGCCAAGGATTCATGTTGCTCTGCCAGGGGTCAAACATGCAGCAAGTGTGAGGGGGAAAAAATACCCATTTTGCAAAGAAGTGTCGAACCCCAGGCAAACCGAAGAGAGATGATGGATAAACAAATAGATTTGGAGGAAGATGGGGGCAGAGTCTGATACGATCAACATTTCCGCAATGTTGATGAAGGTCTGTGTGACGGTAAATGTGACGAAACACTGATGGATGCAGAACATGCCTTTGCTATCAACAATAAGCACGCAAAGGTGCCAGTGAGAATTGGAGGTGTGGGAGTAGACATTGCTATCACTTCCAGTATCTATTACTATGTTATTGATACTGTGGGAAAACTTAAAATGAAATAAGATAAGATATATGAAATAAGATACGATGCATTTCAAGAAATTGTGAGAAGAAATTGTATCCTTGTACAGCATCAAAAACCACCAGACAGTTGGATGTTTCAAGGACAGAGGTCCAAGCAGGAGATAAGCACTTAGAGCTGAATTTGTGGTCATCAAAGAGAAAGGAGAGACACTCATGAGCAGAGAGACTGCTCAACCATTAGGTGTGCTACACATTGGGATAAATGTGAACTCACTGAAGTCATATGTGGACTTAAAGGCAAAGTTCAAACTAGTATTTGAAGGCATTGGAAAATTAAGTGATCGTCAAGTCAAAATCAAGTTCAAGTTCAGTGAGTTTATTGTCATGTGTCCCTGTATAGGACAATGAAATTCTTGCTTTGCTTAAGCACACAGAACATAGTAGGCATTGACTACAAAACAGATAAGTGTGTCCATATACCATTATATAAATATATACACACATGAATAAATAAACTGATAAAGTGCAAATAACAGAAAGTGGTTATAAATCAGAGTTTTATCCGAGCCAGGTTTAATAGCCTGATGGCTGTGGGGAAGTAGCTATTCCTGAACCTGGTTGTTGCAGTCTTCAGGCTCCTGTATCTTCTACCTGAAGGTAGCAGGGAGATGAGTGTGTGGCCAGGATCCTACAAAATCCTGTAGCACAACCATGAGACAAGTAAATGAGGCAAGAATAAGAGAAAGGCACCCCATACCTACTGTCGATGAGGTCCTAGAAGGGCTATCTACAAGCATAGTATTTTCAAAGCTAGATCTAAAGTGGGGTTAACATCGGTTGGAGTCAAGGAAAATAATTACTTTTTGCAACACATTGTGAATTCTATCGATACAAGAGCAGCACCAGAGATTTACCAATATGAAATTAACAAGATAATTCAAGGGATTCCTGGAACTGCAAACATCTCAGATTATATCATTATTCATGGTACAGGTGCACAACCTTTTATCCGAAAGCCTTGGGACCAGACACTTTTCGTAATTCAGAATTTGTCGGTCTTCGGAATGGAATGTTTTTAGCGTAGATTTTAATGGCTGGCTCAGTGGTAGAGTGCTCGGCTCGTATCCGCAAGGTCGCGAGTTTGCGCCTTGATCCCGGCAGTAAACTCGGTCGCGAGTTTGAGTCTTCAATGTAGTTTTTTCTTGCAGAATAAATGTTTGTATGAAATGCAGTGTAGGAGAGGTGTACTGACTGTGTGGGCAGAACTTTGGAAGTGATTGCCCACCAGTCTAAAAAGCCGCTGTGTCTCCCTGTCCCTGGGATAGCAGGGGGCGATCAAACAGCACAATACCCCCCTCCCCCTCCAGAGGAATCCGCTCCCCGATGGGCCGCTACGGCGACAAGTGGCAGTTTGCCCACAGCCGGAGCTGCGCCCCCTCATCCGCCACCCCAAGAACAAGACGTACCTTGCACACCATCAGCTTCTGCCCCTACGTGTTCCTCTGGAGTTGGAGCGGGGCTGGGCTGGAGTTGCTGCTGGCTGTGGGTCTCTGGGATCTCCGTGCTTGCAGTGGGCCTGGGGGTCAGTGTCCCGTTGGTCCTGACGTCTCCGGCCACCCCCCTGGACTGGAGCTGAGACTGGGAACTGTACCGCCCTTGCCCCCTCCCTCTGCAACTGCAAACAACCCCACTCTCCTGCAAGGGCGGTACAGTTCCCGGAGGATGGCAGGTGGCCGGAGACATCAAGACCAACAGGAACCCGTTCCCCGATGGGCCCCTACGACGCCCCGAGCTGCGCCCCGTCATCCGCAACCCAGGTTCCTCTGTAGTTGGAGCGGGGCTGGGCTGCTGTTGGCTGTGGGTCTCTGGGATCTCCGTGCTTGCAGTGGGCCTGGGGGTCGATGTCCCGATGAGGGGGCGCAGCTCGGGGAACGGCTTCTGGTGGTCCTGACGTCTCCGGCCAGTTTGCAGTTTTCCTCTGGAGTTGGAACGGGGCTGGGCTGCTGCTGGCTGTGGGTCTCTGGGATCTCTGTGCTTGCAGTGGGCCTGGGGGTCGGTGTCCCGTTGGTCCTGACGTCGCCGGTAACTGGCACGGTCCTGCTGGTATCGCCGACTTGAAGACAGTGCAAAGCCCCCGCGCCGGTGCAGAGGGGAGGGAAGGGGTCACACACATGGCCGGGAAGCAGAGGGGTGTAGGTGGGGTGAAACTGAAGCGAACGACAATCTGCTGCTGCCTGCCCCGCTGAGTTAAAAAGTTCCCACGCAAGACTCACGAAACACTGTGTATCGTGAGTCTACCGTGGGAACTTTTTAACTCAGCGGGCAGGCAGCAGCATATTGTCAATTATTAACCCTCCCGCGCAATATACCCTCCTGTGCTTAATCTGCAATTAACCTTCCCTTTTATGAATGGGGATTTAGTTCCCCTTTCTTCGAGGACCGACCGGAGGTTCTGCTGTCACCTCTGCGGGCCGCCCTCGGTGAACGTTTTCAAGGACCTTTCTTCAAGGACTGAAAAAATGGCCACTATTCGGAGGTTTTCGTTATTTGGATCTTCGGATAAAAGGTTGTGCACCTGTACCATACATGAGGAACATGATGGGAGACTTGGGCAGATACTAGCTCAGTTGAAGGCTACTGGATTGGCAGTGAATGTGGACAAATGTTTGCTTGTGGTTTCAGAGTTGGTGTTTATGGGTCACAAGATGGCCAGGAATGGCATCAATCCAGCTGAGGGCAAGATTGAAGCTGTGAAAGTAAGGAGTTTTCTTGGTTTGGTGAGTTTTTTTGTGCAAGATTTATTCAAACCTAGCTACTGTGGCAGAGCACAGGAGGTTGACAAGGAATGAATGTGTACTTTGTGTTTGGTCTGGAACAAAGAGCTAACCACATTTCAGATGTTGAAACAGAGTTTGATGAGTGCCCATACTTTGGATACTATGATCCAATGGCGCCAACCCAAGTTATTGCCGATGCAAGTCCAGTGGGGCTGGGAGGGATACTTGTCGAGAAGCATGGGGGACAATTGAGAGTCATAGCGTATGCAAGCAGGTCATTGATGGAAGTAGAAAAAAAGATACTTCCAGACAGAAAAGGAGGCTTTGGCTTTGGAGTTGGAATGTGACCTTTCATGCTTACCTGTATGGCATTGAGTTTGTGTTGTGGATAGACCATAAACCGTTAGAGACGAACTGCTCCCCTCGATCCAAACCTGTGTGCCCAGATTGAAACATGGATGCTTGGACTCCAACAGTAAAAATACAGAGTGATTCACATCACTGGAAAGAACAACATACATTATCCAGATTGCTGAAGGTAGACAAGATGCAACGGTCTACACTGGAGACAGAAGCAGAATTGTTTGTAAGATTTGTCACAGTACACACTACACCATGGGCAATGAGAACAAGGGAAGCAGAAGAAGAGTCAGACGAGGATCCAGAACTACAAAATGTTACAAAGAGTATCCAAAGAGGTGACTGGCAGGAATGTCCACACAGGATATGTGCAAGCTATCAGAGATGAACTATGCATAATTGGAAAGTGTGTGTTGAGAGGAAACTGGATCGTAGTGCCAACAAAGCCGAGATCAAGGATGATCGCATTGGCTCATGAAGGACATTTAGGAGTTGTTGGAACTAAACAAAATCTCTGTGCAAAAGTGTGGTGGCCAGGGATGGAAAAAGATGTGGAACGACATGCGAGGTCAGATGGTAAGCAGACCCAATCCACCTGAGCCAATACAAAGCACATTGTTACGGACAAGACCATGAGAAGATGTTGTTGTAGGTCTTTTAGTCTAGTTATGATTGATTTACTATTACAGATATTATGAGTATGCGATAATGAAGTCTACAACATAATAGAGTCATAGGAGTGATACACTGTGGAAACAGGCCCTTTGGCAAAACTTGCCAAATGCACTATTGGCTGCTGTAGCTGCATGTTACATTTTAGGAGAGCACCAAATCTCTTTTGGATACCAACACTTTCTTGTTTCTAAGCCTAAAATAAAGCATCTGCTTTCATAGAAACATAGATAGAAACATAGAAAATAGGTGCAGGAGTAGGCCCTTCGAGCCTGCACCGCCATTCAATATGATCATGGCTGATCATCCAACTCGGTATCCCGTACCTGCCTTCTCTCCATACCCCCTGATCCCTTTAGCCACAAGGGCCACATCTAACTCCCTCTTAAATATAGCCAATGAACTGGCCTCAACTACCTTCTGTGGCAGAGAATTCCAGAGATTCACCACTCTCTGTGTGAAAAATGTTTTTCTCATCTCGGTCCTAAAAGATTTCCCCCTTATCCTTAAACTGTGACCCCTTATTCTGGACTTCCCCAACATTGGGAACAATCTTCCTGCATCTAGCCTGTCCAACCCCTTAAGAATTTTGTAAGTTTCTATAAGATCCCCCCTCAATCTTCTAAATTCTAGCGAGTACAAACCGAGTCTATCCAGTCTTTCTTCATATGAAAGTCCTGACATCCCAGGAATCAGTCTGGTGAACCTTCTCTGCACTCCCTCTATGGCAAGAATGTCTTTCCTCAGATTAGGAGACCAAAACTGTACGCAATACTCTAGGTGTGGTCTCACCACGACCCTGTACAACTGTAGTAGAACCTCCCTGCTCCTATACTCAAATCCTTTTGCTATGAATGCTAACATACCATTCGCTTTCTTCACTGCCTGCTGCACCTGCATGCCTACTTTTAATGACTGGTGTACCATGACACCCAGGTCTCGTTGCATCTCCCCCTTTCCTAATCGGCCACCATTCAGATAATTCAGTTGCATCTCCCCCTTTCCTATTCTTCCTATCAGCACAGATAATTTTACAATCTACGTATATAATCCATCTGTCAGTTTCATGTTTAATTACTTAAACTTCCTTTCCAACCTAGTTTTGTAATGCTCGCACACTTGGATACGATACGCTGCATCCATTTGTCTAAATGATTAATAATAACTGAAGCTCAAATACTGATCACAGAACTCCATTGGTTTTGCACAGTTGTTGTGCAAATGACTATTCTTGTGGTCTTCAGCCTCGATTAATCCAGGTTATCTGAATCCGATGAGCCCTAATTTTCATGATGTCTTACCTTTAGTACTTTTTGGAAATCTAAATGTACTTCATCCACTGGTGCCCCTGTGAGGGGTGCTCAAGAACAAGGTAACAAAATATTTGTTGAACACATTTGCCCTATTGCTTAAACCACGCTGACGTGCCTTTAACTTTGTGAATCTGGAACACAACCGCACAATCCTAATATTTACAACAGGTTGTTCATGAGTGAGATCAGGAATCTTTGTTCATATAAAATGTTGAAATCTGGAATCGTCATAGAATCACAGAGCAACACAACATGTGGATAGAGAACTGGCTGGCAAACAGGAAGCAAAGAGTAGGAGTAAACGGGTCCTTTTCACAATGGCAGGCAGTGACTAGTGGGGTACCGCAAGCCTCAGTGCTGGGACCCCAGCTATTTACAATATATATTAATGATCTGGATGAGGGAATTGAAGGCAACATCTCCAAGTTTGCGGATGACACTAAGCTGGGGGGCAGTGTTAGCTGTGAGGAGGATGCTAGGAGACTGCAAGGTGACTTGGATAGGCTGGGTGAGTGGGCAAATGTTTGGCAGATGCAGTATAATGTGGATAAATGTGAGGTTATCCATTTTGGTGGCAAAAACAGGAAAGCAGACTATTATCTAAATGGTGGCCGATTAGGAAAAGGGGAGATGCAGCGAGACCTGGGTGTCATTGAAAATAGGCATGCAGGTGCAGCAGGCAGTGAAGAAAGCGAATGGTATGTTAGCTTTCATAGCAAAAGGATTTGAGTATAGGAGCAGGGAGGTTCTACTGCAGTTGTACAGGGTCTTGGTGAGACCACACCTGGAGTATTGCGTACAGTTTTGGTCTCCAAATCTGAGGAAGGACATTATTGCCATAGAGGGAGTGCAGAGAAGGTTCACCAGACTGATTTCTGGGATGTCAGGACTTTCATATGAAGAAAGACTGGATAGACTCGGCTTATACTCGCTAGAATTTAGGAGATTGAGGGGGGATCTTATAGAAACTTACAAAATTCTTAAGCGGTTGGACAGGCTAGATGCAGGAAGATTGTTCCCGATGTTGGGGAAGTCCAGGACAAGGGGTCACAGCTTAAGGATAAGGGGGAAATCCTTTAAGACCGAGATGAGAAAAACATTTTTCACACAGAGTGGTGAATCTCTGGAATTCTCTGCCACAGAGGGTAGTTGAGGCTATATTTAATAGGGAGTTAGATGTGGCCCTTGTGGCTAAAGGGATCAGAGGGTATGGAGAGAAGGCAGGTACAGGATACTGAGTTGGATGATCAGCCATGATCAGATTGAATGGCGGTGCAGGCTCGAAGGGCTGAACGGCCTACTCCTGCACCTATTTTCTATGTATCTATGTAACATGGAAAGGGGCCCTTCCACCCACCGAGTGCATGCTAATCATCACCTTATCTTATCGCCCACCATTAAATAAAAAAATAAAAAAGTTGTGGATATGAGGTATTAGTTGAAATTTTGAAAATTACAGTCTAATAAAATCATCTGTTGGGCAGAGGAGATAAGAAATCGATGTACTAATCAGCCTGGAATATTGACTGGCATAACTTTCCATGTGACCAACGTCTGTTCCAGTGTCAACACTCTCCCATTTGTTCTCCCCTACAGACTCGAACCGTGTTACCCACTTGGACAGTAAGACCACATACGTCATGTTTTTGTTCAACAATTACAGGTTAGATCAATCCACCAGGTACACGAGCACTGTCCTACACACTAAGAATAATTTACAATTTTCCCAAAGCCAATTAACCTGCAGGCATGTACGTTTTTGGAGTGTGGGAGGTGGGGCCGCTGCGAGACGGTTGCCCTGCCAGCAACGTGTTAGTCAATTATACTTTAAAAAAATAATGTTTTAGTATGTCCAAATGGTTGTTTTAATGTCTCTCGGTGTGTCGTGGGGGGGGTGGTGGTGAGGGGGGGGGGGTAATGGGTGGAACCGCTTTCGGTCTCCTCCTCCACGGAGAGGTGACTTTTTCCATGTCGCCTCCCACGCGGCCTAACACCAAGGATTCGTGCGGCCTTTCCTGGAGACGGGCCCGGAGCTTCAGCAGCGGGCACAGCGTGAACTTTTCATCGCAGAGCGGGCGAGCCCTTGCTGGATGTCGCCGGAAGGGAGTGCTCCGATCGCTGGCCCGCGGCACCCTGAAGCCGCAGCTGCGGAGATTCCAGCTGGCGCGGCGTCCGAAGCCTGGGATCCCTCGTTGGGGATATGAGCTCCGACCGCCGGCCTGCGGCCTACGCCATCTTCAAGCCGCGGTCTCCGGTAGGGAAGCACCGATTCAGGACTTGCCTTGCCTGTACATCTGGCCGCCTGCAGCGGCGACTGCGGAGGCTTATGGTCCCGACCACGGGGAAAAGTGGAGGAGGACTGACTGAACTTTGTGCCATCCACCACAGTGATGAATGCTGTGGTGGATGTTTTGTGTTAAAGTTTTTTAAATTGTGTATTGTGTGTTTTTTTTAAATTATACCGCTGCTGGCAAGTTCATTTCACTGCACTTCATTGTGTATGTGACAAATAAATCTGACTATTGAACCAGAGCACCTGGAGAAAACCCACATGGTCACAGGGAGAACGTATAAACTCCATACAGACAGCACCTGTGGTCAGGATCGAACCCAGGTCTCTGGCGCCATAAGGCAGCAGCTCACCCTCTGCACTAATGTGCTGCCTGTTCTCTCACAATACCTGTGACTGTGTAGCCAGACATGTCTACAATGCTGTCTTTAATACAATACCACTATTATTGGAGAAATAGAGTCATAGTGTAGTGATGAGACAGAATGCATAAGATATATTGATAATCTGATTGAACAGTGCCAGAACAACACCCTTGCTCTCAATGATAGCAAGACTATGGAACTGATGACTTCAGGAAAGGAAATCTGAGGAATCGTGAAGCTGTCTTCATCGCTTGGGCGACAGTGAAGAGAGTCAACAACTGCAAGTTTCTGCTCATGTACATCTCTGAAAATTAGTCCTGGGTCCAGCAATGCGACGCACTCACAGTGAAAACTCATCCATGCCACTCCTCCCTCGGAAGATTAAGGACATTCAGTACGTCGCTGAAAACATTTCTGAACTTCCACAGCAAACATACTGACTGGTTGCATCATGGCCTGGATCGGTAACCCGAATATCCAGGAATGAAGGTGGTTGCAGAAAGTGGTACACATTTAGCAGTCCATCACTGGTACTGACCTCCTTGCCATTAAAAGGGATCTGCAAGGAGTATTGCCTCAAGAAAGGAGCTAATATCATCAAAGATCCACATCACCCTGGCCAAGTTCTCATCTCACAGTTCCAATGGAACAAAGGTACATGAGCCTGAAAACCATAACCTCCAGGTTGAGAACAGCTGCTTCCAAGTAACCATCCTGCTCCTGAACAGTGCACAACATTAACCATAACATTACTTCAGCGACTATGATCTACTGTGGCCTATATTTTGATTGCACCATAGGCTTCAGTTTTGCAATATTGTGGTCTGGTTACTCTGTGTATGTATTTGTGTTATTGCATAAATGGGCCTGTAACGCTGCAGCAAGTAAAAGGGCTTTCTCACGGTGCGACCTGACGCAAGACTTAACAAGAGTTTAACATCGTGGGAACCTCCTGCGATAACAGTACGGCATTCGTGGACCACCGAGGACCTCCGTGGCGCTAACGGCAGGTAGTCGTGTAACTTTGTACGGTCGGGAGAAAATTCAAACATTTTTGAATTTCTCCAAGAGTGACTTGAGCACTTTTTGGTGAGCGTTGCAACATTGTATGAACGCAGATGCCAGTGCGATATCCGTAATGACTCTTGCGGGTACTGTGGGAACTCCTGCGAACGGTAAACCCGGAAGCTTGACAGAGGGGACATAAGGTGAGTAAAAAAGGTGGTCTCAATATCGCCAGTGGACCATGTGTCCATCGAGGACGTCCCACCTAATTGTCATTGTTTGAGAATCTTTTTCACAGTAAGACTTGCAGAGATGCCTCTCAGAAAAGCGCAAAGAAAGGGGTCAAAGAAAGTCAGAAAGTTTTTAGCCATGCAGGTAAATGAGGAGGAGACTCAGCAAGAGAGACAGGTGGAGAGGCAAGAGGAGATGCCAGAGATACCACTGCCTGTGGGCTCCTTGGAGCAGGGAGAGGGTGATCAAGGTGGATTTGAGATTGCCTCCCCAGTAGCTGTTGCCTCTCCAATAGCCTCAGCAGACTGATAACATAAAGGGAAGATGGCAGAAGGTAAGGCCATATAACTTTCAGACAGGTAGGCCATACTCAAGAGGAGGAACTGGTGGAGTGGTACCAATGCAATGAGATTCTCTATGACAAATCCAGAGAATTGCCACATGCTTGCCATCCAAAGCCCCACATGTGTGAGCAAAGTTCCACCTGTTTTCAAACCCCAGTGCAACTCTCTTCCACGCATCTGGTGTACTGGGGCATTCCATCACTTCAGCTGAATAAAATTGGATGATCGCCTCACAGGTTTCTCGGACAATACCACAGATGCTGTTGGTGGCGACAAGAAAGTTGTAAGATAGACTTTTATAAGAATCGCCTGAGGCCAAGTAGCGGAGGGTGATTGCTATGCGCAACCCTGGTTCCAGTGCCTTTCTCATTACAGTGTCAGTCTTCTTCAGCAGAGGTCCCAAATTATTCTTTAACTCATTAAAGAGCTCGGGTGAAATTCTGACAAAGTTTTTGAATGCACTTTTATCCTCTTCGCACAGCACATTAAGCAGTTGCTCATATTGTCCAAATTGAAGTCTCTGTTGAAACATGGGCTTAACCCAGTGAGACTTCCTCTTAATTCTCTTTTTAATTAATCTCACCCTTCTGCCTTCACGCAAGCGTTTTCGATGCACATGTTGCGCTAATGCATACAGCACGTCAATGAAAATAACAACCAGCCTGTACTCGAACCAACTTTGTATAGGCATGTCTGCAAATGAGCCAATTCTACGAACGGAGGATATTTATATAGTGTGTGAAAAAAAGTGACATCATTTGTGCCACGTGATTAACTACACTACAGTCCACGATGTTCATTCACGATTAACGGGAAAGATCGGGAGACAGACAAGTCACTCGCACAAATGACAGAATTGCCGAGTACCGTGGGAACTCTTTATCAACCCCCCGTTATATCGTGCGGAACTCGTGCTGGACCACGACCACTTCACTCTGGTGACATCTTGCGTCAGGTCGCACCGTGAGAACCGGCCATTAGACTTCCATTCTTCTGTTGCTAGTACATACGACAATTAAACACTGTTGACTTGACAGCATTTGGAAGGCACTTTGTGAGGAAAATTCATGATTTTTTATGAATAGAATTGTAGAATGGTTGCAGCACAGAAGGCAATCGATCACCACATTGTGTCAATGCTAATCCTACCGCACCTCAGGGGGATTCAGTTACTTACATGGCTTTGCAAATATTTCTTCACTCGGGGAATGGTGAACCTGTTCCCCATTGAACATCAGCAATTGTTGTTCCAGACTCCAACCACATACTGCATTTTTTTTTTTAAATTGTTTAATTCTTGATTCACTTTCCCATTATTTTGTACCTGTGACTGCTTTTTCTAGCCTCTCCATCAAAGAGAACAGCCCACACTGTCTAAACTTCATTTTTTGATTTTTTTTTTTTTTAATGAGTTTGCTTCAAATCTCCAATCGGCCTTCTCTTCAAAGCAAACAGTCTCAGCTTCTATAATAAGTCCTTGTAACTTTAATCCCTCATACCATGAAGCTAAATATTTTCAAACCTTTGCTAATTTAATAGGAACATTACGGGTAACTTTTCCCACACAGAGGGTGGGTATGTGGAACGAGCTGCCAAAGGAGGTAGTTGAGGCAGATACTATGACAACATTTAAAATATATTTGGACAGGTATATGATTAAAAGGTTTAGAGGGATATGGGTCAAAACGCAGGCGGTGGGACTAATGTAGATAAGGCATCTTGGTCGGCATTGCAAGTTGGGCCAAAGGGCCTGTTTCCATGCTGACTCTATAAATCTTTTACATCCTCATAGCCCTGTCCCATGGTGCGAGTTAATTCCAAGACCTCTCCCGAGTTTGCCCTGATTCGAACTTGGAGATTTACGGTAATGGCCACTCGTCGGTACTCGGGGCTCTCGTGGACATTTTTCAACGTGTTGACAAAATCTTCACGAGTCTTCCCGTGCTTACCTGCCATTAGCGAGTCTTCCCGAGTACCTGCCGTTAGCGTTACGAGCCGGTAAGAAACGTCCCCGAGCTCCGACGTACCCGCTACGTTCATTCTCCGTGCTTACCACGAGTTTGATTTTTTTTTTTTAACTCGGGAGAGCTCTAGAATGAACTCGCACCGTGGGACAGGGCTTTTAATGTAATAAGGTGTTTAGAATGAAACACAATTTTCCAGTTGAAGCCAGTCCAGTTTCACAATGGGCTATTAGTTTAAAAGAAAGACAACCCCACCCAGGGTCTTCCTACTGTACCCTTCCATTTCTAGAACAAACGAGACAGCACCGCTAGTAGAGCTACTGCATCACAGCTCAATCACGATTCAATCATGACCTTCAATGCTGTCTGTGTGGAGTTTGCATACTCTCCTTGTGACCATTTGGGGGAGTTGATCAGTGTGTGGAAATGAAAATGGGATTGGTGCAAATGGATGCTTGATGGTCAGTACTGATTCAGGGGAATAATGTGCATTTACCTCCATGGCCAATGCACCTCCATGGCTCTAACCGTGAGAATGATGTGTGTCTGAATATAGCTTATTTTACAGACCAATACTTGTGAGAGAATGCTGATTTGTGAGATGCAAATCAAATTAATCAGTAATTTAATAAACCAATTATATTAAATCATTGAATAATTTGCTTATTTTTGAGATTGCTATGGTTATTTTACACAACTTATTTGTACATGACATCTTCACGCAGGCTGTGAATTCATGCTGACTGGGAACTTTGACCTTAACTAAATATATTCACTTTATTAATGCCAGCATTCTTTGATATGACATATCTGAAAGACATTTGAAAATCCCTGAATTATACTATAGTACCTCTAGACACCATCTGTTGACAGATCTGACATCTTTGTTTTCCTATCTCTGCTGTCCTTGATTAAGTTTTTTAATGTTTATTACCCTTTGATGGTGTTTTAAAACATTGCAAATTAAAATAACTGAAACACTGGGCCAGGGTCTGTTACTGTTGGGCAGCTGATGGTTAGAAAAGGCTGAATATGTAAGCAATTAACTTTTTTCTCCCTGTGAGTTTTTTCATCAAAAGCATTATTGAAGCTGTCATCAATGAAGATGGTTCCTCAGTCTAAACTGACTAACAATTCATTATACAATTTAAACATTTATTTCCAGACAGTTTTATTCCTGTCTGTTTCACTTTTCTCATATATCAATTTTTGTTTTGTCCCAAAGGAAAATGTGCATCAGGTGTAGATCATTGGGCCCTGTAGTCCTGCTTTCCGATTCTGCAAAGCTAGGCTGATCTTCAACCTCAGTGCTATTTTACTGCACTGTCCTCATTTTCCTTGATACCATTTTTTATATTCAGAAATATATTGGCCTCCATTTTGATTGAATTAAATGACTGAACCTTCACAATCTCCCCCTTTCTGGGTAGAAGATAACAACATTTTGTTGCTCCCCGCAAGATAAATTTCTCATTGTCCCAGTCCTAAATGATCACCTCCTTTATTCTCAGATTGTGACCCCTGATGCTAGACTCCTTGGCCATCCTCCCTGTATCTAGTCTAAGGAGCCCTGTAATGTTCAAAGACATCTCCTTTCATTCTTCTAAACTCTAGAAAATACAGGCTTTGTCTACTCGTGGAGTAAATCTGTTGTCCCTGGACCCAATCTGGTGACACATCCAAAGCATATACCTTATTAGCGATGGGGAGATTAAAATTGTGCCGAATAGTCCTGGTGCAGAATCACTTAGACCCTGTATCACAGCAGTAAGACATTTTTACTGCTGTATTCAAATTCTTCATGATCAAGACCAGCAAACCATTTGCTTGCTCATTGAGTGAATGAGACTTCAGGCACTGATTGAAACCATGTTGATCATCAAAAATAACTTGTTTTTATACAGCATATGTAAGGTCGCTAGAACATCCCAAGTTGTGTCGCACCTGAAAATGTTACTCTGAATTTCAAGACAGTATTACAGTAGGTCAGGAACAGTGTGCTGCTTGTACTCCTGGATAATACACAACTACCTTGGGCCTGGTCAGTACGTGGAATTGAGACACCCTGGGCAGTGAATGTTTTAAGGGCTAACTCATTGGCATTGACAGTATCCACATTCGCTGCACGGTAGTCATTGCAAAGCCAAATGCTATTTAGTGTTTCCAATGACATCACTTCCATTCATTGACTCTTGCAAATCTGGTTTTGTTTACCATTGCCTCTATTACTTGCAGTTTCCAAGCTGTCAACTGCATTTTCTTCCCTGACAGCCATCTGAGCCACAACCAGACTGTTCATCATTATAAGGGGCCATATTCAATCTAGTGTAGCGATTCCAAACAATCAGATGAGCCTTTACAAAGGCTGCCCATCTGTTGTGGGCACAGCGTGACCATGACTTGTCCAAGGCCCTCGCCCTTACTCTTGTTATCTCAACCCTGGGTCATTCCAGTATTTTACTGTTCAACCACCCTCATTCCCTTACATTGGAGGGCAGCCAGAACTGGCTGAAACCTGCCTTGCACACAATCACATTTGCCCTGTGCTTGCTGACCAACTCTAGATTTTAGTCCGCAATGTCTCATTACCTGAAAGGCTCTTCATTTTCAGATCATTTCTTGGTCTGACCCTCCCTAGCTCTAATCTCCACCTGACCCAGTGGCCCTCATGATATTTGCTGCTGAAATGTTGCCCTCTTGGACATCACCAAAGATAATTACTTGCAGTTCTGGTCAAGTGTGTGCAGTTCTGGTTGCTCCTTTACAAGAAGGACGTTGAAGGCTTTGGAGAGGATGCAGAAGAGATTTACGAGAATGCTGCCTGGATTAGGGGATATTAGCTACAAGGAGAGGTTGGACAAACTTGGATTGTTTTCTTTAGGCCAGATGTTGAGAGCAGACCTGATTGGGGGGGATTCCCTGCCTGTTCATGGGCCTATCTTAATTCCTCTTAAACATTGCTATCACATCTGTTTCCACCACCTCCCCCCTGACAGTGTGATGCAAGTACTCAGTGCAAATGAAAATGTTGCTTCAAATGTCCTTTAAACTTTTCTCCTTAAATTTATATTGAGTATTTTATATTTCTATCCATGGAAAAATATTCTATCTATCCTATATGTGCTTGTATAATTTTATGTACTTGAAGTTGAAATTTAAGTATTGTATTTGTTAGGTCCAGTCAGTAACCTGTCCATATTCAATATCGCATGAAGGTAGACACAAAATTCTGGAGTCATCCAGTGGGAAAGGCAGCATCTCTGGATAGAAGGAATGGGTTGACATTTCGGGTCGAGACTCTAGAACCGAAACGTCACCCATTCCTTCTATCCAGAGATGCTGCCTGTCCCGCTGAATTACTCCAGCATTTTGTGTCTATCTTCGGTGTAAACCAGCATCTGCCATTCCTTCCTACACATCAATCTCACATGGGTGGCCACCTTGATTATAGAGAGTTCGGAGGCTAATCAGCAAAGCCTGATTCAACTTGAGATGCAATTCATCATTTAGTTACTCTTTTCTCTTCCCTGATTCATTGTTAAGGCTGCCTGCAACCCCAGTGAGAATGATTAATACTACTCAGACTGGGGATTGAATGTGGAATCTTCATGCTCGTTACTGTCAGGACAGGCTTTGCTTTTTGTGCACCATCTGTACCAACCATTTAATTTTAAATTAATGGGCCCATTTTATAACTCAGTGATGAGGCATGACTTAGATTAGGCACAAAATGACATGGGTGGAAGGGTATTCCAAAACACCTCAGATACAGACTCTGTATATTGTAAGTGGGGTTACAGATACCTATTATCCAAAGATAGACACAAAAAGGTGGAGTAACTCAGCGGGACAGGCAGCATCTCTGGATAGAAGGAATGGGTGACGTTTCGGGTCGTGACCCTTCTTCAGTCTGAGTTGCGGAGGGAACGGTCTTTGCGGAAGGTGGGAAGGGGTGGAGATGGGATCATGTGGCGTGGTGGGATCCCGTTGGAGGTGGCGGAAATCCAACACCAAATCTATCTTACAACTGTACATGGACAACTCAGTGGGTCAGACAGCATCTATGGAGAAAAGGAAAAGGTGACATTTCAGGTTGAGACCCTTCTTCAGCCAATGAATCGGGAAAGGGAAACGAGATATAGACTGTTATTATCGAGTGATATATAACAAATTAATGAAAGAAATACAAAAAAGTAACGGTGATAAAGAGAACAGGCCATTGTTAACTGTTGGCTAGGTGAAAACGAGTTACAAGTATACAAACATAGATGTTTTGCTTAAACAATCTTCACAGCTCTTTACAGCAAACAAAAGAAAATGTAAATTCATCTCTAATCCAGAAATGTTAGCTGAATCTGGAAAATGTTTTATTTTCTTTGGTCTTCACTTGGTCTTGCATTGTACTCATAGGAGTAAGAGGCAGGTAAGAATTCCTTCACACATCTGATTACTAGGCTAAAAGTGTATGTCTATCCGTTGAACTACATAACCCACAGGCCAGTAATCCAATTGAACGGATGGAATTACACTGGTGGAGTCTGAAGTAGGGTCTCAACCTGAAACGTCACCTATTCCATTTCTTCAGAGATGCTGTCTGACCCGCTGAGTTAAGGGCCTGTCCCACCAGCATGTGACTGCATGCGGCGAGCGCGACCTAACGTGGTCGCTTGAGCCGTATGGCCTCGCGGGGCCAGTCCCACTTCGATCGCCGGAGCCGTATGGAGTTGTGCGGGGCTGGTCCCGACATCGCGCGGGGCTCCGAAAAACTGACACTGTCCAAAAATTCCGCGCGCTTGAGGCCGTACGCAGCGTCTCGACACCGTAGGCAGCGTCTCGACACCGTAGGCAGCGTCTTGACGGTGTACGCCTAGCGCGTGGCGTTGCGCGATGATGTCACCGTCCGGCGTGCCGTTGCGTGATGACGTAACCGCCCGACGCCGTGCAACGTCCAAATTCAGTCGGCCCGCCTCCTGCCCAGCTGATTGAGTATGATGTCGGGACCAACACCGCACAACTCCAGACGGCTCCGCGGTTGGAAGTGGGACCGGCCCCGCGAGGCCGTACACCTCAAGCCACCACGTTTGGTCGCGCTAGAGGCATGCAATCGCATGCTGGTGGGACAGGCTATTTACTCCAGCTTTTAGTGTCTATCTTCAATCCAATTGAACTGCCTACGAACTGATTCTGTTTCAGAATCTCAGCAGAAAATGGAAGCAGTGCCAAGGAAAAGCATTTGTATGTAATGCCAAAGCAAGTGTAACTATTTGGCTAAATCTGCACACTCAATTGAAGCAGAAGTTTGTGATTTTTTTTATTTTTGTTCTTTGGAACATCAACCTCTCATTTTCGTCTTTTCCCCCAAACACCCTCCTTTGACAGAGCATGCCTGCTTGCAGTGAAATTATTGAGTCATGCCTCTTAATCGGATTTCTATTACCTATTTAAAAAATATATATAATTAAACCAGCCAATTTTCTCCAGATGGGCAGCCATTCAGAAATTACCAGGACTTGAGCCTTTGGAGGTAATAACACTCAAGGCTCTTTACTGATTTCACATGGGTGGAATTAGAAGATTTACTCCCTAAAATATTGGTTTAAAAATCCCACAAGCTTTTGTAATGAACACAGATCTTGGCTTTACCATTCACCATTAAAATGAAGTCTTTGAAAATGATTTGAGTGGATCTGAGATGTTCTTTATGTTTGCATGTAACAAAATAATTAAAATATTGCTGATATGCTCTTCTCTCCTGTGATCAAGCTGCACTTTTTATTAGACTTATCCCCAGTCACTGGCCTGAAACGTTAACTCTGAAACATTAGCAGAGACAGAGAGAAATTACGTTTCACTGAGCTAGTTTTCAATTGACCTGTGCATGTAGAAATATTTGTGTATATATAGGCCCTCCCTGGGTTATGGGTGCCCATCTTGGGGACATAATATATAAATAATGTAATTAAATTCAAACAAGAACCTGTCTTGGAACTTTTTCCATGTAACCTCTGCACTGTGATTACACACCATTGTCTCTTTACAAGCATAGACTGCTGGTTTCACTGCATGAGAACACTTAAGAGAGTTGTTTAGTAAATTGACAAGCAATTACTTCTATTGATATGTGTGCAAGATATTCTATTAAATAACATGACAGCCACAGGCACTTCATGCTCATCGAAACCAGCCGTTGAGCAGCTGTGTATCTCCAAATTCAGGGAAAGTGATAAGTCCCATAACATTGTCACTGGTGCTCTCTCTGAGCTGGGAATCACAAGGGATGGAAATGATGCCAAAATAACTATGTGGAGTTGTGCAGCGTATCAAGTAGACTGTCCAATCATAACTGCAGTGTGGTGAAAGGGGGTGCCGCGTTTTTAGTGGCCGGGGTGACCGATGCCAATGCATTTTGAGCATCATGCTTCTTGTGACTAGAGCCAATCCGTTACCGTTTTAATGCTTAATTCTATGCCACACAACTTTATGATTAATTGCAGCCAACTTTGAAATTGCAGACGGAATAGGTGTGGAAATACTGTGTGGAAATAGACACATTTGCCCAACTTGCCCAGACCAACCAACATGTCGCATCAACACTCGTCACACCTGCCTGTGTTTGGCCCTTATCCCACTAAACCTATCCATGTACTTGTCCAAATGTTTGTTAAAAGTTGCAATGGTACCTGCCTCAACCACCTCCTCCAGCAGCTCGTTCCATCTACCCACCACCCTTTGTGTAAAAACACGTTGCCCTTCAGGTTTCTCACCCCCCCCCCCCCCCCCCCTCACCTTAAACCTTTGTCCTCTGGTTCTCGATTCCCCTACTCTGGGCAAGAGACTCTGCGCGTTTACCCGATCCATTCCTCTCACGATTTTGTAAACCTCTATACGATCACCCGTCATCCTCCTGCGCTCCAAAGAATAAAGTGCTAAACCTGCATCACCATTCCCTATAGCTCAGGCCCTTGAGTCCTGGCAACATCCTCGTAAATCTTCTCTGCACCATTTCCAGCCTGATGACATCTTTCCTATAACATGGTGCCCAAAACTGAACACAATACTCTAAATGTGGCCTCAACAACATTTTATATAACTGCAACATAATCCCCCAACTTCTATATTCAATACTGTGACTGATGGAAGGCCACGGTGCTGAAAGCTTTTTTGACCACCCGCAATCTACCTGCAATGCCACTATGTTCACTATATGATAAATCCTTAATTTTTAAAACCAGATCACTCTGTGATGAGCAGTTGTCAATGTGCCCCATCCAGCAACAGCTTGCACATTATTTATTGTGTGTGTGTGTGGGGAGGGGGGGGAGGGGGGGCAGAGAATTAATTGCCAGTGCTTGCAGGCGATCGGAATGAGGAGAGGAAGAGTGTAGACCATACTTTCTAGTACAAGTCATGGGTTTGCTTTTGTAAACCACGTGGCTGTCTCGCACTAGCGGCTTTTCTAAAATGTGCTATTTCTTCACGAAATTAGAATGAAAAGTCGTCTCTAATCTTTCATTACATCGTTTATTAGAGCTTTATAGTACCTGTGAGACTGAGCGATTCAGGAGATCAGAAAATAGTTTCATGCCCCAGACACCCAGACATATCATGTGTTAAGTGTGGAGGTTTTAATTGCTACTAGCATTTTTTAATTTCCTTTTCATACTTGGTATATAATATTGCTGGCAAGACTAGCCTGTTCCAAATAGCCCTTTGAGGAGGTGGTGGTGAGCTGCTCCCCTGATTGACTGCTGACTTTCTGGTGAGGATGTGCCTATGATGCTTTTTGGGGAGGGAATTCCCAGGTTTGGACAGGGATGAAAGAGTGCAGCTGTATTTCCATGTCGGGATGATGTGCGCCATTGGTGGCGGAGGACGCAGGTGTGGGGAAGTGTGGGCGAGACAGGGATGACTATCCCGGAGAGAACCCGCTGCAGCACCAGTGGCGGAGTGAATGCACAGTTAGCGTGGAAGGTGCGATGCCGATCAACCATGCTGCGTTGTCCTGGATGGCACCATGTTTCTTGAGGATCACTGCAGCTGTGTTTATCCAGACAAACAGAGAGGATAAGGAAATGATTGGTCCTTTCCCTTTTTTAACTGCACTTTCTCTGAACTGTAACATTATATTCTGCACTCTTACTTACTTAGAGGTGACTGTAAGGATACTGTAAATATATACTGAACTTTTTTTCTCTCGTTTATGTACTATGTTTACATATTCTGTGGTGCTGCAGCAAGTAAGAATTTCATTGTTCTATCTTGGACATATGACAATTAAATACTCTCGACTCTTGCTATACTTGTGTATGGCTTGAATTTGCTGTATATATATATGTATGTAGTTTGATTGTTTATTGATATAATTGATATAATTTAATTGCCACACAACCAAGGTCGGTGGTATTTGGGTTGCCAGCAGCAGTACAGTAATAAAGAACACAACCACAATAAAAATTTTACACAAACATCCACCAGCAGCATTCATCACTGTGGTGGAAGGCACAGAGCTTGGCCAGTCCTCCTCCATTTTCCCCCGTGGTCGGGACCTCCACCCTCCACAGCCGTTGCTGCGGGCGTCCAGATGGTAAGGGACAAAGTCAAAGTCAAGGTGAGTCCAGGATCGGCTCTTCCCAACCAGAGACCGCGGCTTCAGGCTGGTGTAGGCCGCAGGCCGGCGGTCAAAGTTTTAAAGTACCTGCCGTGCCGCAGCCGGAAGCACCGCAGTCTGCAGGGCCGGCGGTCGAAGCTCCCCTCCAGGGGAGATGGTAAGTCCATGCCGCACCCGCGATAGAAGACGGCCGCGGGCCGGCGGTGGAAGCTTCTTCTTCCCCCGGGTCCTCCACGAGGGATCCCAGGCTGTAGACGCCGCACCAGCTGGAGTTCTGCAGACTGCGGCTTCAGGCTGCCGGCTGCCGCGGGCCAGCGTAACGGAGCGCTCCCCTCCAGCGAGGTCTCACCCGCTCCGCGCCGAGAGTCCACGCTGCGCCCGCCGCTGAAGCTCCGGGCGCGTCTCCGGGAAAGTCCGCGCCGATCCTTGCTGTTAGGCCACGGGGGAGGCGACCTGAAAAAGTCGCCTCTCCATGGAAGAGGCGGCCGAAACGGTTTCCCCCTTACCCCCCCACACCACCCCCCACACATAACACACAAAGAAACATTAAAAACAGACTTTTAAACATACTAAAAAAATAAAAAAAGTTGAAAAAAGATGGACACGCTGCCGACAGGTTGCTGCCAGTGCAGCGCCCCCTACCGAACCATACTATACTATACTATTCTTATAACAAATGTAAAGCACTTTGGCCAACGAGAGTTGTTTTTTAAATGTGCTATATAAATAAATGTGACTTGACTTGATTATACTCAAGGTATCATTTGACTAGAAAGCAGGCAAACAGATTTTAGAAACATAGAAACATAGAAAATAGGTGCAGGTGGAGGCCATTCGGCCCTTCGAGCCAGCACCACCATTCATTGTGATCATGGCTGATTGTCCCCAATCAATAACCCGTGCCTGCCTTCTCCCCATATCCCTTGATTCCACTAGCCCTTAGAGCTCTATCTAACTCTCTCTTAAATCCATCCAGTGACTTGGCCTCCACTGCCAGGGAATTCCACAAATTCACAACTCTCTGGGTGAAAAAGTTTTTTCTCACCTCAGTCTTAAATGGCTTTCCCTTTATTCTAAGACTGTGGCCCCTGGTTCTGGACTCGCCCAACATTGGGAACATTTTTCCTGCATCTAGCTTGTCCAGTCTTTTTATAATTTTATATGTTTCTATAAGATTCCCTCAACTTTCTAAACTCCAGTGAATACAAGCCTAGTCTTTTCAGTCTTTCCTCATATGACAGTCCCGCCAATCCAGGGATCAATCTCGTGAACCTACGCTGCACTGCTTCAATCACAAGGATGTCCTTCTCAAATTAGGAGACCAAAACTGGGCACAATACTCCAGATGTGGTCTCACCAGAGCCCTATACAACTGCAATAGACACAAAGTGCTGGAGTAACTCAGCGGGTCAGGCAGCATCTCTGGAGGAAAAGGATGGGTAACGTTTTAGGTCGAGACCTTTCTTCAGACCCTTCTATGAGTCTGAAGAACCGACCGAAAACACCTACTCTTTTCTTCCAGAGTGCCGCCTGACTTGTTGTGTTACTTCAGCACTTTGTCTATCTTTGGTATAGCCAGCATCTTTACAAAGTTCACTAACTTGGTACATGTGATGATGATGATAATAATAATAAGCCAAATAAATACCAGTATTCCATCATACTCCTGACTTGCCCCATTAGTTTATCTATCCTACTTTGATGTTTTAGCGGGTTCAAAATAGATACTTGTGAATTATAACCGTAACTTTAAAGTAAGTCAGTCAAATACTCAGTGATCAGAGGAAAGAGGATGCACGCAATGCAAAGTGTCTACTCAACACTTCCACCTCTGCACAGCTTGATTAAACACCTGATTATTATGGCTCGGATGGCGGGGAGTGGGGTGTAGAGGGAGAAAAGATTCCCCCATTTCCATCCAGCAAAATAAGCCTGTATCCTCAAAGCAGCCGGAAAATCCATCCTGCCGGTCTCCCATACGCTTGTTCCATATATATGCATAAGTGAGACGTTTTAGAAACATAGAAAATAGGTGCAGAAGTAGGCCATTCGGCCCTTCGAGCCTGCACCGCCATTCAATATGATCATGGCTGATCATCCAACTCAGTATCCTGTACCTGCCTTCTCTCCATACCCTCTGATCCCTTTAGCCACAAGGACCACATCTAACTCCCTCTTAAATATAGCCAATGAACTGGCCTCAACTACCTTCTGTGGCAGAGAATACCAGAGATTCACCACTCTCTGTGTGAAAAATGTTTTCCTCATCTCGGTCCTAAAAGATTTCCCCTTTATCCTTAAACTGTGACACCTTGTCCTGGACTTCCCCAACATCGGGAACAATCTTCCTGCATCTAGCCTGTCCAACCCCTTAAGAATTTTGTAAGTTTCTATAAGATCCCCCCTCAATCTTCTAAATTCTAGCGAGAATTTAACCTGGGAAGGATCTGTAGTTCATTGTCTACAGTGAGGTGCCATTGAAACACTGTTCGAACAATCGAGGTGCAATCCTGACCTCCAGTGCTGACTGTACGGAGTGTGCACGCTCTACCTGTGACCACGTGGGTTTCCCAAGGTGCTCTGCATTCAAAGATTTGTGAATAACTTACCCTGTCTCGTGTTCCCATTCATCCCCCACCCTTTGACTCTCCTGTCACCCACCTTTATCGAGGGTAACAGCAGCTTGGTTCTTGGTTTCTTGGTCCTCCAAAATATTCCAAATGGAATTTAAACTGGAGGTAATTAATCTGCTGAATCTCACTTCATTGGGATGCAGGGGTAAACCAGAGCACTGCCTCGGGCTGAACAGCGAGCATCCGAGGATCGAATGCAGGTGATTGGAGCAGTGGAACAGCAGCACTAACTGCTGCTCCACTGCACCACTAAGTTGTGTCCTTTGCTACCTACCAGTCTTATTGTTCTGACATTGATCTCTGTAAGGGGCGAGTAATTCAAAATGTACAATTGATTATGGTATTAAAGAATAAATGAATTCAGAATGGATTTGTTAAATAATGGTTGGATTTCCTTGATGGGATAAGCGGGTTGTTTGCACATATGACTACTTTTGAATCGTGGTGAAAAGGATGATAACAAACCTCAGGAAGACGTGGATACAATGATAAAATGGGAAAACACTTAGTAATTTAACTCAAGGGAGTGAATATTGGTAGGAAATATGAGCTGAAACATTATAAGATAAGCTGCCATTTTGTCAGAGGTGCAGGAAGAGAAGTTGCACGTGCAAGGGTCTTTCCCACATTACAACAATATCCTTAAAGGACTTTGTTGGCTGTAAAGTGGGTGTTGTAAAAGGGACATCAAAATGAAATATTTCCTTTCTATTGAAAATGATTTTGCTGGCAATTTGATGCATGTGGTTTGTTGTTTTAAGTAGTGAGGCAAAACATACAAAAGCAAGGAAGTTATAGTCTATGTAGGAACTGTAGGGTGGCTTACACAAAAGATTGCAAAGTGCTGGAGTAACTCGGTGGGTCAGGCAGCTGAGAACATGAATAGGTTTTGGGTCGGGTGAAGGACCCTGACCCAGACCATCACCTATTTATGTTCAACCGATATGGTGCCTGGCCCACTGAGTTACTCCGGCACTTTGTATCCTTCTTGGTTCTTGGTTTGGTTCTTGGTTTCTTGGTCCTCCAAAATATTCCAAATGGAATTTAAACTGGAGGTGGTGAAGGGAGGGCTTAAGCCAGAAAGGGTTATTGGGAAGAAAGAGCTACTTTAAATTTAGTTGCATCTGGTTGGGTAACTATAGTTGGGTGGAGATTATTCCATGCTTTAATTGTGCGGGGGAAGAACAAATTGCTGTATACATCTGTCTTTGTAGCTGGGATCACAAATTGGATCGAATGCCCTCGTCTGCTCTTAATTGGTTTGGGTTTGGTGTAGGTCTTGTTGTCTATGTCGAGCTGACCATTTAACATTTTGTAAAAACAGGTCAAACGGTGAGCTTCACGTCTGTCTTGGAGAGGGTTCCACCCCAGAGAATTCAGAAGTTTGGTGACACTCGCTTCTCTCTCATAGTTGTACTCTGCTTGTAAAACACTGGTTAGATATTGGCTTGAGTATTTTGTGCACTTCTGGGCATTACTCTTCAGGAAGGATTTCCAGATGCCAAAGAAAAAGAGTACAGCAGAGATTTGCTGGAGCTCTTCCAGTTGTTGAGGGACAGGACACACTGTTGGTGTTCTCTTTGAAGCAGTGGAGGTTGAGCTGATTTGATAAGCGCTCTTAATTATTGATGTGTAAGAAGGAACTGCAGATGCTGGTTTAAACCAAAGATAGACACAAAAAGTTGGAGTAACTCAGCGGGACAGGCAGTATCTCAGGAGAGAAGGAATGGGTGACCTTTCGGGTTGAGACCCTCCTTCAGACTCAATGGATGACGTTTTGGGCGAGATTCATCATTTATGGTTCAGTTAGGTAGATAAGACAAAGTTGTCTCTAGTTATAATATGATTTTGTTTTGGTAAAACGGGCCCTTCAGCAAACCGAGTCGGCGCCGACCACCGATCCCCGTACATTAGTTCTATCCTACAGACTAGGGACAATTTTACAGAAGCCAATTCAGCTACAAACCTGCAAATCTTTGGGTTGTGGGAGGAAACCGATCACAGGGTCCAGCTGGTGCTTGTGGTCAGGATTGAACCCAGGTCTCTGGCGCTGTAATGCAGCACATCTACCACTGCACCACCGTGCCACCCTCAAAGTTATTTATGGTTCTTGGCAGAATACCTCCAAATAATGGTGATTTGTTTCCAATGAAAATGATTGCTTTTCCAAGAAACTTTATTTAAAAAGAAAACATAAATTGTTGTGTTTGTGCTGCATGGGAGGAGCCTGGAAGCAGATTTCTAAAGAGAACTGGAACTTTCCAAGAAAGAAACATGTTTGTTGGTCAGAGTGAAAAGGGCAAGGGAGTGGCACTGTTTAGCCATCTGCCAGCATGTGTCTTTAGGATGCAGGGTGACTGATGCTATGAGGATGCAGGGTGACTTGGACAGGTTGGGTGAGTGGGCAGATGCATGGCAGATGCAGTTTAATGTGGATAAATGTGAGGTTATCCACTTTGGTGGCAAAAACAGGAAGGCAGATTATTATCTAAATGGTGTCAAGTTGGGAAAAGGGGAAGTACGATGGGATCTAGAGGTCCTTGTTCATCAGTCACTGAAAGTAAACATGCAGGTACAGCAGGCAGTGAAGAAAGCAAATGGCATGTTGGCCTTCATAACACGAGGAATTGAGTATTGGAGCAAAGAGGCCCTCCTGCAGTTGTACAGGGCCCTAGTGAGACCACACCTGGAGTATTGTGTGCCATTTTGGTCTCCAAACTTGAGGAAGGACATTCTTGCTATTGAGGGAGTGCAGTGAAGGTTCACGAGGTTAATTCCCGGGATGGCGGGACTGTCATATGTTGATAGACTGGAGCGGCTGGGCTTGTATACTCTGGAATTTAGAAGGATGAGAGGAATTCTTATTGAAACATATAAGATTATTCAGGGTTTGGACGCAGAGAGTTGTGAGTCTGTGGAATTCTCTGCCTCAGAGGGTGGTGGAGGCTGGTTCTCTGGATGCTTTCAAGAGAGAGTCAAATAGAACTCTTAGGGATAGCGGAGTTAAGGGATATGGAGAGAAGGCAGGAGCAGGGTACTGATTGTGGATGATCAGCTATGATCACATTGAATGGCGGTGCTGGCTCGAAGGGCCGAATGGCCTACTCTTGCACCTATTGTCTATCAGCTGGCATGAGCTAATTGGGTGTCAGTACCGACTCAATGGCACTTGACTGATAAGTCCAAGAACCAACATGATGGGCTGAATAGACTGCTGTGAGATTCTTTGATTCGGTATAAACTAATACAGCTTTGAATCAGATAGTTAAACAGTGAACAGCAGAAAGTGGGAAATTCTGATAGCCCCTAAAATGTAACAATCTCTAAAGATCGATCCTGAAGTATTTTTCTGTTACATTTACCACCACACTCCTTTTTCCACGGCACTGATTTCCAGTTAAGTACTAATTCTGTCTGTCAGATTTTTCTATGAACTGCAATTCGTCATTTGTGGAGTTGAGTGTTCTAGTAATGTACGATAATGTAGGCTAGCAGAGTGAAGACTAACTCTGTTCGATTGCCAGCATTTATCAGATCCATCTTGTTCTTGTGTTCTGTTCCAGTGCTGTTCACCACCCATTCATTACCAAAATGCAGATCAGCAGTGCAGGTTTGGTTTATGATGATTCTCGCGTGTGTAATCAGATCAACACTTCAATGCAATGTTGAACATTGCCTGCAAGGACCCACTATCGTCCAACTGCAGCTTTGCTCATGCTGGTTTGTTTTGTTTGTAAAGCATAATTTTATTGATTTTGGTTGAACCTATTCGGATTAATTTCAGTGTTAGCCCACCATACCAATTCCCTTCTCCGTTATAATCTAATCCTATTACTTGTCCCTTAGCAGGCTGAAGCAAGGAGTGTCAGCAAACTATATCAGTACAGAGGGCAACAAAGGTGAATGGTAAACAACCCCTTTGTGTTGGTCAATGGCAAAAAGATGAAGGGAGACTGAAGGGGAGAATACATTGTAGAGAAACCGCTAAATAGAGGAGAAATGGAAATGCTGGGAGCTGGCATGGATACGGTGAACCAAATGGCTGCCTATAGGCAAGTTAAACATTTTTATAGTAAAGACAGCAACAAAAGATGGTTTAATAAGACCAGCAGCTTTATTTCATTCCGTTTTTTTAAAACAATTATATTTTAACACAATCTGGTTTATTTGAGCATTATTTGTCACACCCAACCCATCTCATCATTCTTAAACTAACTCTCACAGCTAGGCTATCTCCCTTCCACCCATGTGTGGTTATCCATCACAACCCTTAACAACCCCTCTTTCCCCCCCCCCCTCAACTGTTTCTATGTCACTTGCCACCGCTACCTTGTTTATTGGCAGACTAGACTAAGTGCTGACCCGTTGGGTCTGCTCCCCAAACGCAATATTCCACCACTCACCCGTTTCCCCCAACGCAATATTCCACCACTCACGCAAAGCCCCCAACTGCACAGACGCGGCTCATTTCTCCTCATCCCCCAGCACTCCCTCCACCTCCGCCTCTTTACCCTCCCTCTTCTTTCCCCTCTCCTCCTCCTCTCCCCCAATCCCTCACCTCTCCGTCCCTCTCCTTTCCCCTACCGTCAGTCACTCCCTCCCTCCCTTCATAACTCTTCTCCCCTCCCTACCTCCTATCCCTCTATTTCCCCCCCCCCCCACTCCTCACCTCCCCCTATCCCCTCCTCTATCCCTCCTGACCTCTCCCTCCCTCTGCCAAGGGAGGGGGGGGGGGGGATGGAGTCGGTGTTTGTCATGGTGGGCATCACGAGTTTCGACTAGCTGGTGGAGAAGATCTCCTCCGAGAGGGCCATGAGGGTGAGTTACGGACGGTCGCAGCCATTCACATGGGGGATGGGTAGAACGCCATTGCCGCAGAGGGCGGGCAGGGGAGATGGTTGAGTTAGGGAGAGAGACCAGGGCCTCCACTGAACACCCCCCCACCCCCCGCGGCTGGAGACGGTGGACAAGTTACCGTGAGGAGGGGAGAGAGGAGTTTGTGAGGCGGGATAGGCCAGGAAAGGGCATCACCGTCCCGGCCGTGGCATTGACTGACAGAAGAGGAGACCAATCTGCGTGTCGCTGACTGATGGGAAGAGACCAATCTGCGTTTGCGTGGTTTTAAAGATTTTCAAATCTTAATAACTTTTAAAATATACCATGGATCGGAACAAAAATTGTTGCACTTGCAGCACAGGAGAACGGTGAGTACGGTGGCGAAAAATCGTAGCGCTATCGTGTGCCATTGTTGT
Source organism: Amblyraja radiata (assembly GCF_010909765.2). NCBI lineage: Eukaryota > Metazoa > Chordata > Chondrichthyes > Rajiformes > Rajidae > Amblyraja > Amblyraja radiata. The sequence goes on along the minus strand of NC_045959.1, from coordinate 24,636,665 downwards.
GCAAATAGCAAAATCACGCAAACCGGAAGAGCACAAGATCAGAGTTATAGTAATGTATAGATTGTGCATTCTGAGTCGGGGTTCAGCAGAATTCAGGAACTTTTGATTTTAGAGCATTCAATCCACTTGGGTCTGATCCATTGTTCAAGAGGTTTATGGCTGTTCTTTTAGCTGCACATTCCTGCACTGATCCCGTATTCCTCGATTCTCTTAATGTCTTAAATACTGAACCTACACAGCTCTATTGAATACAGAATTTCTTGGAAGATGAAGATTAGTGATTATATTTTCGATTTTCTGCACAGCACACTGCTATCTCTACATCCCTAAATAAGGGTCTTCACCTGAAATGTCACCCATTCCTTTTATCCAGAGATGCTGCCAGTCCCGCTGTGTTCCTCCAGCATTTTATGTCTATCATCGGTGTAAACCAGCATCTGCAGTTCCTTCCTCTACAAATGAAAACATCTTTGACTGCAATGGGAGAGTCTTTCATAATTTAGGACATTAACTGGCCTGAACATCAGCACAATAATGTCTACTGAAAACAATCCAACTTGGTTCAGATTTCAGATGGGTTCACATCTTTTTCAACTTTGACTTGCTGTCTGAACATTGGCACTTGAACGCATCCACCAGCTTCCTGCTTTCCTTCTGTTCTTCGCTTTAACATTCATTTTCCTTTTCAAATTTTGAAAATCAAATTGTCAAACTTCTAGGCAATCCATGAATAATGAACTGAAGGGCCTGTGTAGAAAAGTGGAGAGATATTGTTTATTAACTTGAAGAGCAGACTCTTGTAAGTTATAACTACCTCTTGATATTTAAATCATCCTTGGGTATTGGTGATATGGAAAGAATAGTGGACCTTGAATTTTCTGTTGTCCTGTCATGCACCTTCATGTGATCATTTATAGTAGACTATTAATCCACCAATTTGCACAGCTTTGAGATTTGGAAGGTAACCTGATGGAAACCAACCTGAATAAAGAGCGTGCAAATTCCACGCAGGTTGTTTTGACGAGAATAGAACATGGGTGACTGGGACTTGGGAACTAATACTTGCTGCTGTCCTTCAGTGGCATCCATATCCTTGAGCTTTGTGATACATGCAAAGAGCAGCACCCTGAGAGTATGTCAACTGCACTGTAGTGTTCCATGTTAGCCCAGATTATTGGTTCTCAACCGACAGTGGGCAATGACAGTACAGTGGAGTGGAGAAGGTGGCACTAATACTAAATTGGGAGGCCATGCACCAGTTTTCATAGCTGCAGAGAGAATTGCCCCTGTCCCACTTCGGAAACCTGAACGGAAACCTCTGGAGACTTTGCGCCCCACCCAAGGTTTCCGTGCGGTTCCCGGAGGTTGCAGGTTGTGGAAGCAGGTAGGGAGGCTGACAAAAACCTCTGGGAACCTCCGGGAACCGCACAAAAACCTTGGGTGGGGCGCAAAGTCTCCAGAGGTTTCCGTTCAGGTTTCCCAAGTGGGACAGGGGCATTAGCAGCTTCAAATTCCTAGGCATTAACATCTCACGTGATCTGTCCTAGACCCAGTAATCAAGATGAAGGCATGGCAGCGCTTTTACTGAGAAGTTTCAAGACATTCAGCATGTCTCCAAATACTCCATCAAACTTCTACTATGCACTGTAGAAAGTATCACAAATAGTTGCAACATGGCCTGGCACAGCAATTCCAATGTACAGGAATGAAAGAGGCTGCCAGAGTGGTGGACTCAGTGTGATCCATAGGGTTACACCCCTCCCCACCACCAAAACCATGCAATGAAACCCTGCCTCAAGAAGACTGCATCTATCATCAAGGATACCCACCATCCGACTGTGCCCTTCTCACTGTTACCTTCAGGCAGGAGGTATGGAGTCCCATACCACCAGGTTCAGGAACAGCTACTTTCCTTCAACAATCAGGTTTTTGAACCAACCCACACAACCCTAAAACTACTACATAACCGAACAAGACAGCATGCTGAAGTAACTCAACAGGTCAGGCAGCATCTGAGGAGAACATGGATTTGTGATGTTTCGGGTTGGGACCTTGTTCAGACTGATTTTGGTTGTGGAGGGGGTGGGGGGGTGGCTGGATGATAGGGGGGATGAGACACAAGCCTAGTGAATGATATGTGGATACAGGTAAGGGGGGCGGATATTTGATAGGGCAATGGCTGGAAAATGGTCAGATGAAAAGACAAAAGGTGTAAGATGAGGAAAGCAGAGCGGCAAATTGTAGGGGAATTGGTGGAAAGCCAGGGGAAGGAATGTAGGTGGATGGGGATGGCAAAAATGGATACAGGCACAGGGAGGGGGGGAGGGGGGGGGGGAAGAAAAAAGGTTATAGGTAGATTGGTTACCTAAAATTAGAGAATTCAACGTTCAGAATCAAATACACAGGACAAGATGTTAAGAAGTCCCTTGTGCCAATAGGTGGGGAGCATTTCACGACATTCGTTGATTGTTGAGAGTGGTAGACGCTCAACATCTGTGGGGGGGGGGGCGGGGGGGGGGGGGGGGGGGGAGTGGATAAGTATATCTTGGCCTGGGTAACCTTCAGGACAGTTGGGCACAGGACACATCATCAGTAGTGTACCCTTGCATCACTGGGTGTTTCGGCCTTTTAACACTATACACCCTCCACAAGGGCGGCCCAAGATGTTTAAGAAGGAACTGCAGATGCTGGAAAATCGAAGGTAGATATAAATGCTGGAGAAACTCAGCGGGTGAGGCAGTATCTATAGAGCGAACGAAATAGGCAACGTTTCGGGTCGAAACACTTCTTCAGACTGATGTGAGTGTGGGGGGTGGGGGGGGCGGGAGGAAGAAAGGAAGATTGGAGGGAGAGCTGAGAAGGTGGAGGAGAAACCTGAATGACTCCATTCAAGGACCCAAGCAGTCTTTCCAGATGTGGCAAAGGTTCACCTGCAGCTCCTCCAACCTCATCTTTGCATCTGCTGCTCTAGGTGTGAGCTGCTCTACATCGGTGGGACCAACCGTAGGCTTGGCGATCACTTCGCCGACCATCTCCGCTCGGTTCGCATTAACCAACCTGATCTCCCGGTGGCTCAGCACTTCAACTCCCCCTCCCATTCCGAATCCGACCTTTCTGTCCTGGGCCTCCTCCATGGCCAGAGTGAGGACCACTGCAAATTGGAGGAGCAGCACCTCATATTTCGCTTGGGCAGTTTACACCCCAGCGGTATGAACATTGACTTCTCTAATTTCAGGTAGTCCTTACTTTCTCCTCCCCATCTCAGCTCTCCCTCAGCCCACTGGCTTCACCTCTTCCTTTCTTCCTCCCGCTCCCCCCCTCCCTGTGCCTGTATCCATTTTTGCCATCCCCATCCACCTACATTCCTTCCCCTGGCTTTCCACCAATTCCCCTACAATTTGCCGCTCTGCTTTCCTCATCTTACACCTTTTGTCTTTTCATCTGACCATTTTCCAGCCATTGCCCTATCAAATATCCGCCCCCCCTTACCTGTATCAAAACGGTGGGGGGGGAGCGGGAGGAAGAAAGGAAGAGGTGAAGCCAGTGGGCTGATGCATTAGTGACAAAATGCCTATTTTCAAAGTAAAATGGTCCAAAGAGTCCATTTTTAATAAGATACAAATACATGTCAAAAGAAAAGAGAATTGTTTTAGTTTGACACTTAACAATTTGTGGACAGATTTCAATCTAAAATATGCTATTGCTTTTATCAAGACCTGAATATTTTGACATTTAGTGCCTGAAATGGTTTCCCTGAACGCAGGCAAATGTAAACTAGATAAATACCTGGATTTCAAGGAGTATGTCAATGTTTAAGCTTCTTAAGAAAATAAAGTGGAAATATCTGGTGTTGGACTGTACGTGTAGCAGGATGTTCACACCGATCTTCTCTAAAGTGGATTGGAAGTGAGGTTATTTAGCTCATCTGATCCTGATGTGTGCTGTGGAAGGGTTACGTGTCCTTACTATTTCTACTTTCATCTTTACAAACTTTTAAACAAGTTGTTTTCATTGTCTTCTAAACATGTCTAAAATAGAATTAACTATAATAATGTATGTACCAAGTTTATTTACTCCATGTTGAAATAACAGGTTGGATCTGATTGCGTCAGTAATTTCAAGCACTATAAACCTAAAATATTTTAACATTCAGATGTTTTGTCTGACTGTTTTCTAATTTGTCACTTAAAAGTACTTGCAATAATTCTAAAGTAGGGAAAATGTACCATTTATGAAAATCCTTCTCCTGTATTGTATAAAATATAATTAGTTATGTAATTCAATTCAAGACTTTAACAGATCAATTGCAATCCAAATGAGAACAAATTTTATTAAGTAGCATCTGTTATCTCAACTGTGCAACATGAGAAAGATCGACCAAAAGATATTTAAGTCTGAACATTGTGGTTCGCTACCAGCTTTAATGATAGTTTCTAGACTTTCAGTTGAAGAGGTGGAGTTCAAATTTCATTTCTGACATACATCCCCATGGAGAGGGAGAGAGTTTATTTTGCCAGGATAACTTAAGTGGAAGCTTATTGTTGCAAGAAAATGTTTCTTTCCTTTAGTTGGATGGGGAGGAGAAAGAAGATTTTGATCATAGAATAGCATTGATAATAATTCAAAAGTCCATCATTCAGTCCCACTGAAGAACAGGAATTAGAAACATAGAAAATAAGTGCAGGAGGAGGCCATTCGGCCCTTCGAGCCAGCACCGCCATTCATTGTGATCATGGCTGATCGTCCCCAATCAATAACCCGTGCCTGCCTTCTCCCCATATCCCTTGACTCCACTAGCCCCTAGAGCTCTATCTAACTCTCTCTTAAATCCATCCAGTGATTTGGCCTCCACTGCCCTCTGTGGCAGGGAATTCCATAAATTCACAACTCTGGGAGAAAAAATTGTGGCAAGTAGCAACTATTAAATCTAAACTTGGGAGATAAAACCATTTTGAGCATTCTTTGAGATTTCCACCACAGGTCAAAAGCAGAATTTTTATTTTAGGCTCTGGTTCATGTGAGTTTTCAATGAATGAAATATGTTTTAGCCTCTGCCTGTGAGTAGGTGTACAGAGATCAAGTGCTGCATTTCTGGAGTCCAATAAAATTAGAATAAACTTAAATAAATTTATAGGCAGATAAATTTTTTTTGTGGTTAATTTAGATAATCTGAAGCAAGTTTGGAATTTAATCATTCAGAAATTTAAGTTTAGAGACACTGGGTGGAAACTGGCCTTTCTGAGTCCACGACGACCCACTGAGTCCACAATGACCAATGATAAGCCATACTCTAGTTCTATCCTACACACTAGGGACAATTTTATAGAAGCCAATTAACCTACAAACCTGCACATCTTTGAATGTGGGAGGAAACCACAGCACCCAGAGAAAACCCACTTGGTCACAGGGAGACCATACAAACTCTATACAGACAGCACCCATGGTCATGATTGAACCCAGTCTCTGGCACTGCAAGGCAACAACTCTACTGCTGCACCATTGTGCTGCCCTAATTGTGATGTTCCACACTATAGGATTGTATGCAGGTTTATTTAAGATATAAAAGGTTTCATTCCAAATGCATACTTTACAGTTGACGTACTGCAAAGTGTTCTTATGTCCTTGATGTGAATGAGCTTTTATTTGCTAGCTGTGCAATTATTGTTCCAGTTTTCTCTGTGATTATTTATGTGGTTTAGGGTTTAAGCAATAAATATGTAGACATTTAATGAAGGTTGGATTCTTTGAACACACTTGAATAATTGGTACTTTGGTGATCATATGTCAAGTTCAAAGCTTCATTTCCAATCCTGATTCTGATTGCATTTTGGCTGCTCATTTTGAAACCAAAGCTTTAAAGCAGTGTTGACCAGTCCCAGTTCCTGTAAATCAATTTCATGGAATAAACCCATGGGTCCACACTGCTTCTTTCCTCCTTGCTTCTCTGTGGGACATGGTACCACCTTTAGTGGGATCGCTTCAGCAGGTTGTTTCCAAATTTGTCACATTGTCTTTTGTGGCTCCTTAAAAGTGCAAGACCTTAATTCAACAAAATGGCTCCCCCCCTCTCGAGTGAAGATTGAGGAGTTGGTGAATGTAAAATTTTCAATCTACCATTGAATGAGGATACCTGGGGGTTAGAGGGATAGGCCATGAGAGCAAAGCAAAACTCTAAAGTGCTGATCTCAGCAATGTTGTCAACGATGCCTGCGATTCCCTGGAAGCCCAGTTGCTGCTTCCACTACATTTCATGGAGAACCCCAATATATCCATTAACTGTTTTATCATAATACACTTTTTTATCTTAAATAATTCACATTTTTTGCAACTTCCTTTAAAAATCACTTTTTTCCAATCAGAAAAACGAGGATTTACATAATTACAGTAATTGAATGTAACCTCTTGCAGAGTCAACTAAATCCAGAAGGTTTAAGAACAGCTCCTTCATCCTGTTTTTAACACATTTAAATGTTTCGAAAATTAATCACCCGGTGCAAAATCACCTTCTACTTTCATCCGATTCATGTTTGATTAGCAGTGTCTAGACAGGTTTTGCCTGACTAGTTACTTGTTGCCTTTCAGCTAAAGCTTTCTGCATGCTTGCCATGTCTCCGGAGGTGATCTTTATGGCCAAGTTACAAAGTCCAACCCATGAAGCAAACCACAACATTGTTTCCATATTTTGTCACAGCCCCGCTGTTAGACTCTGTCTTGCAAGCTTGATGGGCTGATGATTACTTTCTCCAATATTAAAAATGTAGTGTGACATATTAAAGTAGATTTGGACTTTATTTATTACTAGACGACCCGTGGACCCGTTGGGTCCCCATTGTGACGCCAGTCAAAATGGTAATCTGAAAATGGCGGAGGGCCGGGCAACCCTCCCCAACTGTGCAGGCGCGGATAGTGGGTCCAGTAACCCTCCCCAACTGCGCAGGCACGGCTGATGGGCCCGGCAAGTGGGAGCGCAGTGCCGCTCACGTTATAAAGTAAATTAAATTTTATAAAGGGAATTACTTTGTCAAATTGAACGCAACTTGCTACTGCACACTCCAGGTGAATGGTGAGTAAGGCGCCCCTAAAATTGTGTGCTGTTTTGGCTGTATTTTGGGAACATACATACATGCATATGTAGAGGTCCATGCGCGCATCATTAATATTTTGCTACTACTGTGCCGTCGCTCGAGATTACACCCAAGTTCCATTCCAACTGCCAATCCTTCGAATTCCGACTGCCGCCTTTGAATTCCAACCGCCTAACGGCCTGCTCCCCTGACCGCATGATTGGTCGGCCCAGATCACGCCCAGTCCACGCGAGAGTTCGAGCCCGACCAACGACAGTTCAATACCAAAATGGCTCAGGCCGCCACACACATACATTTGTATACATACATACAAGATGAGACTTTTAGTTATGTATAGATAGATAGATATCGTTTACTATGTTTACATATTCAATTGTGCTTATGCTAGTAAGAATTTCATTGTTTTATCTGGGACATATAACACTCTTGACCCTTGACCTGATCAATTTTCAACATGTTTGTAAAATATAGTCAAAATTATATCATCATTTTACCAGGACTACAATGATAATTGAATTGGTAACTGCAACCCTAACCCTAACCCCACCACAGTCAGTCTGAAGAAGGGTCCTGACCTGAACATAACCTGTCCATGTTCTCTGGCTGATCCACTGACTTACTATAGCACTTTGTGCCTTCTTACCTATATAATTCTTAATAATAAATGGATGATCAGCCATGATCATATTGAATTGTGGTGCAGGCTCAAAGGGCCAAATGGCCTACTCCTGCACCTATTTTCTATGTTTCTAATAATAAATGTGTAGGAAAATTCTTGCATCACAAGGAAATCTTGTCCGAAACAAATTAAAATGTATTGCGCTTGGTTGAACATTTAACATGTATATTGGACATGCATGAAATCTATTGCAATGCAATACCTTTTGTACTTGGGCATTTCCTTATCCCTGTTTGGTATCATCCGATGTAGTGAGTTCAAATATTAAAAGCAGAAAGTAATTTGCAAGTTGACAACCAGCGTGCTCCCCTTAATCAAACATGTATTTTGATGGTACACAAAAAAGCTGGAGAAACTCAGCAGGTGCAGCAGCATCTATGGAGCGAAGGAAATAGGCAACGTTTCGGGCCGAAACCCTTCTTCAGATTTTGTATTTTGTATTTTGATACCATGCTATTGAATAGCGATGATAATTTTTACAGCGAGATGCAGGAGAACATCTATTATATGATGTTCAAGAAGGAACTGCAGATGCTGGAAAATCGAAGGTACACAAAAATGCTGGAGAAACTCAGCGGGTGCAGCAGCATCTATGGAGCGAAGGAGATAGGTAAAGTTTTGGCCCGAAACGTTACCTATCTCCTTTGCTCCATAGATGCTGCTGCACCCGCTGAGTTTCTCCAGCATTTTTGTGTACCATCTATTATATGATGTTGACCAGACGATGAAAGAGATTAAAACATAAAGGGTTTGATAGATTCTACAGGGAAGATGTTTTCCCTGACTATGGAATCTAGAACTGGGGGACATCATCTTCAGAATAACCGTGAAGACATAAGAGACTGCAGATGCAAGAATACTGAGCAAAAAACAAGATGCTGGTGGAACTCAGCAGTCAGGCAGCATATGTGGAGGGAGTGGGCAGAGGGGCCCCTTTTTTGATGGAGTAGGGAGGGGAGAAAGCTGGAAAGAGAGAATAACCATTTTGGATTGAGATGAGCAAAAACATTTCTTCATTCAGAGGGCAGTGAACATGGAGGTGTCTACCCCGGAGAGTTATGGAAGCTCCATCATTGAGATCACTCAAAACAGGCCAATAGATTTATGGATATTAAAGAACACGGGATATGGGGAAATGACAAGAAAATGGCACTGAGGCAATCTCGATGAATGGCTGAGTAGGTTCAAGATATCATTACTTCTGTTACTTCACGTAGCCTTGACATGAGTGGCAGGTGCAGTTTACCCTGGGTATATATGATTGCTACTTTTCTAGGTAAAGTTGCAAGAAATTAGGATATTCATGTCAATGAGAATGGCGTTGAAGGATTTGGATGAAAAGTGAGACCAAAGGCTTAATTACATAATTCCATGAATACAGACAGTGATAAAACCATTTCTTTAAAAGAGATAACAGAATCTTCTTTCATAAAAACACATTTGATTCTATCTTCAGTTTAAACATCTGCACATTCCTTCCTACACATTTCGTCTGCTCCACTGTGAAATCTCAAGTTATGTCTACTTTGAAGAAGTTCTCCTCTCTCCGACAAGACTTCTGCAACATCCTCTCTCGCTGCTCCCTTTCCCCTGCTGCCTGTCCCGCTGAGTTACTCCAACATTTTGTGTCTGTCTTGCTGTTAGAGGAAGTGATAGAACAGAGTGCAATTAGATGAAAAAAACATTTGGACATGTTCGTGAATAAAAGGTCTAGAGAGATCTGGGTCAGGCGCAGTCAAATGAGACTAGCTCAGATTGATATCTTGGTCAGCATGGATGGGTTGGGCCAAAAGGCGTGTTTCAGTACTACATGGCTCCATGACTCCAAGTCAGGAAAGTGTATGACTGTATGGGTGGTTGCATTTAGCACACTGGTTGCACAGAGGCTGAATTATTGCCCCAGGTTTTTAGATGTTTAAACTAACACATTCGGCAGCTGTGGAATTTAAATTCAGATTAATAATCTTGTAGTTGAAACAGCAGGTTTCAATAATTCACCCTCATCCTACTAAGCCGGAAATCTGCCATCCTTATTCGGTCTGATCAATGAATAATTCCTTATCAATGTGGCTGTTTCTGAAATGGTCTGGTAAGCAACAGGGATAAGCAATAAATCGAGCCTTGTCGATCTTGCCTGCAATTTTTTTCCTTTTAAGTAGATGGCGTTTGCCATGATTTCCGTTAGTTATTTTTGCTACTCGTGTCCCTCTGAGAATACGGTTTGTTCTTGAAGTCAAATCGAAATATTACTAAAACTCTCATCTCCACCACTTCCTGTCTGAGTTGTAATTAAATTTGCACAAAAACAATCCCCCACAGCGCTATGAATTTTCGCCACCTTACTCACCATTCTCCTCTGTTGCAGTCAAATAAGTTTTGTTCCGATCAGTGAGATAGTACAAAAGTTATGAAGGTTTCCCCTTCCCCACGCCCCCTTCCCTCCCCCACGCCCCCGCACCCCCCCTCCCCTACTCCCCTTACCCCACACCACCCCTCCCCCACATCCCCCCCCTCCACCATACCCCCACATCCACCCCTCCCCCACATCCACCCCTCCCCCACATCCCCCCTCCCACACACCCCTCCCCCACACCCCCATCTCCCCCCCGCTCCTGTAACACTAATGGAATACAACTTAAACTTGAACAACGATTAGATTTCCTGTTATTTCCCTTGCACCTCCTCTGTTATAACATACTTACCATCATAAAGATCTCGCTGTACATTTCCTTTCTATTCTCCCATCAGGAGAGTCTCTCTGGATGGCACTCGGTATAAATCAGCAAGACAGCCGTGGACAAAGAGAAGCCATGTTCCATGATCACATCCCGTGCTGATTAGTTGCAACGTTGAAAGTCTTGAGATCTTGTCTGATCTCCAGGCCTTGTGACTAGCAATCCCTCGAGGAGAAAGGAGGAAATTTCCCTTGATGTGAAATGGGGTGACATTTAAAAACAAAAGGATGCAAAAGTTTGCCCATTGATGCTGAGAGAGCTTGAGGCTTTATTTTTCCCCAGCACAATGGCTGAACATGTCTCGATACTCATTTACTGTGTTGAAAAGATTTGGACTTGCCCTTGACAAGCGTGGGCCTAGAATGGATGTGTAAAATAATAACTGCAGGCCATAGTAAAAGTAATTATCAATACTCTGGCTCCTTTTACCTGCTGAGATTCCTGTGGCTGGGAAAGGCTGGCCATGGGTAAGTTTAAAGGAATGATGAATCGAGGTACCTTGTGTCTTTACAGATTTTCTGAGAGTGGATAGGTCACCTTGTCCATCCACCTCCACTAAAGTCAATGTCAGTGCTCTCGGCTGCATTTATGAATTTAGAGATATTTTTGCGAAATCCCACACCTATATCCAATTTACCCACAGATGGTGGTTGTTCTTGTTCACTACCATTTTGCAACTATTCTCTTTGGTACCAGATGACATGTGTTTGCAAAAGTACTTTTTAAATTATAGCAACATACAAATTTACAAAGCTAGCCTGTAAATATTCCTAGGCCTGACATTTGTTTCCAAATGTTATTGTTTTCAGCCCAATATTTGAAGAAGCCCTCAAGCCAAGGTTCAGATTTTAAAATGCAAACCTAATCACTGTTCTGAAGGGCTTAGTGTAATAATTAAAATTCAATATCACTTCAATATCAAATTTTAATATCAGATCAGGTGTGAGATTTGAAGAAGGTTTGCATAAAAATTCGGCTGGTTAATTTTGTTTGAACGTTAATTTCCCCTAATCCATGTGATTGCAACCATTTCTAGTCTGTCGCACCAATGTAGAAATTCGACTGCACACTGTCAATGGAGATGTGCACTTTTTCTCGAGCAATTTCCAAATCAAGTAAGGGCCAAAAGGCACGGGAAATTGATTTACATAGTTTTAGAAGTCATTTATTATTAGTTACTCCCAGGGCAGTAGAAGAACACTATTCCAATTCGGGACCAGGGTTGATCTTTGGAAATCCCTTCCCTCTCCCTACCCCCTCTTCAATCTCGGGGTGTTACCGCCAATTTTAAAATGGTCATAGCTCTCATTTCCATAAGCAACATCCTTGATTCATATTGATGCATGAGAAATGTAAATGCTTGTAAATGCAAAGTAAATACATTGTGTATGCAGCTGCAGCGGCTTTGAAATTGGACATTTTTTGTGGGATTAGTGCTAATCATTGTGAAATGTATCATGTAATCACTCGTGATGCTGCTGCTTTAACAGAAGGGAATGCAAGGGGATACATTATTGAACAAGTTAACTTCTTGACATTTTCTGCAGGATTTAAAAATATTTTGTCAATTAAAAAAAAAAATCGGGTCATGGGATGAGATTATGGTGAATAGTTAGAATTTGTTGTCTACTCTAAGAGCTCCTAAACTAAGGCAGGAGATGAGAGTTGACCACTTTAGTGGGTCTGGGGTCCCTTATAGCCAGCCTTGGCAAAGATTAGTGAACCTGATTGGTATTTATAAGGCACAAGAGACTGCTGATGTCAGAGACTTGAGCAAAATAATAACTGCTGGAGGAACTCAGTAGACCAACAGTGTTTGTAATCCCTTTACTGAGATTAACTTTTTATATATGGTTATTTTAATTGGAGGGATATTAATTTGAGTCCTTAAATCAATGATCTAAAACCCAGATTGCTAATCTATTTATTTGAGCATGACTCTACCAAATTCCATAGAGTTATACAGTGTGGAAATTGGGCCCATTGCCCAATTTGCCCATGCTGACCAACATGCCCCACCTACATTAGTCCTGCCTGCTTTTCCCCCATAACCCTCTAAACCTATCCTATCCACGTATCTCTCTAAATGCTTCTTAAACATTGCGATAGTACCTGCCCCAACTACCTCCTCCAGCAATCCGTTCCATACACCCACCACCCTTTGTGTAAAAATAAAAGTTACCTCTCAGGCTCCCATTAAATTCTTTCCCCCTCATGTAAAACCTACAGTATGTCCTCTGATTCTCGATTCCCCAACTCTGAGCAAAAGGCTCTGTGCGTTTACCTGATCTATTCCTCTCATGATTTTGTACACCTCCATAATTTGCATCTCCAGCACTCCAAGGAATAAAGTAATAGAAACATAGAAAATAGGTGCAGGAGGAGGCCATTCAGCCCTTCGAGTCTGCACCGCCATTCAATATGATGATGGCGATCATTCAACTCAGTATCCCGTCCCTGCCTAAATTCCTAGCTTGTTCTATACCTCCCTGTAGTTCAGGCCCTCGAGTCCTGGCAACATCCGCTTAAATCTTCTCTGCACCCTTTCCATCCGAAAAACTTTTTAACCATCCCATCTCCCTGTGATGTCATTTTCAAGGAACTATCTACCAGAAATCCTAGATCCTACTGCTCTACAACATTCTTCAGAGCCCTACCACTCACCACGTAAGCCCTGCCCACGTTAGGCATCCCAAAATGCAAAACTTCACATTTCTGTGTATTAAATTCCATCAACCATTCCTCAGCCCACTTGGCCAACAGATCAAAATCCCACTTCAATTTTTCACAACTATTTTCACTATCCACAGTACCGCCCTGCTTTAGTGTCATCTGCAAACTTGCTAATCATGCCATGTACGTTCTTATCCAAATCATTGATATAGATGACAACAACAATGGACCCACCACTGAACCCTGAACCACCCCGCAAGTCACAAGCCCCCAGTCAGAAGAACAACCTTCCACCATCACCCTCCGTGAAGCCAAATTTCTATCCATACAGCTATCGCTCCTTAGATCCCATGTGACCTATCCTTCCAGAGCAGCCTAACATGCGGAACCTTGTCGAATAGCTTGCTGAAATCCACTTTTACGTCTGCAGCTGTGCCCTCATCAACCTTTTTGCTCACATCTTCAAAAAACTCAATCAGATTTATGAGATGGGACCTCCCACATACAAAGCCATGCTGACTATCTCTAATCAGACCTTGTCCATCTTAATCAGGGGTGTCAAACTCATTTTAGGTCATGGGCCGGATTGTACAAACTGCGACTTCATGCGGGCCGGATCAGTTGTGCACGTGCAAATGTCAGTCAGCCAGCCCAAGGCCAAGGGGAGCTCAGCGCTGCCATCATGTCTGCTTGACAGTGCTTGCCAGTGGCAACCGTCCCCTTGGAAACCGCGGGCCAATCACGGAGCGGAGGATGGGAGCGCCCAGCTGCCATCTTGCCTCTTTGACGGCTGTTGCCCGCGGCAACCATCCCTTTGGCAACCGCGGGCCAATCACGGAGTGGATGACGGGAGCGCCCAGCTGCCATCTTGCCTCTTTGACGGCTGTTGCCCGCGGAAACCATCCCTTTGGCAACCGCGGGCCAATCACGGAGCGGAGGATGGGAGCTCCCCTGCCGGCGCAGCAGGCGACACAGACAGCGGTGAGAGGGAGCAGCGAGGGAGAGAGAGCGGCTGCCGTACAGATACATAATAAATGGTCGTGAATATACTTTTATTTTCCCCCAAGTCATCCCGCAGGCCGGATTGGACCCCTTCGTGGGCCGGATGTGGCCCGCGGGCTGGTAGTTTGACACCCCTGATCTAAATGCATGTATATCTTATCCCTTAGATTATTCTCCAATAACTTTCCTACCACAGGTGTCAGGCTCCATAATCAAGGAAGAAAGGTGGAATTTTCTATTGAAGAGGATTTTCATCTCTCAATGTTCCCATAAGTTCACCTTCACAGCAAATGTCAAATGGATGCTATTAATTGTGATATTAATTACTCTTTTCTACTGCTCTAATATCACTACACTTGTCTAAATCCTGTTACCTCAATGCAGACTTTGATATAACTCTGTTCTACTGGACATTGTAGTATGATGAACCTAAAGTAATTGTCAGTGTATTAAAGCATTTACCATTTTGGGAGCAAGACCACAAGGTGAAAATAGGAGCTACGGTCTAGATTTTCCAGTCAGTGGCAAACATTGCTGGCCACCAGCAAAACGGCCTGCAAAGATTCAGCAAGTCAGACAGCATCTGCAGAAAGAATAAACAGTCACTTTTCGAGTTCAGATAAACGGTTTGCAATCTGAAACATTTACACTGCTTTTCTCTAGATGCTGCCGGACCTGCTGAGTGTTCATAGCACTTTTTTTTTTTTTTTTTTCATCTTTCTGGCGTCTGCTGGGCGTTTTTATTTTCAAAGATGTAGTGGGCTCTATTGTATTAATTATCCCTTTCCAAAGTAACTTAGAATCTGACGCCATTCATGGCATTTCTGTTGTGCCCAGCAACAATGATGTCATTGGCCAGCCTATTAAATTGAAGAATTTTCACACTATACAACAAGAAGTAAAAAGCAGAGAGGATAGCACGGCAGGTAATGCTGTTGCATCACAGCTCCTGCTCCAGGTTTAACTAGGGGCGGAGCAGCAGTAGTGTTGCTGCTTTACAGCGCCAGAGACCTGGGTTCCAACCTGACTACGGTTGCTGTCTGTACATTTGTATGTTCTCCCTGTGACCGGGTGCATTTTCTCTGGGTGTTCCAGTTTCCTCCCACATTTCAAGGATGTGCAGTAAATAACTTGTGTAAATTGACCCTGGTGTGTAGGATAGAACTAGTGTATGGGGATAGCTGGTCGGCATGGACTCGATAGGCTGAACGACCTGTTTCTATGCTACACCTCTAAACTCGGGTGGTATCTGTGCTGAGTTTGTGCATTCTGCCAGTGAAACTGGAGCACTTGAAGGAAACACATGCGGTCACAGGGAAAACATACAAACTCCACACAGGCTGCACTGGAGGATAGGATTGAACCCAGGCTGTTGGAGCTGTGAGGCTGCAGCCAGTGATTCGGCAGGTCAGGCAGCATCTGGGTGACGAGCAACAGGAGGAAGTTGATGGACACATGGGAGAGAATAGGCAACAGGGAAACAAGTGGTGGGTTGGGATTGGGGCCCAACGTAGTCAAGATGGGCCAAATGGCAATCTTTATCTTGGAAAATAAAGCAAGAAATAGCATGCTATTTTGTCTTTTTTGAAGATAGGAGAATGAAGATAGAGATATGGTAGAATCTGCAGAAAATATTTGTTTTGATCTTTTAAGACTCCTCAATTTTTAAATCGCAGTAGGTCATTCAATCTGTCGCGTTTGCTCTGCCGTTCAATGAGATCACAGCAGCTCCGACCTTGCATGATCCGAGGAACCTATAGAATCCAGAACCCCAGAATCCAAAGTTCTGCCCACCACACGGCACAATGACGCAGAGTTAGAGCTGCTGCCTTACAGTGCCAGAGACCCGGGTTTGAACTTGACTACGGGTGCTGTCTGTACAGAGTTTTGTTCTCCCCAGAACTGCGTGGGTTTTCCCCGGTTGCTCCAGTTTCCTCCCACACTCCAAAGACATACAGGTTTGTAGATTAATTGGCTTTGCTAAAAATTGTAAATTGTCCCTAGTATGTCGGATAGTGCTAGTGTACGGGGTGATTGCTGGTCGGCACAGACTCGGTGGGCCAAAAGGCCTGTTTCTGCACTGTATCTCTGCATTTCTGTATGTATCTCTGTATCACACCCTTGTGTGAATTCATGATTTGACCTCTACAGCGCTCGGAGTAAAGGTTTCACAAGCTTCCTAAAAGAAGATTTTTTTTTTCTTTTAAATGGGCGCCCACTCATTTGAAACTATAACCGTTATCATTCATTTTGGGGCCTAATTATAGATAGTTGGAATTGGGATGTTCTTTAAAAACATTGTTACATGATGTTTAAAAGGCACTTGGACGTATGTAAATAGGAAAGATTTGGAGGAATCTGGGCCAAATGGGACTAGCTTAGATGCGGCAACTTGATGGGCATGGATGAGTTGGGCTGAAGGACCCGTTTCCGTGCTCTTTGACTTTGATTCTATTCAACGTTTAAAGTTTCCATTGGTTGAAAGTAGAGTGTCCAAAGTTGCAATTCGTAATCCTGATTCTATGTTGACGACATCTGCAAAGTGTGCATGACCTTATTCTGTGAAAGAGGTGAGTGTTACTGTTAATGGAAACCATTATAGTTCTACATTAAATTCCATGTCTGTAAACAGCAGGGAATAGTGTAAGCTTCACAAGGCTGTGATCGTGAGTGTGAACAGTTTCACTCTTCTTTCATCTCTGAAATCTGGGTCATTGTTGTGTGCAATTATGTTTGGAAAACTCCATCTAAACATATTTAAACAAAATAATTCCTTGCCCAGTCTAATCCTGATAATTTAAAGTCAAAGTTAAAATTATTAAATTGAACAATA
This sequence comes from Amblyraja radiata, assembly GCF_010909765.2. Classification (NCBI taxonomy): domain Eukaryota; kingdom Metazoa; phylum Chordata; class Chondrichthyes; order Rajiformes; family Rajidae; genus Amblyraja; species Amblyraja radiata. Next base: position 24,619,658 of record NC_045959.1, on the reverse strand, counting down.
AATGGCTCCGATCTGAAATATTGCACATAATTTCAATAGAAGAGCCTTAAAACAGTGCCAGAGCATTGCGATTCTTTGCGTGCTGGCCCCAATAAATTAATTTATAGTATATTTGTTTTGGATTGATCCAGTTTGTAGATAATTGCATAATATAGATTGTGGTTGGAAAGCACAATAAATACCCTGTATAATTTAGTGGTTGCTTTGCATGCTTATCTTCCCTCAAATCTGATGTATTCATCTCTATGAATTAAAAGAGGGATAGTTCCAGATATTGATATAATCTACTCTTCATCAAAAGGGCTCATAGTTGTAGGATACAGGGGTAAGGCGTCTGATTAGAAACCGGGTAATTCATTCAACAGGTGCATTGACTGCAGAATTCCTACATATGATGTCAAGAATGATTGGCCGCAGGCTCTGGGTACGAAGTAACACATTAGGACTGAGATGATGAAGCTGTGAATTTTGCTACCACAAAGAGCCACAGTATTGAATACATTTAAGAATGAAAGATTTCTGGACTCCAAAAAGATTCGCAGGTAGTGAAGATGTTGTGAAAAATTGCAGCAGGATCTTGATCCATTGGCCAGGTGGGCCGAGGAATGGTTGATGGAATTGAATACAGGGAAACGTGAGGTGTTGCATTTTGGGAAGTCTAACATGGGCAGGACCTACACAGCGAATGGTAGGACTCTGGGTAATGTTGTGGAGCAGAGGGATCTGGGAGTGCAGGAGCATGGTTCATTGAAGGTGGAGTCGCAGGTAGATCGGGTGGTCAAAAAGGCTTTTGGCACATTGGCTTTCATCAGCCAGAGTATTGAGTATAGAATTTGGGAGGTCATGTTGCAGTTGCATAAGACATTGGTGAGGTTGCATTAAGAGTATTGTGTTCAGTTCTGGGCACCATGTTATAGGAAAGATGTTGTTGAGCTGGAAAGGATACAGAGACAATTAACAAGGCTGTTACCAGGACTCGAGGGTCTGAGATAAAGGGAGAGGTTGAGTAGGCTGGGATTCTATTCCTTGGAGCACTGGAGGATGAGGGGTGAGCTTATAGAGGTGTATAAGATCATGAGAGGAATAGATCGGGTAGGTGCACAGTCTCTTGGCCTGAGTAGGTGAATCAAGGAATCGATGGGCTCCACTGATAGATAGTAGCTCAGGACTGCTCCCTAGTTATTCATAGAATGATTCAGTTGCCTAATAACAGATGGGAAGAATGACCCTGAATCTGGAGGTGTGCGTTTTCACACTTCTGTACTTCTTGCATGATGGGAGAGGTGAGAAGAGGGAGTGAGACTGGTCCTAGATTATGCTGGTGGCCTTGCCGAGGAAGTGTGATGTTTCAGTGGAAGGGGAGGCTGGTTTGTGTGATGGTCTGTGTGACGGCTGGTTTGTGGGCTGCGTCCACAATTCTCTGCAATTTTATGTTGCGGTCTTGCAGAGACTTGTGAACGCAGCCCAGACCATCATACAAACCAACCTCCATTCCATTGATTTATGGCCATAACGACGGGCTGGGTTTAAGACACCAAGTGACCATCGTCCCCTTTTTCTCGTGTATTCTAACACCATGTTAATGTCACAAAGACTCTTCCCAAAGGCCACTGATGGGACACTGGAATGTTGTGCTGTGAAAGTTCTGTTCTCGTGACCCCAGCAGTGTGAAGTAATCCCCTCCTCCGTTTGTTCTCATTCATGATGTCATTGGACGGAGGGCTGAACAATGAGCAAAGTTTGCCTCAAAATGTCTGCCTCTAACAAGCAGGTACAAAGCCACACAAGGGGGGGGGTAGTACACACCATCCTTCTATAACTTTTAGAATTGCACAGTAAACTTGTATATAATGGCCCTTTTTTGAAATGATGTGATTCAAGAACGCAACTGAACTTTTAGAAATTAATTTAGCAGTCATGAATTCCCATCACCTCTCTTGGAGAGGACAGCAGATTAAAGTCCTTGAATGTATAAGATTTTTAACATCCAATTGACAAAATGAGCCTGTCGGTGTCAATTCTGCACAAACTATGCATCAGCTTGAATACAAAATTTAAAACCTGACCACAGAAAATCAATTTATCCTTGAGGACTTGTGAGTTTCACCTTAACCAACCAACCCCACCCACATTTATTCACAGTGCCCTGTACACTGGGACAAGATTGAGATTTACCCTCTCATCCCTCACCCATCTCCCATCAGCAGATGTCACTGCCTGAGTATAACTCTCAGGCAATCCTGAAGCCAATGACTTGGATAAGGCTACCTAATTCCAGGCAGTATTCCCACTAATGCCATTGATATATTGGTCTTTAATACATCAGGGCTGACATCCAAAAGTATGGAAGTTTGCTAAGATAGTACAGTATAGTAGGTTGTCCAGTTTTCATAGTCAGGTCAAATTTATTGTCATATGCACAGGTAAAGTGAGACGAAGATACAATTTTAAAATCTTGCTTGCAGCGGCATTGCAGTGACATAGTCTTATCCAAGGAAATATTTTTTTCTTCTTCTTGTAGTCAATGCAAAGTGGGCTAGTGGTGTGTCCAATGGTGGAATGGATCAGCTTGGCAAGTATTTGTAAGTGTTTGATTGGAAAAAATGTTCTCAGTGGGGCACAAGATTCCGAGAGGGACAGACAGGATAGTTGCTAAGAGAATGTTTGCTGGGGCTGGAGAGTCTGAGACTAGAGGCCTCCGAATAAGGGGTCAACAGTTTGGGACCGTGATGGAGAATTGCTCCTGCTCTGCAGAATTAATGGGTGATTGATGGTCAACGTAGACTTGATGGGCCTATTGGCCCATTCCATGATGTGACTCAGATATTTAGGATTGCTGATTTTTTTCTTTTCAGAAGAGTACCCTGTGCCTGACTGAGTATATTCAGTGCAGAGACACGAGGAGAGTAAAAATTGCAAAGTTGTGAACACAGCCCAGTCCAAGACACAAAATAACCCCCCCCCCCCCCCCCGACTCCATCTATGCTTCACACTGCCTCGGGAAACCAGCCAATATAATCAAGGACAACTCGCACCCTGGTCATTTACCTCTCCAGTCAGGCAGAAGATAACATACCACTAGATTTGAGGATAGCTTCTTCCCCATTGTTGTCAGTCATGCTAAGACTATATTCTCAATCTTCCAGTCTACCATCAGGAGGCCCTTTCACTTTTTGTTTAATCTTCAAGTGAAGGCGGGACATTTGAACAGCAGGCTTTTGTTTGGCTGAGGAAGAGACTTTGAGCAGCCAATAAAAAGCAGGGTAATGCTGAACTGTGGGAGATTGTGTTTTTTATTTATCTTCCAAGGTCGAGGAGCGAGTCGGTGAGCAGCCATTTTGAGAGCAGAAGACAGTTTTGAAAAATGAGCAGGAGAGTAGAGAGAAACCCTTGTTTTTGACTGGAAAGTGGCTTTGAGGGAAAATAAATTACCAGAATGATGCCAGGATTCGGGGTTTTTGTTGCAGGAAGAGGTTGGACAGATTTGGATTGTTTTCACTGGAGTGCCGGAGGTTACTGGAAGACTTGATATTATTATATAAAATTATGAGAGGCATAAATAGTGTAGATTGAATAATTTTCCGAGGATTGAAAAATCAAATGCTAGCGGGTGTAGCATTAATGGTGAGAGGGGCAACGATATAATACAGAGGATGAAAAGTGCCTGGAATGTGCTGCCAGGGGTGATGGTTGAAGCAGATGCTTTAGTGGCATTTAAAATACTTTAGGATAAGGCATACGGATATGGAGGGATATGAGTTTTGTGCAGGTAGTTAAGTGATGGTCTTTGGATCATGTTTGGCACAAATGTGTACTGAAGGGCCTATTCTTGTGTTGCAGTGTTCTGCATTCACTTTTTCTGTAGCTGTAGCACTTGTATTCTACAATCTGTTTCTTTTTAGTTTACTTTAGTTTAATGTCACATATACTGAAGTGTAATGAAAAGCTTCTATACTACCCGATTAGCATTGATAGCATGCAAAGCAGTGTTCTTCATTGTATGTCGGTACATGTGACAATGAAAAACTAATGCCAATACCAGAAAGGATACATGGAGCAGTGAAGAAACATAGAAACTTAGAAAATAGGTGCAGGAGTAGGCCATTCAGCCCTTCGAGCCTGCACCGCCATTCAATATGATCATGGCTGATCATCCAACTCCGTATCCTGTACCTGCCTTCTCTCCATACCCTCTGATCCCTTTAGCCAAAAGGGCCACATCTAACTCCCCCTTAAATATAGCCAATGAACTGGCCTCAACTACCTTCTGTGCAGAGAATTCCAGAGATTCACCACTCTCTGTGTGAAAAATGTTTTTCTCATCTCGGTCCTAAAAGATTTCCCCCTTATCCTTAAACTGTGACCCCTTGTTCTGGACTTCCCCAACATCGGGAACAATCTTCCTGCATCTAGCCTGTACAACCCCTTAAGAATTTTGTAAGTTTCTATAGATCCCCCACCCCCCCCCATCAATCTTCTAAATTCTAGCGAGCGTACAGGATTGACCCTAATCCTATTGATTCGTAAAACAGACGGGTACCTGCAGAGTTGCCTCCTCGTGCGTAGGCTCTCACAAGTCATTTTTTACAAATGCCTTGAGTTCAAGAGACCAGCTGGATGGAGTTGCTGACTGCTGTGGTGCTGCCGGCACCTTCTGCTGGGTGGGAACAGGCCATTTCCACGTGCCTTCTCTCCCCAGGCCACAGGGCGCTCCCACTCAGGCCACAGCAGTCAGTGGCTGGGAGCGCTGAGCTGACTCGCTCGCTCCCCGAGTCAGTGAGACCGGCTGGCGGCTGCCCTTCCTGTACCGATTTGCTTTCCCATCACAGCTCTTTCTACGATCCTCTCTCATACCCTGTGCTTATTCATTTCTAACTGATGAACAGTTCAGGTTGCAAACAGTTCTCCCGAACAGATCCCAGGGACTGCCAGGACTGTAAACATAAGGTTCTGGCATTCAGTGGTTTATATTTTCAAGGATCTGTCTTTCTTATGAACTGATGTAGATATCTTGCCATGTTTGACAGCTTGGGATAATTGTGAGTGCTTCACAATTGCACAGAAATCTGCTTGCTTAAAATTCCACGCACATTTTTCCAAAACCAAACCCATAGACTGGGCCAATAAACATTTTCTTGAAGCACACAGCTCTGAGCACATGAATATGAAAGTGATAAATTAATGTTTCAACTACCAGTGAAAAATGTTAGCGAGAGGGCAATATAGGGACCGGCAATAATTATAAAACAATACTGAGAAGTGTATCTAAAACATTATTTGATCTTAATTAAAATCTGCCACAGTTGTTTTAAAAATAAAAATTCACAATTACACTTGTCAGGAGACCCAAAGCTGGAGATGAAATTAGAAGAGAGCTAACTCTCCGCTGGCCTCTTGTGTTTGGCACAGAGATTTTCAACTTTTACATCTGGACTGAGTTCAGATGACTGAGGTTGACTGAGGTCAAACTAAATAAAGGAAACACAACTCAAGATGGCTCACTTCTGCCTAATATGATGTGTTTAGCTGAATAAATCAACGTATTGGACATTTTAACATGGCAAAGTATCCAAGTGCATTTGTCTAATGAGAAAAATGGAAAGATCTAACCAGAAGGAAAAAAGCAGGATTTTAAGGCGAGTTGTAAAAAGCCGTTATACAAGCAGGGAGTTTTAGGAAGGGAATTTCAGAACTTGGGGCCCAGGCAGCTGAAGGCAGGGTTGCCAAGAGTGGGGAGATTAAAATCAGCGATGTGCAGATGTTGGAACTGGTGGAGTGCAGAGATCTCTAGGGTTTATAGGACGGCATGTAGGGCTGCAGAGTTATGGCAGTGCTTGATTGTGTATTAGAGAAGGAGGATGAAAATAGTAGGTACATGCGTTCACATGGTTCAGTAAATATGTGCATTTACTGTGTTGGATTTATTTCTGTAAATGTTTTGGGGAATGGGAGTGCTTTCATGGGTATTCAGTGTCATGTCATTTGATAGAAGCCAGATATAGGCCAATTAAATCCTGTCATGAAAGGTAAATCCTGCCACAGAAACCGATGTCTTCATGAAATCTAACTGTCCTTATCCTTAAAGATTCAAATCCCTTGATGGAGAGGGGAAAGGCTGCTTATCCAGGTAAAGGTTATCCATCAGAGGAAAAGGCCCATAATTTAACCCCCATCTAAGCTATCCCAGTGAGCATCTGTTTCTTTGGCTCCCTTATTGACGGGTGGCACAGCTGGTAGAGCTGCTGCCTCACGACGGCAGAGTTCTGGGTTTGATGCTGTCTGGGTCCTTGGGTGCTATCTGTGTGGAGTTTGCAAGTTCTCCCTGTGACTGCTTGGGTTTCCTCTAATTACTCTGGTTTCCTGCATATCCAAAAGGTGTGTAAGTTTTGTAGGTTAATTGACATCTGTTAATTGTCCCCGTTTTGCGAGAAGTGAATCTGAAAGTGGGATAACTTAGAACCAGGGTGAACGCATGGTTGGTGTGGGCTGAAGGGCTGGTTTCCATGCCCTATCTTTCAATCCATCAATCAATCCATTATTTTTCATTCCAATTGTGTGAAAGGGCTGCTGACGTAAAGTGTCAAAGTTGCCACCTAAACCCAAGATTCTCTATCCTTGTACTGAGGTTCCAGCCTCGGGCAATAACTGATGGCTTTGAGTCTCAATGTAGAAACAAGGAAGTGCAGGTGCAGGTTTGTGTATCAGAGGAGAATGAAAATAGTAGGCTCGTGAGCTCTCATGGTTCAGTAAATGTATGATTGTTGAATTTATTCCTATAAGTGTTTTGGACATTGGAGAGTGTGAGTTGTTTAATGATTTGATAGAAGTCAGATATAGGCCATTTAAATCATGTCATGAAAGGTAATTCCTGGCCCAGATTGGCGATGTTTCGGGTCAGGACCCTTCTCTCGTCTGAAGAAGGGTCCCAATCCCAACAAAAAAAAATGTCGCTTTCCATGTTCTCCAGAGATGCTGCCTGACCTGCCGAGTTACTCCAGCATTTTACAGTGCATTCAGAAAGTATTCAGACACCTTCACTTTTTCCACATTTTGTTATGTTACAACCTTATTCTAAAATGGATTAAATTCATTTTTTTTATCAGCAATCTACACACAATAGCCCACAATAAAAAAGCGAAAACAGGTGTTTAGAAATTTTTGCAAAATAATTAAAAATAAATAACTGAAATATCACATTTACATAAGTATTCAGACCCTTTACTCAGTACTTTATTGAGGCACCTTTGGCAGTGATTACAACCTCAAGTCTTCTTGGGTATGACGCTACAAGTTTGGCACACCTGTATTTGGGTAATTTCTCCCATTCTTCTCCGCAGATCCTCTCAAGCTCTGTCAGGTTGGATCGGGAGTGTTGATACACAGCTATTTTCAGGTCCCTCCAGAGATATTCGATCGGGTTCAAGTCCGGGCTCTGGCTGGGCCACTCACGGACATTCACAGACTTGTCACAAAGCCCCTCTTGCGTTGTCTTGGACGTGAGCTTTAGGTCATTGCCCTGTTGGAAGGTGAACCTCCGCCCCAGTCTAGGTCCTGAACGCTCTGGAGCAGGTTTTCACCAAGGATCTCTCTGTACTTTGCTCCGTTCATCTTTCCCTCGATCCTGACTGGTCTCCCAGTTCCTGCCGCTGAAAAACATTCCCACAGCATGATGCTGCCACCACCATGCTTCACCGTAGGTATGGTATTGGCCAGGTGTTGAGCGGTGCCTGGTTTCCTCCAGACGTGACACTTGGCATTCAGGCCAAAGAGTTCAATCTTGGTTTCATCAGGCCAGGGAATCTTGTTTAGGTGCCTTTTGGCAAACTCCAAGCGGGCTGTCATGTGCCTTTAACTGAGGAGTGGCTTCTGTCTGGCCACTCTACAATAAAGGCCTGATTGGTGGAGTGCTGCTGATATAGTTGTCCTTCTGGAAGTTTCTCCCATTTCCACAGAGGAACTCTGGAGCTCTGTCAGAGTGACCATCGGGTTCTTGGTCACCTCCCTGACCAAGGCCCTTCTCCCCCGATTGCTCAATTTGGCCAGGCGACCAGCTCTGTGAAGAGTCCTGGTGGTTTCAAAGTTCTATTTAAGAATGACGGAGGCCACTGAGTTCTTCGGGACCTGCAATGCTGCAAAAAAAAATTATACCCTTCCCCAGATCTGTGTCTCAACATAATCCTGTATCGGAGGTCTACAGACAATTCCTTCATCTTCATGGCTTGGTTTTTGCTCTGACATGCACTGTCAACTGTGGGACCTTATACAGACAGGTATGTGCCTTTCCAAATCATGTACAATCAATTTAATTTACCACTTGTGGACTCCAATCAAGTTGGAGAAACATCTCAAGGATAATCAATGGAAACACGATGCACCAAAGCTCAATTTTGAGAGTCACAGCAAAGGGTCTGAATACTTACGTAAATGTGATATTTCAGTTATTTATTTTTAATTATTTTGCAAAAATGACTAAATACCTGTTTTCGCTTTTATGTTATGCGGTGTTTTGCGTAGATTGATGCTAAAAAAAATGAATGTAATCAATTTTAGAAAAAGGCTGTAATGTAACAAAATGTGGAAAAAGTGAAGGGGTCTGAATACTTTCTCAATGCACTGTATGTCCAGCTTTGGATCTCAGTCTGAAAAATTGTCCATTGCGGTGCTGAGGGTTTGTCATTCTCTCTATACATCTACAAGTTCTTTGGATTTGACCTGGAGCTTCTAGTAAATTACAAGATTGTCAGGACTATGGAAATTTAGATAAAGCAAAATCTCATAGTGTGGCTGTTATAATTCAGTTTCCAGCAACTTACAGATTTAAAAAAAAACAGTTGAAAGGAACTGCATATGCTGGTATGTATCGAAGATAGACACAAAGTGCTGGAGAACTCAGCAGGCCAGTCAACATATGTGGAGAAAAGGGATGGGTGATATTTCAGGGTGGAGCCCTTCTTCAGACTCAGTGTGTGTGGGTCGGAATCCTTCTTCAAAAAACTGGGCTGTCCACATTCATTTTCTTGCCTCATCAGATGTGCAAGTCAGTGGCAAAGTTAACATTCATTGTTCACCCCTAATTGTATCGGAAGTGTCAGAGGTTATGGGGAGAAAGCAGGAGAATGGGGTAAGGAAGAGATAGATCAGCCCTGATGGAATGGCGAAGTAGACTTGATGGGCCGAATGGCCTAATTCTACTACTAGCTCTTATGATCTTATGAAGTAAGAGCCAATGAAGAGTCAACCACATTGGTGATATAAATGGGATAGAGACAGTTTTTTTTAAATCCCAGAAGGATATTGGCAAATCAGGAATTTTTTTGTTAATTAAAACAAAAAAATCTAGTTTAATGTAACTGACCAAAACAAATTCAAAATGTAGTGACTTGAATCTTATTTCACAGCTCTCATGATGAGCATGCTGCTGTACCCAATAGTGACTTAATCCATATTGTTACAAACCTAAGATTGACACAAAAAGTTGGAGTAATTCAGCGGGTCAGACAGTATCCCTAGAGAAAAGGAATGGGTGACATTTTGGGTCGAGACACTTCTTCAGACCTCTTCCTTCCTCCCACCTTCTTTGTTTTATCAGCGTTGATTTGTAATACCTTCTACTGAACACATCCAGCTGGTTCTGGTGCATTCAGAAAACATTTGGCTTCTTTCACTGGTGGTCTTGTTTTGCTTGGTGAACATTATTTTTTGTGACATGCTCAGCCAAAGTGAAAATGTGAAGTGGCAGTCTCCTCAACATGTGTGAGTGGTGATTGTTTACGATTTAGCACAAGCAGTATTTGTCTGGTATACGACTTGACTGTTGGCTTCAGGGCAGTGCCGTTTCCCAGCCGATCTATTGTGGACTCGAGTCTCTTTCCTCCCCCACCTTGAAAATAATGTAACCTAGCAGAGATTTATAAAGTCCAAGTTAGCTCCAATAAAAATCACTTGCTGAAAACAGCTTAAATCCTGCATCAACTTCTTTTGATCATTGCTTCTCTAGGTAAACAAGTCTCTGCCTTTTCTTTGGTTGACACACAGAAATATAAGCTGTCTGACTACTGACTGTCTGACTAAATATAGCTGTCTGTCTGAAAATAGAGATCTTCAGCCATTTGTTCAAAGGTTACAGGTCTAACAAGTGATAATGGTTTTGAAATTGGCTTTGTTGTTTCAAACAACATGTTCAAGATAATTGAGCGTGAAGCAGGAGAGCGTGTCTTTATAAATCACTTTGCAGTTAAGCTTGAGTTGGAGGATCTTAATTCAGTACTACACCCTGCAAAATTCAGAGAGCTAATGAGTTCCTGCCAAAAGGAAGCATTATTATGCATTCACAGTTTGCTTAATGGACTCTTTTAATGTTCATGAATTACAGCATTGGCAAGTGGTGGTTGGGGAATAAAAGAATGTTTTCTTAAATCAAAACATAATGTGATGTATTGTGGTGAATTATATTTTCACCTATTGAAAATTCAAAAGAGATTTGCTCAACATCAAAAAAAGTATATAACTTGCTGGAATAGCTCAGCGAGTTAGGCAACATCTTTGGAAAATATGAATAGGTGATGTTTCGAGTCAGGACTTGGTTACCAGCTAGGTATTACTCCAAGTATCTAACATAATCAAATCACAATCCACTAATGGAACTCTATAAAAATTTATAAGGCTGAGATTATATATTGTTATTAGTGGGGGGGGAAAAATCACCATTACTAGAATTGCTGTCAGGCAGCAATTTCTAACATCCGTTCCCGGGAAGCAGATAAATCAGGAAGATTCTGTGCAGGATTCCCTGTTCCGCCAGGGTCTTGCACTCTGTCAGAGCACTATGTACCTTTTGTCAATCTGTGGATTTCCAGTATTTAGAAATCCATCAATCATGCCAGGAAAATGTTGGCACTTGTGCATCCAATTGTAAGTGAATTATTAATTAATGTCAAGCAATAATTAGTTAATAGAAACTTTAATTTTATAACCATATAACCATATAACAATTACAGCACGGAAACAGGCCATCTCGGCCCTACAAGTCCGCGCCGAACAATTTTCTTCCCTTAGTCCCACCTGCCTGCACTCATACCATAACCCTCCATTCCCTTCTCATCCATATGCCTATCCAATTTATTCTTAAATGATACCAACGAACCTGCCGCCACCACTTCCACTGGAAGCTCATTCCACACCGCTACCACTCTCTGAGTAAAGAAGTTCCCCCTCATGTTACCCCTAAACTTCTGTCCCTTAATTCTGAAGTCATGTCCTCTTGTTTGAATCTTCCCTATTCTCAAAGGGAAAAGCTTGATCACATCAACTCTGTCTATCCCTCTCATCATTTTAAAGACCTCTATCAAGTCCCCCCTTAACCTTCTGCACTCCAGAGAATAAAGACCTAACTTATTCAACCTATCTCTGTAACTTAGTTGTTGAAACCCAGGCAACATTCTAGTAAATCTCCTCTGTACTCTCTCTATTTTGTTGACATCCTTCCTATAATTGGGTGACCAAAATTGTACACCATACTCCAGATTTGGTCTCACCAATGCCTTGTACAATTTTAACATTACATCCCAGCTTCTATACTCAATGCTCTGATTTATAAAGGCTAGCATACCAAAAGCTTTCTTTACCACCCTATCTATATGAGATTCCACCTTCAAGGAACTATGCACGGTTATTCCCAGATCCCTCTGTTCAACTGTATTCTTCAATTCCCTACCATTTATCATGTACGTCCTATTTTGATTTGTCCTGCCAAGGTGTAACACCTCACATTTATCAGCATTAAACTCCATCTGCCATCTTTCAGCCCATTTTTCGAAATGGCCTAAATCACTCTGTAGACTTTGGAAATCCTCTTCATTATCCACAACACCCCCTATCTTGGTATCATCTGCATAAATGAATATGAATATGAATTCTCATTTAAACAGAATTATTGTTGATTCAAAAACTTTCTTCTTACACTCTCAATCCCATTGTCCCATTTAGTCTTCTGTATATCATTTGGGTATTCAAATAAATATTCCATCACATAGTTTCTGGCTTCAACTGCATGCCTTGGAAAACTTTATTCATATCTGTACTTTGCTGTTTTTCCTACTCAAAACAGCCTGGATTCACTGCATAGTTTTGACTAACTAACTGGTGATATCTGTGGTGAGAGGGGGGAAGTTTAATGGAGATGTGTGGGGCAGGTTGTTTTACACAGAGTGTGGTGGGGGCCAGGACGCTTTGTCAGGTGATGACGGAGGCAGATACAAAAGTAGTGTCCAAAAGGCTTTTAGATGGGCACTTGGAAGTGCAGGGAATAGAGGGATGTGGATCACGTGCAGGCAGATAAGATCAGTTCAGCTAGGCATCATACATAGGTAGACAAAAATGCTGGAGAAACTCAGCGGGTGAGGCGGCATCTATGGGGCGAAGGAATAGGTGACTCGGCTTGTACTCGCTAGAATTTAGAAGATTGAGGGGGGAACTTATAGAAACTTACAAAATTCTTAAGGGGTTGGACAGACTAGATGCAGGAAGATAGTTCCCGATGTTGGGGAAGTCCAGAACAAGGGGTCACAGTTTAAGGATAAGGGGGAAATCTTTTAGGACCGAGATGAGAAAATCATTTTTCACACAGAGAGTGGTGAATCTCTGGAATTCTCTGCCACAGAAGGTAGTTGAGGCCAGTTCATTGGCTATATTTAAGAGGGAGTTAGATGTGGCCCTTGTGGCTAAAGGGATCAGGGGGTATGGAGAGAAGGCAGGTACAGGATACTGAGTTGGATGAACAGCCATGATCATATTGAATGGCGGTGCAGGCTCGAAGGGCCGAATGGCCTACACCTGCACCTATTTTTTATGTTTCTATGTGACGCTTTGGGTCGAGACACTTCTTCAGACTGATGTGGGGGTGAGTGGGGGGGGGGGGGTGGTGGTGGTGGGGGTAGGCATCATGTTCAACACGGACATTGTGGGCCTGTGCTGTTCTATGTTCTATCTCCCATTTATTGCAAAGCTATTTCATAGGCTGTCATTGATCAGGGAAGGATCTATCAGTTTGACTTTGTCTTATTCCACCGGTTATCTAGATCTCAATAACCAGGAAAGAGCCATGTCTGAAGAAGGGTCTCGACGCGAAACGTCAGCCATTCCTTCTGTCCAGAGATGTTGCCTGTCCTGCTGATTTACTCCAGATTTTTGTGTCTACCTTCGATTTAAACCAGCATCTTTCATAGAACAGCCATGTTTATATTGGAACCGAGTTATTCAGCCTGCATACACCCTACCATACACCATATGCCACACCATTGATAATCCTAATCTCCTTTCCCTACAATCTCTCTTGAAGTGAATCATTAACAGGCCACCTTTAAAATAGCTTTAAGGTGAGAGGGGCAATGTTTTCTTAAAAAGGGTAAACATACTGGATCTTTCCAAGTTTTCCCCAATTTTTTTTTTAAAGTTCAGAGCAAATTTCTGTACACAGAGGGTGGTGAGTGCCTGGAACATGTGGCCTGGTGGTTGAAGCAGATATGTTAGTGGCAATTAAAAGACTTTTGGATGGGCATATGGATTAGCAGAGAATGAAGGGATATGGGTTATGTGCAAGTAGATGGGTGGTGATATTGGTATCATGCTTGGCACATACATTGTGGGCCGAAGGACCTGTTCTTGTGCTATGCTGTTCTGTTCTAACACCCTGGTCAAGTGTCAGAAATACGTTGGTGGGGTTGGTGGGCATATAAGAGAGAATAAAGGACCAGAGAGTCCTAGGATTAGTAATACAAATAAGATTACTCTGTTGGGTGTAAACGTAGACCTAATAGAGTGAATGGCCCCTTTGCTGTCATAATATAAATAATTAGTATTTTATTTAAATCCTTGATATACAAAATTACCCTGTGATGGTTGGGATACCCGAGGCACCTAAACTATTTTCTAGATGACCTGGAAAGGTCCAGATGCAACTGTAAATGGTGATATCTTTGCAAGGCCAAAAGCCCTGTGAGCTATTGGTGGAAATTTTGCATTGGTTTGTGCACTGTATCTAAACATGCATAGACGTACATGAAAGAACTGCAAATGCTGGTTTAAATCGAAGGTAGACACAAAATGCTGGATCAGTCTGAAGAAGGGTCTCGACCCGAAACGTCAACTATTCCTTGTCTCCAGAGATGCTGCCTGTCCCGCTGAGTTACTCCAGCATTTTGTGTCTACCATGCATAGACACAAATATGTACCATATTTAAATATTCAGGTAGTGTACCATGCATGTACACTGGATGTATCTAAACATGCAGGGGCGGGAAACCCGGGGGGGGGGGGGGGGCCAGAGGGGACATGTCTCCTCCATGTTTTGAGAGGTGGGGGACGTCCCCCCCAAGTTTTTGTAATCCAGATTTTAAAACCTGGTGAAATCTCCGCTTTCCGCGAGACAGTGGGGGTGGGACTGCTGATCGAGGGCGCCGATTGGACAAGAGAGGCGTCGGTCAGCAGGCAATGGGGGCGGGACATGATTCAGCGCGATGATTGGAGGAGGGAGGAGTGGGGGGGGTGGGACTGAGGATAGAGTGCGGTGATTGGAGGAGGGAGACATGGCACAGACCTGCGCTTCATCCGTAGCCAGGATCGATCCTGGCCGGGTCTCCGGCGCTGTCCTGTCCCCTCCCAAGTACCCCCCCCCCCCGCGGGTGGCCAGAGAGGTCGGCAACAAAGATCCTCCGCTATAGGATCTTTGGTCGGGAATCAGACGGGCCAACAAAGAGAAACATCTCAACTCCGCCTGTCGTGCCAGGTGAGCCTACAGCCTTCCTGGACTTGCAGGAAACATGGCCAGCGCGGAGAAGCAACGCTGGTATCCCATCAGTCAAGACAGGGCTGTAGTTAACCCGGTGAGACAGGCAGAGTTGAGCTGCATTTAGCGCTGGATTGAGCCTCCGAAGCCTCGCGTGTGTGCGCATGCGCGCGTGGTCGCCAAGAAATTGTGTCCTCCGTCCCCTCCATGTTTTGACAGCGAGTTCCGTTCTTGTAAACATGTATATATGTGTGCACATGTATGATCGTGCCAACTAGCCAACATGCCAACAAAAATCAGTTAAGATTGGATCCTGATGTTTTGGAATATTCTAAATTCAATCTCTACAGCTGATACCATGAATTTAGACCGAGGAATCCACAGCTAATGTTCTATTTACACAATTACCAAAATTTGCATTGGGTTTACAGCATCTGCTCCATCTAACTCTGTTGCTACCTCCTATGACTTCAAAACACAGTGCTGGAGAAACTCAACAGATTGGACAGCATCTGGGGTGAGGGAATGGACATGAGTGACGTTTCAGGTCGGGACCTTCAGATGGATTGAGTGTGGGCGAGGCAAAGCCCGGCAAGTGATTGATGGATAAATGTGAGGCAGGCAGATGGTATACTTGGCAGATGGGTGGAGTAAGTGACAAAGGCACAAGGTGAAAAGGAGACAAATGGGTATCTGATACAGACAGAGGAGGAGTGAGATGTGAAGCTGGGGAATGGATATGGATGGAAGGGAACTGGGCAGGAGAGAAGGGAAATGGGGATCTCTGGGATGGGAGATGAGTATACAATGGAGGGGAAGGGAGCAGGGTGACTGGAATGGTAGGAGATGTGGAAGGAACATGTGTACTTTGGGGCAGAGTGGGCATGGGAAAGAGGGTTGGGGTAGGGAGGTATTACTTGAAAGTGGAGATTTCAATTTTCATACCATTAGGTTGTAAGCCTCCCAAACAGAATACGAGGTGCTGTTACTCCAGTTTGGCCTCACTCTGACAAGGGAGGAGGACAGGGACCGAAAGGCATATATGGAAATGGGAAGGGAAGTTAAAATGGTTAGTAACCTGATGATCCAGCGGGTCTTGGTGGACAGAGCGCAAGTTTTGTAAAATGGTCACTGACTACACTTGGTCCTGATGTAAAGGAGGCCACATCAGGGTCACCGAATACTTCAGCCCATTGAATACATGCCAAGGACTTAGACATAGAAACATAGAAAATAGGTGCAGGAGTAGGCCATTCGACCATTCGAGCCTGCACCGCCATTCGATATGATCATGGCTGATCATCCAACTCAGTATCCCATACCTGCCTTGTCTCCATACCCCCTGATCCCTTTAGCCACAAGGGCCACATCTAACTCCCTCTTAAATATAGCCAATGAACTGGCCTCAACTACCTTCTGTGGCAGAGAATTCCACAGATTCACCACTCTCTGTGTAAAAAGTGATTTTCTCATCTCGGTCCTAAAAGACTTCCCTCTTATCCTTAAACTGTGACCCCTTGTTCTGGACTTCCCCAACATCGGGAATAATCTTCCTGCATCTAGCCTGTCCAACCCCTTAAGAATTTTGTACGTTTCTATAAGATCCCCCCTCAATCTTCTAAATTCTAGCGAGTACAAGCTGAGTCTATCCAATCTTTCTTCATATGAAAGTCCTGCCATCCCAGGAATCAGCCTGGTGAACCTTCTCTGTACTCCCTCTATGGCAAGAATGTCTTTCCTCAGATTGTACGCAATACTCCAGGTGTGGTCTCACCAAGACCCTGTACAACTGCAGTAGAACCTCCCTGCTCCTATACTCAAATCCTTTTGCTATGACTGTGTTTTGCTCAATATTCTGGCATCTGCAGTTTTCTGTATCTTCTATGCTTTCATGTGTTTATCCAGCTTCCTCTTGAATAAGATTTGCATCTTTGGAATTCCTTCCAGGGATAAGTACCCATTCTCATCGCATGCAGTAAAGGGATCGCTCTTGCTACTGGATTTCTTGATATATCCCCAAGTGTTGGCACAAGGAATTTCAGATTCTGGTTTACAAAAAAAACACAGCTGGAGTAACTCAGCAGGTTAGGCAGCATCTCTGGACAACATGAATAAGTGACACTTCAAGTCGGAACTCTTCTTCTGAACGATCACAACCCGAAACGTTACCCATAGTAGGTGTTTCACACAGGTGTCGGGGATTATTGCGAGAAGGCAAGAGAATGAGGTTGAGCGGGAAAGATAGATCAGCCATGATTGAACGGCGGAGTAGACTTGATGGGCCGAATGGCCTAATTCTGCTCCTATAACTTATGAACTATAGCAAGTTCTCCAGAAATCCTCCCAATAAGTTACTCCAATGCTTTGTGACTTTCCCCAGTGTTGGGTCTCCCTAACAAGTTGAAATATTAGAAGAAGGGTTTCGGCCCGAAACGTTGCCTATTTCCTTCACTCCATAGATGCTGCTGCACCCGCTGAGTTTCTCCAGCACTTTTGACTATCTAAGTTGAAATATGATCTTTCACTAGCTCCAGTGAATCTCCTCACAACTTATGATCTTCAAATTTCCTCTCAACATATTGGCTTTAAACTTAAAGGATGTAAATTGAGTACACAATGGAACGAGCAGTTTATCCTCATGTGATAATATATTGTCAATTTTGATGGAGAAAGTTTGCTATTTTGAAATGAATGCTGAGACCCTGTTTGTGGGCACTTGCTCAGCTCCCACGGATGGTAACCTTTAACTACATAATGTGGTAGGTTGCAGTAAGTATTCCATTCCTTGTGCTGACCTTTTAATGTAATTAACTCAAATTCGCTCATAAGGAGCTAATAAATCGTGGTGTCATATAACCTTAAGGGCTGCCAAAAAACTTTGACTGAAAAACACAGCATGGAAATGGGACCTTCAGCCCACTGAGTCCACACTGACCATCAATCACCGTTTACACTGGTTCTATGTTATCCCACTTTTGCATCCACTCCTTACACACTAGTGGCAAATTACAGAGACCAATTAACCAACATACCCATGCATCTTTGGGACGTGGGACCCATTGGGGAAATCCAAACACTCGTAGGGAGATCATGCAGATTCCACACAGATAATATCCGAGGTCCGGACCAAACCCGGTTCTCTGGCCCTGTGAGGCACCACTCTCATCATTGCAAATCACTTTGATTTTTCTGGTTTGTTTATTCACTAGATGTGATGTCACTAGGTTTTCAAGGATGATGTCTTCTGTTTTTCACTGTTGTGCATTTATGAATCTTAATTATAGAAATCTGAAATCATTGTGTTGTATTGCAGGTAGAATTCTCCTGTGATGCAGCCGACAAAGGTGCTTGTTAGAGCTGACGGCAATCAGTAAAGGTGAGCTACTACAACCTGAAGTGGTTCTGGACACACTTCCTTCGAGACCGCTGGTCTTCGGGAAGACCCTCAATCAACTGCTCTTATCTTGAAGCCGCTGATGGCTAGCAAACGGAAGTCCACAACACCGTGTATGGTTCGCGCCACAGATGTCACGGAGCAGGACCCAGACGTGGAGATGGTCGGGCAGGCTGGCGGGTCACCGCACCCCTTGACTGATGAAAGCTGGCCAACAGATAATGAAGCGGATGAAGCGGATCAGGGTTTGGAAAAAGCTGCCTTAGAAAGTCAACAGACCAGGAAACTAGAAGGGGGCTATGAATGTAAATACTGCACCTTTGAATCGCAAGACTTGAATGAATTTACAGAACATGTTGATACCATACATCCAAATGTTATCCTCAATCCATTTTATGTCTGTGCGGTGTGTAACTTTACGACAAAAAGGTATGATACTTTTACTGATCATAATAGTAGGCATCATCCGGGAGAAAGCAACTTTAAATTGAAGTTGATAAAGCGCAATAACCAGACCATTCTTGAGCAAACTGTCGAAGATCTTGGCACCAATGGCAGGAACACAGATAAAGAAGAGTTCCCTGCAGCTGGCATCTCCCTCAGCAAAACTCCCATCATGAAGATGGGCAAAAGCAAAGCTGATGGCAAAAGAGCCAGCGTGTTGTCGCAGGTGAAGGATGAATTTGGCACCACGCGGGAGAGCAAGGTAGAAGAGAGTGACAATGGTCTTCTGCAAAGTGGCTTGGTTGTTCCAGAAACTGTGATCAAGGATGGAGTGGCTCACGTCATGCCATCAATACAGCCCCCTCCAAACATCAATCTAATACCCAAAGTCATGATTCCCATATATGGCTCCCGGTACAATCCCTCCCTGGACATTAATAAAAACTTGATTTGCTCCTTTAACAAATTCCCCTATCCCACCCAAGCAGAGCTGTCCTGGTTGACGGCAATGTCAAAATATCCTGAAGAACAGATCAAGATGTGGTTCTCGACGCAGCGCCTTAAACATGGCATCAGTTGGGCTCCCGAGGAAGTGGAAGAAGCCAGGAAAATGATGTTTAACGGCACTATCCAGACATCGACAATCACTGTTGTGCCAGCGCAGGTACCTACCACGACCAAAGGCAGCACGCAACAAGTTATCCAGACGGGAGTGTCGTGCCAGTTAGTTGGCCAGACTGGCATTGTGTTGACTCAAATCACAAACGGGGCAGCAACGGTGCCTTGTCCACCCCTCACTTTGACCGTGGCTGGCAACGACTCGAACCAAACCCAAACTCACAAACGGGTCCTGCCGCCCTCCCAGGTGGCAGTGAACCCAAAGCGTGCAAGCGTCGTGCAGGTCTGCCAGCTTGCATCGCAGGGCAACTCGGTCTTGTTCTCCCAGGGGAACACTGACATCAACACGAGTCGCAAGAAGTCCAAGGAACAAATGGCGGTGCTCAAAGCCAGCTTTGCCGTCAGCCAGTACCCTGAGGACGAGGAGATTTTTCGGCTGCTGCACGTCACTAAGCTCACCCGGTCAGAGATTAAGAAGTGGTTTAGTGACAACCGTTACCGCACGCAGCGGGGGCACTCAAGCCACACCCCTGCCGAAAGCACGGTCACCATTCCCCACGAACCCACCGTGGGCCACAGCACCCGGAGGTCCGGGTGGCACGTGTTCTCCGAGTTTGGGCCACAGAAGTTCAAAGAGAAGAATGCAGAGCAGCTGAGGGTGCTGGAGGAGAGCTTCCAGTACAGCTCTTTCCCAGCGGATGAGGAGAAGGAGAGGCTGCGGGTGGAGTCCAAGCTGACCAGGAGGGAAATAGACGCCTGGTTTTCCGAGCGGAGGAAACTGAGAGACTCGTTAGAAGGAGGGATTCCAGAAAGGAGGAAAACTAACCTGAAGCAAGAAAATATTAAGTCTGAGGAAGCTGAAATAACCCACGCTAAAACATTACACTCTGCTCCGCATTTTCTCTCCAAGTCCAGGTCAACCCCTCCATTGCAACATACTAAAACAGCCAACCCAATTGACAAGACTCACAAAAAAAGCCAGGAGCAGTTGCATATCCTGAAGAGTGCATTCGCACGCACTCAGTGGCCAACAGTGGAACAATACGACAGTTTAGTGGTGCAGAGCGGACTGGCTCGGAACGACATAGTGCGTTGGTTTGGCGACAACAGGTATGCAATAAAAAATGGCAATTTAAAATGGCTTGAACAGTACCAAAGAGCGAATTCAGATCACAACGGGCAGAATAATGTCAACGGCAGCGGAGGGCGGGGCGGCAGAGGACACAAAACCAGTGGTGCTTGGAGCGGGTCAGTATATTCGCAGAGCCGGGCGGGCAAATCGGTCCTGTTGCAGTATTACCTGCAGCACAGGCAGCTAAGGGAAGAAGACCTCGACGAGCTGGTGTCCAGGTCCAACATGAGCTACGAGCAAGTGAGGGACTGGTTTGCAGAAAAGCAAACGGAAGATGCCATGGACACGTCTGAGAGCAACAGCAGAGACGGTCAATGTAGCGAGGAGGACGAGAACAAAGACTGGGGTGTGGTGGATGATATCGACGAGAGGGGTGACTATGTCTTGTCTGACTTGACTGCCAACTGGACACGTGCATCACAGTGCGGCTCAACTGGGTTTAATGAACTGGATTCAGAAAGCATGTCTGCGGAAAATTCAAACATATAGCTAAGGTAATGGATTTTGTCCCCCAGGATTCAAATGTCTCTTGGACTGGTGAATGGATTGATTTCCCTCCCCCCCCCCCCCCCCTTGTTTGGAGAGAAGCAGATTAATGATGGAACATCTTGGGTGAGGGGGAGAGGTCTGGATGATGGAACCCTTCACTTGGTGGGGAGGGCGAGGGAAGGATCTCTGCGACGGGAGGGGCTGGGTGGATGCCCCTGTGTGGTGGGGAGGGTCTGGATGCCCACTCCATGTGGTGGGGGATGGGCTGGTTACCCAAATGTTTCTGACGGTAGAAATTTGTATTAAACACTCCTCCCCATTGTTCATTCAGTTACCCCTTAACAGAATGGAATCAAATCTTTGGAACTGCATAAAATTAATTCTCAGCTAATACAGTGGCGACAGTTTAGCCTTGGTGACCAGACGGATGTCATTCCCGGTAATGAAAGGCTTTGACAGTTGTTCACTTCCATGTGGCAACTCTGTCAATTATTTGGAAAATACACAAAAGTCACTGGAGAGGGAAATATCCACAGACCCATAGAGATTTGTAATGAAGGGCATCAAAGCCACGTACAACGATTAAGAAAGAACAATTGCTAAAAGTGAAGAGAAATAGATAACTAGTTCTGCGGTTCAGCGGAAAGACCATATGTACATTGGACTTTTTTCATTTGATACTGTGGGAGCTGGTTTGTGTGTGCAGGTGTCCATCAGCCAAGATTTCGAAACGCAGGGCCAGCCTGCGTAATGCTGGTGATTCAATTTGACTCAAAGCACATTCTGATTAGGATAAGGAAGGGCCCCATGGAGTTTTTTCAGAGAGCTGTGGTGCAGCAGTGTTAGCCAGAGTCAGGCTTCAGCCCCAGCAAGCTTGCGTACAGTCCGCTGCATTGGGCAGAATGCCGTCTGTGCTTGTCAAGCCCCTGCCCTCGTTTAGTTTAGAGATACAGAGCGGAAACAGGCCCTTCGTCCAACCCAGTCCATGCCGTACCGATCCCCGTACACTAGCACCATCTTATACACTGGGGACAATTTACAATTTTACCGGAGCCAATGAACCTACAAACCTGTACGTCTCTGGAGTTTTTGGCGGAAACCAGAGCACCCAGAGAAAACCACACTGTCTCGGAGAAAACATACAAACTCCGTACGGACAGCAGCCATAGTCAGGATCGAACCTGGGTCTCTGGCGCTGTAAGGCAGTAACATCCGCTGTACCACCGTGCCACCCTCGTGAAATAGTTTTCCTTGCTGGTGTGAAGACCCTGCACACCACAGAACTCTCTGACCAAATATAGTGCACATAAGTATCTTGACTGTTGGTGAGGGCTCTGCCTTCAAGTTTAGGTGCTTGTCGAAGATTGAATATCTGTGATTATCAGAAGTAATCAAAATAAAAATCATCTGCTTATATAGAAAAGGCAATAGTTATTTTTGAGTTAATAATTCAATGCTGGGAAATAATTGATTTCATAATTAAGAAGCTGTGCATCAGGTGAGAGTTCCACTCTACCTTCCAACCATATTCCCCATTGAAATACAGGTGGTGTTAGTTTTTGTTCTGCCTCTAAACTTTGAAAAGCGCATTGAACCTCAGTCTGTAACAGCAGGGACCACTGAAATAACGCAGGGCTTCCACAGTACAATGAACTAATCTGATTGTCTCGTTTTTATCATTGAGACCCTCCCTGCAAGTAGTATGTCACTGCATTCACATAATCCCAGTAAAAACATGGCTTGAAGGGCAGCTGTTGCGGCGAATAATCTTCTACATATGGACAGTAGAGAGCACATTGACTAGTTGCATCGCGGCCCGGTTTGACAACTTGAAAATCAGGAACAAAGGAGATTACAAAAAAATGGTGGCTAAAATGGTGGCTGCTTTGTATATTTTGCTGTTTCACTTGCTATATGCTGCTTTATCTGTGTGCACTCGTGTGCTCCATTATTAGCATTCAGTTTCACTTCTCATTTCATATCATGTTTCAGCTGTCGGCCATAGTTCAGTGGGTAGCATTTCCGCAACAGGTCACGAGTTCAATTCCCGCTCCAGAGATTTCAGCACACAATCTAGGCTGACTCATGCACGGAATTAAATAAACGCAGCACAATTAAGATGTCTTTTTTTGAACACTCTTAAACAAAGACCTCGTGTTTTGTCTCAGATTCCAAGCTGCTATTTCAAGGAAGATCAGGAAGATGGTAACATAGAACATAGAAAAATGCAGCACAAGAACAGGGCCTTCGGCTCACAATGTGTGTGCAAAACATGATGCCAAGATAAACTAATCTCATCTGCCTGCACATGATCCATATCCATCCATTCCCTAGCCAATAATAATCCCTCAATCAACATCAGAAAATAAAAGGATGATCTGGGCATTATTACAATGGGATTGACTATTATATTTACTTCAACAGGGAAGCACCGGATGCCTCAAGGAAGCATTGGTGTTTTCCTTTGGTACCAACACTCTCCTTATACTGTTGATGCTGAAAATCAACATACCAACAGTATCACTGTGTCATTATGAATTCTTCCTTATAAAGCTATATATTCAGTAAACAAAACAAATTAGGAATAACGATAGATATTATTAGTGGAAAGTTTACTCATTGTGTTCTTTGTAGAATGTCCTTGTGGGTTGATAATTACCAACAGGAAAATACTCTTTGACCTTCTTCCTCCATGTTGGGTTGTTGCTCCACATCCTCCTTGCAGCCCTCTTCTGCCTCTTGTTATTATATATTTGTATTCCTCTCCTCCCTGTACTATTCTATCTTTCCCTTGAATGCGTCAGTGACCTTTGGGCTACTCTACTGGCTTTGGCAGGGCAGTGTGGAATTCATTCCTGCAAGGCATAAACTATTTTTCACTGAGGCATGGATTTAAAGAAAACGGCAATTATTCTCAAAATAAGAACACAATTCTGGGAATTTTCTGCTGGCTTCTGCGGAGGAAAAGCTGCTAATCGTCTCGGCATTCTGATGTGCAGGAGATTTAAGGCAGAAGGTGACCTGCTAAGTGTTTCTAGTATTTTACATTTTTAATCTTGTTTTCAACATTTGCTTTTTTTAAAATTTTTGAGTACAGCTAGAATGATGTGCAACACTAGTCAGGCCACAAATAGAAACACAAGACTGCAGATGTCAGAGTCATGAGCCAAAAACAAACTGCTAGAGGAACTCGGGGCCAGGCAGTTACTGTAGGGTCTATTTCTCTCCTCAGATGCTGCCTGACCCATGGAGTTCTCCCAACAGTTTGTTTTTTTTGCATTGCACACAAAGATTAACGTTACTTTGAGATCCAAATTCCCTTGACGCAAGGATCTTCGAAAGAATGAAGAAAAATATTGAGCAAAGTATCAAACTACAAGAATGACTAAAACAGAAAATGCTGGAGATATTTAACCAGGAAGCATCCATGAGGAGAGAGACTGCATCAATCTTTCATGATCAGATTGAGGAAAACGTTGGGTTGAAGGGGTGAAAACTCAATCCAAAAACCCCCCCTACACAAGTGATTTACAACAGAGGAGATTTTTTTTGTGAGGATTTGTCTCTTGTTAAAGTGTGTAACATTTCTTTTGTTTTCCCTTTGCAGGAAACCAAATGAGAAAATAACTGGCGCACATTGCGACATGTCTAAAGAAAACTACCATTTCTATTCTCTGCGACGTAAAGAAAGTAAATGAGGCTTTGTCTCGGACTCTGTGTGAAATAGCAAACAGAGACGGAATGAAGGACTGACTTACAGTACGAGTATCTTTCAGAAAGTGAGAGATTCATTTTTATCCACAGTGCCAAAGTTTTACTACTACTGCAATTGAAAGGGTCTTTGTAAATATTATTTTCTGTTTTTGAACAGATTTGTACAATTTAGCAATTTTATTACATTTATAATTGGTGACGAGTTAACTTTGCAGATCAGGGTCTGCCCTTAGCATCCTCCTTGTTTTTTTTTTAGATTTAGTAACCACTATCAGGCTCTCTTGTTGCAGCATCTTTTACAGTCACTACTTCATGACGAGGGAAATAAAGTCTGCACCTCTGGATTAACGAGGACTGAGATACAGAATGACAAAAATCATATTTTATGTCGAGTGACATCTTTCGATCTTCGATGTACAAAAATGGCAGGACGAAAATATTTAACAAGCACATAATTGTTAGCAGCTTTTTATTGTAAGAGGCTACATTTATAATGGAATGCAAACTGCTCTAGCCTGTCTTCACTCAGCTAGAGATGTGCAATATTGACTTATTTATGTCAGTATAAAATCATCATTAAATTTGCAGTAACTTGTTTCCTATCTTTTGCAATATTGCATATTCAGAAAATAAACTGTGTTGTCCCTGTTTGGCATTTATTGTTATCATTTTAGTAGCTACCAAAGTTCAGAGGTTTATTATCATTGGTAATTTTGAGTTGGATTTTGTAGTTGGTCTAATGTGAAGGAAAGAACTGCAAATGCTGTGTTGATTCGAAGGTGGACACAAAATGCTGGAGTAACTCAGCAGATCAGGCAGTATCTCTGGAGAGAAGGAATGGGTGATGTTTTGGGTCAAGACTGAACAAGACTTCAGACTGAAGAAGGGTCATGATACGAAAGGTCACTCATTATTTCTCTCCAGAGATGCTGCCTGACCTTCTGAGTTACTCCAGCATTTGGTGTCTATCGTTGGGCTCATGTGAATTGTGTCTGCTACTGAATGGCATTAAAGGGTGGCACAGTTGCTCAGCAGATAGAGCTGCTTCCTCACAGCTCTAGAACCCGGGTTTGATTGTGACCGCACGGATTTGTTTTGGGTGCTCCTGTTTCTTCCCATATCCCAAAGATGTGTGTATGAAGGTAGACAAATCTCCTGGGCCTGATCAGATATATCTGAGGACATGGTGGGAAACGAGAGAGGAAATTGCGGGAGTCCTGGTTGAAATAGTACCTTCTACATGGTTTTGAGGTTAATCAGCCTCCATTAAATTGCTCTTAATGAGAAGGGAACGGATGAAAAAGTGGGATAACTTAAAACTAGTATGAACGGGTGATTAATGGTGGCATGGAATCAGTGGACTGAAGAGCTGATATCCCAAATGTGTGGATTTCTAGGTTAATTGGCCTCTATAAATTGCTCCTAATGTGTAGGGAGTGGATAACATAGAACTAGTGTGAATGGGTGGTCGGCGTGGATTCTGTGTGCTGAAAGGCCCATTTCCTACTACTAGCTGAACTAAATTTCTGATTTTGTGACCTTGTACAAGAGCTCAATTTGCATCAAATTCAGTCCTGATAATTATCTGGGACCATCTATCTATCGTTGAAAAAAGGTGCACACAAATTTATTTCACACTAGGCGATGAATGTCTCGGGATTTTTAATCTCAGAGAATTGTGGAAGCGCACATTTTGTTTCACGGACAGGAAAAAGAGGGCTATGGGGAACTGGCACAGAAAAGGAGTTGCGGACAGTGTAGATCAGCCGCCATCATACTGAATGGTGGGTCAGGTTGGAGATGCTTACTCCACCTCCTATTTTATGTGTGTACAATGATTCTCTGCACTCATACAATAGCTAAATTCGTATCTCATTTGTTAATTCAAGGTCCATCCTGAATCCCGCCTGCGATTTTTGTAGTTTTTCATTAAATGCAAGCGGCAATATTTGAGAGGGGAAAGATAATACACTTTTCCTTGAACTATGTGACTGTTTCAGGTCAAAAGGAGTGGTTTGGGGATTAATTGCATAAAAAACACATTATGGTTTATGTTAAATTTTGGGCTGATGAAAGTTTAAAAAAATTACACTGGAATAAAGATGACGCTGCTTTTACATTTATTAGGTAGCAGTTAAAACAAAAAATGTCGTATGAATCAATATATCTTTATTATATTAAAGAACTATGCGTGTGAATACACTGTGACTTAATTACTAACTCTACTAATGGTCCCAAATAGTAGTTGTATTTAATATAATCTGTCATTTATTTTTGTTGGAGTAGTGTTTACTATGCTCATTAAATCTGCTTTACAAACAACCATCCCAACTGACTAAATGCAGTTGCCATTAATCTTGATTGATTTTATCATCATGGTGTATTATTGTGAGGGCCATCTGAACTCTTAAACTGCTTCATATAATATATGCGATTTTTCTATAGAAATATATTTCAGTTTTCAGTATTAAATTTATTTACGTTATGTTTTCAACCAGCCCTTACAAGTTTGATAATCGTTTTGTTTATTTATTATTTTAAAGGAAATCATCACTTTTCTTAGAATAGTGGTCTGTTACTGAATTCTAGTCTAATAACACAGCTATGCCACCGTATCCACTGTGATAATATTATAGTTTTCCATTCCCAAAACCACCTGCATTTCAGCACCAATTCAAGTCTTATTCCCTATTAAAAGTTGCATCCAGGAAACTGGTGGTGAATGGTGTACCTGCAGTGTAGTTGAGTGTGGCCTTTTGAGATTTAAACTCAGAGAATGTACATGGTGGGCTAACGTTGTAACTTAGTGCTAGTGTTCCCACGTGCCCACATCCTAGGCAATAAAGGTCCCTTTTTTTGAGGTTGTTTGGAAGGATGCCTTGTATTTTCACAGACAGACATTGAAACCACGCATCATTCCAGTCATTACTTAATTGTCTGTCTACAGTATGTTGGATCATAACTAACCTCTGCAAAATAACTTTTCAGGTGTATAAGGTTGATAGCATTAAATCTTTTGCTGGTTGTGCTGTTTCCAATTGTGAATGTTTGCCATCAACTCTGGTGGATCCTGCATTCTTTGTCCTAACATAAAATCTCAGACAAAAATAGAGATAAGTAGAATTGCTAGTGAATTATAACCAGCCATCTCTCTTTATACTTATAAAACTCTGATTTTGGATGTGTTTGTGTTTGTGTGATGTTCGTGTGCGTTTCACATCTCCTCTAACGGTGAAATTTTTACACATTCGGATAGAGAATTACGCCATGATGTCAAAAATCGCCTTACCTGAAAATTTAATGCATTATTTCTCGAGTTACTTATGAAAATGTTCAAAAATTTCAAATAACTTGGAAAATAAGCAGATGGTCTCGCTGATGACGTCATAATGGCTCTACTCCTCACGGCCTGCTGCGCTATGTCCCACACGCAACGAGTGACATCACCTCCCTCCCCCCTCACCCCTTCCCCACCCCACGGTTCTTCAAAAGATATAGAAAGAACAAGCAAGTGGGCTCTGTACTTCAGCTGCCGAGGGCTTCCGAGGTCAGGAGCACTCACGAGCTTCCCGGCTTGCTTACTTTGATGAATGAGACTTAATGCTGACTTCCACATCTCTAAAGATAAGAGTCCGATTGAACTTCATTGTTTTGGTTTAACTTCGAAAAAGTTGCATTTTTTGTTCTTTAAAGACTTTCACGTCTCACGTAACTACTAATTCTTAAAGATAACATTTAATATCAAAGACAGCGCTTTTTTAATTAAAAAAAATATTTCTAACGTTGCTTTTCGCCGTTTGTTACTTGCCGTTTTTTTCCGGTACTAATTTCTTTACAATTCGTGGTTATTGACCGTGAATTTTGACGAATTTTTGACTCTCCCCCTCCCCGTCCCCCTCTCCCTCCGTCCCCCTCTCCCTCCGTCCCCTCTCCCTCTCTCTGCCCCTCTCTCCCTCTCTCTGCCCCTCTCTCCGCCCCTCTCTCCCTCTCTGCCCCTCTCTGCCTCTCTCTGCCCCTCTCCCTCTCTGCCCCTCTGCCCCTCTCTCCCTCTCTGCCCCTCTCTCCCTCTCTGCCCCTCTCTCCCTCTCTGCCCCTCTCTCCCTCTCTGCCCCTCTCTCCCTCTGCCCCTCTGCCCCTCTCTCCCTCTGCCCCTCTCTCCCTCTCTCCGCCCCTCTCTCCCTCTCACTCTGCCCCCCCCCCTCCCTCTTTAGATGCGCCTGTGAGTTGGGAGCTATGCATGAGTGGATAGGGCGAGGATGGGGTAAAAGGAGCGAATGAATAATATTAATATAATATCAAGGGGGGTGGTTAGTGTGTGTGACCCCCACAGGCCCCCCCCCCTTTGTAATTTGTATCTTCCAAAACGCTTCGCCTCAGCCTTCCCATTTTCACGCATGCTGCTCACATTTCTTCCCTCGACGGGATAAACATCTTCCCGTCGCATTCCAACCTATATTTCCAAAGTTTTAATCGTTTATTTTTTTTAATGAACTGCTTTTCAGTGGGAGACTCTTGTAGTACTTTCCATTGATGATGTCAGTGCCATCTCACAAATGTCCAATCACAATGGATCTAATTTACATATGACATCACACTGGGACAGGAGTGGGAGATTGCAACCTTCACGTGTTTCCACGAATGCGATCAACCTGTTGTGCACAATCAAATAAGATCAAATAGAACAAGTTATCCTCCCCCTCCCTCTCCAGGGAGTGGTGTGTATTGGCACTTATTCGGGGAACAGCTCTCTACCCTCGAGCCCCCGTTGATGGGATGATCTTGATTTCCGTAGCCGGCGGTGTTTTGGCCCTCTGCATCGAGGCGATCAGCTCCTGCATCGGGGGGAGATGTCAGCTCCCCCGCACCGGGCGATCGAACCTCAGCCTCTCCCGAAGATTGCGAGCTTTTGATGGTAAGTCCGCGGTGGGAGCGATCCCAGGCAAGGGATCGGCTCCGATGTTAAGTCCGCGCCCCGCGATAGGGCTCAAAGTCAGTCCGAGGAGGCTTCCAGCTCCATCGCTGGAAGGCCGCAGAGCGCCCGGAGAATGTGATCCGAAAATTAATCGCATCTCCGGCAAGGTAAGAACCTGAAAAAAAGTTTCCCCCCTCCCCCTGCATAAAACAAACCGAAGAACATTAAAACAAACTTATAACACACTAAAAAATAACAAAAAGAATGAAACAACGAACAGACTGCCAACAGGGCAGCCATCACCCCGGCGCCCCTGGTGGTATTCCTTGCTTTAGTCATGCCTTACCGGATTTCAACAAGCATATTTAGCACTTGGGTGCAATTTGCTTATTGAAATGTACCAATCCGTTTACTGATCCACACTGATGCTCCATAAAAATCTCATTGTCCATCTTGATATCCAATTTTGTTAAAAATTCCTTAACTAAATTACTTTTGGCACCTAAAATCTTAAGAGGTTGTGTAATTTTCCCTGAAAATTATGACTGGATGCACATGTTTTATGAAGAAGGGTTTCGGCCCGAAACGTTACCTATTTCCTTCGCTCCATAGATGCTGCTGCACCCGCTGAGTTTTTCCAGCATTTTTGTGTACCTTTTATTTTGTATGTTCTGCTCAATCCGTCAACAAAAGGGAGAAAATAAACTGATTCTATATTAATCCACTCGGATAAATGTTTATCATTTCTATTATTAAGCATTTGCTATAGCACATTTTTTGTCTTTAACAATTCATGAATAAATCTTCAGCTAACAGTAAATTATAAAAATTCTTGTCCTAGTTCTGCTAGCTTCCAACATTCTGGAAGTACATTGGCCTACATTAAATGGTTAAAGATTTGTCACTTCTACTTGGAAAACGCATTTTTTTTCTTGCAAATTGTGTACATCTTTTTTTACTATAATGACCCAAAATGACATTGCCCAAGTGAATAGCAGAGAAGCAAGTTCCATTCAAGGACCCCGCAAGAAATGCAACACCTATCCCTTCACCTCCCCCCTCGACTCCATTCAAGGACCCCGCAAGAAATGCAACACCTGTCCCTTCACCTCCCCCCTCGACTCCATTCAAGGACCCAAGCAGTCGTTTCAGGTGCGACAAAGGTTCACCTGTATCTCCTCCAACCTCATCTACTGCATCCGCTGCTCTAGATGTCAGCTGATTTACATCGGGGAGACTAAGCGTAGGTTGGGCGATCGTTTCGCCAAACACCTCCGCTCAGTCCGCAATAACCTACCTGAACTCCCGGTGGCTCAGCACTTCAACTCCCCCTCCCATTCCCAATCCGACCTCTCTGTCCTGGGTCTCCTCCATTGCCAGAGTGAGCAACAGCGGAAATTGGAGGAACAGCACCTCATATTCCGTCTGGGGACCTTGCATCCGTATGGCATTAACATTGAATTCTCCCAATTTTGCTAGCCCTTGCTGTCTCCTCCCCTTCCTTAACCCTCTAGCTGTCTCCTCCCACCTCCCATCCGCCCGCCCTCGGGCTCCTCCTCCTCCTCCCCTTTTCCTTCTTTCTCCCCACCCCCCATCAGTCTGAAGAAGGGTTTCGGCCCGAAACGTCGCCTATTTCCTTCGCTCCATAGATGCTGCTGCACCCGCTGAGTTTCCCCAGCAATTTTGTGTACCAGCAGAGAAGCAATGTTTTATAGATAGACACAAAATGCTGGAGTAACTCAGTGGGACAGACAGCATCTCTGGAGAAAAGGAATAGGTGACGTTTCAGGTCGATGCTGCCTGTCCCGCTGAGTTACTCCAGCATTTTGTGTTAATCTTCGGTCTAGAACTCTAGATGCTAATCCAATAAATTAGCCCTCATAGCACTGTACCCAGAGAGATTCTATGGAATGATTAATTGGAAAACTCGGTTTCCCTCTGATTAAGCAATTTCTCAAAGTTTGTACCTTTTTGTAAATTTGCAGATGAAATCCTCTAATTACTGAATGCTTTTTGACTTTAAAGGAAATTGTAACTGCCTGATCTTTGCTCAAATTTGGGTGTCCATCCTAAACTAATACTGATGCATGACAATACATGACTTTTATGTACTCTGGAATAAATTGACATTGTTAAATTGTTTATTGTAGCCAAGGGAGCCAAGGGGGGGATTGTAAACCAAATTACCAAAAGCCTTATTATGATGAATTCATGAAATCTTAATTGACAGGAAAGGAAATCATTTCGGAATTAATTACTAATGCTTTTCTTTTTGCAAAAAATATGTAAATCTTGTGACATCCGCTACATTTATTTTACCATTCCTTTACACACTGTTAGAATTCAGCAAATGAGAAGATAAATTGCAGCAAAGATAATTTGAGATGATTTGCCATTAATGTCTGTAATACCTCGTTTCTGCTAAATGTTCCAAGAGCTGTGTTGTATTGTAATTAAATTAAAATATTGCTTTGATGCTCATAGGTACACTAGTTGAGACTCGGACGTGTGACACTTGAGTTCCACAAAACCCGAGAATGTTCTGTTTTTACCTGAGGGGAAAGATCATGGACATACCCTTGTAATGGTTGGTTTTTACGTGGCTGCATAGACCTGTGCCAAATGGCACAGCAGCCTTGGGTAATTCACGCTTGTATGCATGCTATTTTCCATTACCACGGTGGGACGGCAGCTCTGGTTCGGTCCTGACCACGGGCTGTCTGTGTGGAGTTTGCATGCGACACCTGTGTTCCTGTTTCCTCTGGACACGCCAAACGTGCAGGTTGGTAGGTTGCTGTGTATTACTCGTCGTATAAATAGCTGGTGGGGTAATTGATCGGTGTGAGAATATACATTGAAGGAATGGCACTGATGGGAATAATCTGACGCGCAACAGTCGCGCGAAAATCGTCTATCTGTGCGACAGTGGCGCTCCAAGTGCTCCTGTGGGCTCTGCTTCTTTTGGGCGCCATTTGCGATGTTGTTTGTAATTAGTCCGATCTCCATGGCAAGGATTTTCCCAGTGAAAATCTAAGATACTATGGTGAAAATTTTTCAAAACTACACGCGCTTTATACGTGGTTGGTCACGTGATGCGACGCTCAAATGGCGTACCGAGGGTGTACGGGTGGCGCATGGTTACGGACGTTGATGCAAAGTAAATTAGCATTGGCAATGTTCGTGCGTCACTGTGCGTAACCATGCGTCACCACGTGCTACACGTACGCCGTCAGTACATCAGTGTACACCATCAGTACATCAGCGTGCGCAAGGGACACATCACGCAGGTTGCCTGCGAGGATTTTGAGCACTGCAAAAAACTGGGGCGCAGCGCGTTACAGTGCATCACTACATACGCCTCACCACGCGCCATGCGCGCATCACGACTCGCCAACCAATATTTAGGATGACGCCCAAGTGGGACAGGCCCTTAAGTGTGGGGTGTGGTTTAACCGGCTCTCAAATTTCCTTGGAGTGTGCAGGGTGGGATGGTTACATCTGATAACTGGCTCACAGAGGGCAAGGTTGTCACTGCGGGTAAAAATGGGCAGACAGCAGAGTGTATGAACAGTGAGCCACTTATGGAGATGGGCTGAAAAAACTGGTTTAAAGATATCGACAAATACATGATATTCAGTACCTTTGAATGTTTACTAATCTGTGCAAATCTGGATTTAAAATTAAATGTTATTTTTATATAAATTTATTTTCTTTGTATATGGATTTCTGTTCTTTGTACTTAACTTTTTTTATTTTCTAAACCCAACAGTGACTGATACTGGAAATCATTTTTAATGTATAGGCTTTAGATAGATACCGTGCCAGGGCAAATTGGTGACCAGGTCCGTCCCACTTTTGGCCAAGGAGTGTCCCTGCTGTGTTGTTGCTACTTCTGCTTCCTATGTAGTGGAGCATCCAGCAAGGTGTCTGGTCACCATAATCCCTCCACAACTTGTTGTTTGGCAAACTGTACGTGTGGCTTGATGCAATCCTTGTAGCCAAATTTGGAGTACTTTGCCTTCCTTCAGTTGTCGACTATACCTGCTAACCCAGGCCATTTGCCTCCACTGCCTGCTGGTCACAATATGTCATTGGCATGTTTCTCAGGCTATTTCACTCACATTCTTCTGTGTAGGTAATGGTGCAGTCAGTTGACTTTTTCTGAAGTTCGAGGAGTAAACAAGGCAGTTCACTAAAGCAGAAAGGAGATGAAGGAGACAAAACAGTTCTACAAACTTGGTATTTTGCAGTCATTTGTCCATGAGGCCTTTTGGAGGCAACTGCTGCCATATGTTGAGGTCATCAGTAACACTGTGCCTTTTCATACCTCTAGTTTCCCTCTCCTTTGACTGTCTGAAGAAGGATCTTGACCTGAAATGTCACCTATTCCTTTTCTTCAGAGATGCTGCCTGACTCGCCTAGTTACTCCTGCATTTTGTATCTATATTCGGTGTAAACTAGCATCTGCAGTTCCTTCCTACACAGTGCTACACAAGTAAGATATGGACAATCTTGTTTAACTGTCTACCATTTACTTCAGTCAATGGGACTGACAGGGTTGCTAGAAGATTTGTACCACTTTGATTCTCATTATATTCGTGCAGAAGCCAAAAGGTGATTGGGTGAGTAAGGCTCTCTTTTAGGGCAACAAGCTTTGGATTGTCACCATTAAGTAGACCCCTCACTCTGCTCTGAGCCTTAATTCAGTAACGGGTTACACATCCACTCATGATTCACATTGCTGAGGTGAACCATCTCATGTTGCAATGTGCGGCAACCTGCTGCATTCGAACCGAGACCAGAATGACCAGTGTAGAGGCAGACTGATCCTGATTAACCCCATGGGCCATAGAAAGGCGTGAATAAGCCCAGTGATCACATCGGTTTCCACGTGCTCCTGTTTCCTTCCATATCCCAAAGATGTTCTTGTTAATAGGTTAATTGGCCACTGTAGTTTTCCCGAAGTGTGTAGGTTAGTGGGAGTCTGACAAGTTGACTGGAATATGGGGAGATTAAAATAGGATTCGTGTAAATGGGTGATAAATGATGGCAGGGACTTGGTGGGACAAAGGGCCTGTTTATCTGCTGCATGACTCTATGAATTAGCAGCCATTGAAGCAAGAAGTTGAATGTTGCCACAGGAATAGCATGTGGGATTGATCAGTTTGTGTTGACAGTCCAACTTTGCAACAATACAATACAATACAATACAATTCAATTCAATTTATTGTCATTTGGACCCCTTGAGGTCCAAACGAAATGTCGTTTCTGCAGCCATACATTACAAACAAATAGACCCAAGACACAACATAATTTACATAAACATCCATCACATTGCTGTGATGGAAGGCCAAAAAAACTTATCTCTCCACTGCACTCTCCCCCCCGATGTCAGAGTCAAAGTCAAAGCCCCCGGCTGGCGATGGCGAATTGTCCAGATAACAGAGCAGACTTGTACTTCTTACTGAAATTGGCAAAGTGAATGTACAAGGGCACTTGGGTTTTTTGTGTCTGTAACTGAACAAGGATAATTACCATGCTGGTTGTTGCAGGGAGTGCATTATCTCCAATGGGGCATTGCACAGCTAGCCAAGTGACTTGCCAACAAAGAAAAGGAGTAAAATGCCATGTTCATTTCTGCAGTCATTCTATCTCATCAGTACTTGTTAATGTTGCAGTCTTGAAATCTTTGAAATCCTATAATAAGTTTTTATCTTTCCAATTGGAAGGGAAAGGTCCAGAAAAGTTTTCTTGTCAACGCCTGGTTGTCAACTTGGGCTTGGTTTTGTCTGCTCCAGGTGCCCTTTCATTTGTAATTACTCCAGAGTTGATGGATCTTCACACCCAAACCTATCTGGTATTCGTTGGATTAAGTTGACATTTTGATGATTTGCACAATCAAAGAGAATGCAAAGTATTGCAGTGTGCACAGGAGGGTGTAACAGGATCAGACTTTATGTTCAATAACTGGGCTTTAAGTCAAGTCAAGTTTATTCGTCACATACACATACGAGATGTGCAGTGAAATGAAAAGTGGCAATTCTTGCGGATTGTGCAAAAAACTACAGAATCACATATTCACATATTACATATTTGTGGGAGGAAAAAAAGAAAAAACAGCAATTTAAAAAAGACACCACACAACAGTAAATTGGTTCAGTAAAGTTAATCCCTGGTGAGATAGGAGTTTACAGTCCTAATGGCCTCTGGGAAGAAACTCCTCATCCTCTCCGTTCTCACCGCATGGCAACGGAGGCGTTTGCCTGACCGTAGCAGCTGGAACAGTCGTTGCAGGGGTGGAAGGGGTCTCCCATGATTTTATTGGCTCTGGAGTTGCACCTCCTGATGTATAGTTCCTGCAGGGGTGCGAGTGTGGTTCCCATAGTGCGTTCGGCCGACCGCACTACTCTCTGCAGAGCCTTCTTGTCCTGGGCAGAGCAGTTCCCAAACCAAATCGTGATGTTTCCGGACAAGATGCTTTCCACAGCCGCTGAGAAGCACTGGAGGATCCTCAGAGACACTCTGAATTTCATCAATTGCCTGAGGTGGTAAAGGCGCTGCCTTGCCTTACTCATGAGTGCTGCAGCGTGTGATGTCCATGTCAGATCCTCCGAGGTGTGGATTCCCAGATATTTAAAGCAGCTCGCCCTATCCAAAGTATCCCCATTTATCCTCAATGGTGTGTACGTCCTCGGATGATGTGGCCTCCTAAAGTCCACGATCAGCTCCTTAGTTTTTTTGATGTTCAAGAGGAGGCTGTTGTTCTGACACCAGAGTGCCAGATCAGCCACCTCCTCCCGGTAGGCCTTCTCATCGTTATCTGAGATCAGGCCCACCACCACAGTGTCATCAGCAAACTTGATTATAGAGTTGGAGCTGAACCTAGCCGCACAGTCATGTGTGTACAGGGAGTACAATAGGGGGCTGAGGACGCAACCTTGGGGGGATCCTGTGCTCAGGGTGAGGGACTTCGGTGTATTCCCTCCCATCTTGACTACCTGGGGCCTGGCAGTGAGAAAGTCCAGGACCCAGGCACACAGGGGGGTGTTAAGCCCCAGTTCCAGCAGCTTCTCAGCAAGTCTGGTGGGGACTATCGTATTGAAGGCTGAACTGAAGTCTATGAACAGCATCCTCACATAGCCCCCCTTCTGGCTGTCAAGGTGAGAGAGAGTGGTGTGCAGAACCTGTGAGACTGCTGAAGAGAAATCTCAAGTGTTGGTCCAAGCTGGAGCTTGTAGTACTCTGTCAAGTGCCCTCCCTCCCTCTCCCATGGCTTTCTCCGTACTTCCCGTTTTGATTTCTTGGAAGTCCTCTGCAGCCGTGAGAGATTTATTTGTCAAATTAGTCCTTGTCCAATTTTTCCACTCTACCTTATATATTCACTTGTTAGATCAGGCTTAATAACAAAATATTTTGTTTACATTTGGTCCATTAGAGAGTCAGAGTGGCCAACTATCTGCAGAGCCAAAAGAGATGGGGGAGATATTGAACAGTTTCTTTTCTTCGGTATTCACCAAGGAGAAGGATATTGAATTATGTGAGGTAAGGGAAACAAGTAGAGTAGCTATGGAAACTATGAGGATCAAAGAAGAGGAAGTACTGACACTTTTGAGAAATATAAAAGTGGATAAGTCTCCAGGTCCGGACAGGATATTCCCTAGGACATTGAGGGAAGTTAGTGTAGAAATAGCAGGGGCTATGGCAGAAATATTTCAAATGTCATTAGAAACGGGAATAGTGCCGGAGGATTGGCGTACTGCGCATGTTGTTCCATTGTTTAAAAAGGGGTCTAAGAGTAAACCTAGCAATTATAGACCTGTTAGTTTGACGTCAGTGGTGGGCAAATTAATGGAAAGAATACTTAGAGATAATATATATAAGCATCTGGATAAACAGGGTCTGATTAGGAACAGTCAACATGGATTTGTGCCTGGAAGGTCATGTTTAACTAATCTTCTTGAATTTTTTGAAGATGTTACTCGGGAAATTGATGAGGGTAAAGCAGTGGATGTTGTGTATATGGACTTCAGTAAGGCCTTTGACAAGGTTCCTCATGGAAGGTTGGTTAAGAAGGTTCAATGGTTGGGTATTAATGGTGGAGTAGCAAGATGGATTCAACAGTGGCTGAATGGGAGATGCCAGAGAGTAATGGTGGATGGTTGTTTGTCAGGTTGGAGGCCAGTGACGAGTGGGGTGCCACAGGGATCTGTGTTGGGTCCACTGTTGTTTGTCATGTACATCAATGATCTGGACGATGGCGTGGTAAATTGGATTAGTAAGTATGCAGATGATACTAAGATAGGTGGGGTTGCGGGTAATGAAGTAGAGTTTCAAAGTCTACAGAGAGATTTATGCCAGTTGGAAGAGTGGGCTGAAAGATGGCAGATGGAGTTTAATGCTGATAAGTGTGAGGTGCTACATCTTGGCAGGACAAATCAAAATAGGACGTACATGGTAAATGGTAGGGAATTGAAGAATGTAGGTGAACAGAGGGATCTGGGAATAACTGTGCACAGTTCCCTGAAAGTGGAATCTCATGTAGATAGGGTGGTAAAGAAAGCTTTTGGTGTGCTGGCCTTTATAAATCAGAGCATTGAGTATAGAAGTTGGGATGTAATGTTAAAATTGTACAAGGCATTGGTGAGGCCAATTCTGGAGTATGGTGTACAATTTTGGTCGCCTAATTATAGGAAGGATGTCAACAAAATAGAGAGAGTACAGAGGAGATTTACTAGAATGTTGCCTGGGTTTCAGCAACTAAGTTACAGAGAAAGGTTGAACAAGTTAGGGCTTTATTCTTTGGAGCGCAGAAGGTTAAGGGGGGACTTGATAGAGGTTTTTAAAATGATGAGAGGGATAGACAGAGTTGACGTGGAAAAGCTTTTCCCACTGAGAGTAGGGAAGACTCAAACAAGGGGACATGACTTGAGAATTAAGGGACTGAAGTTTAGGGGTAACATGAGGGGGAACTTCTTTACTCAGAGAGTGGTAGCTGTGTGGAATGAGCTTCCAGTGAAGGTGGTGGAGGCAGGTTCGTTTTTATCATTTAAAAATAAATTGGATAGTTATATGGATTGGAAAGGAATGGAGGGTTATGGTCTGAGCGCAGGTATATGGGACTAGGGGAGATTATGTGTTCGGCACGGACTAGAAGGGTCGAGATGGCCTGTTTCCGTGCTGTAATTATTATATGGTTATATGGTTATTATACGATTGTATCAATTTTGTTTAGTTTAGAGATACAGCACAGAAACAGGCCCTTCGAGCCCACCGAGTCCGCACCAACCAGCGATCCCCGCACACACACACCATCCAGCACACACTAGGGACACTTTTACCAAGCCAATGAACTTACAAACCTGTACATTATTGGAGTGTGGGAGGAAACCGGAGCTCCCGGAGAAAACCCATGCAGTCACGGGGAGAATAGTCACGATCGAACCTGGGTCTCTGGCGCTGTAAGGCAGCAACTCTTCCTCTGCTCCACCGTGCTGTCCTACAGCCCTTCAGTTATAACATATTATAAATTTATTTTACAATATAGTGACTGATGTCCAATTTATTGAATATAATTTTAAAAAGAGCTATTATGTAGGGTTACTCTTTGCCTTCAATCCTATACCACCGGTGCCCCAATGGAAAGAGTCCTCCTAACAGTGCTGACTTGTCCGATATAGTAATATTTATGATTAGCACACAATGAAAATGAAACTCCAAGATAGGTAATCGCCTTCATAAATAGCATACTACTTTGGGCTGCCTTCAGTTCACTCTGCAAGAACAGTTTTCGCCTGTTACAAGATTTTACATTGGTTTGTAAATGCCTTATTTAAAGTAAGGGAGTAATTGAAACTGGGACTATTTAAAAAATAAAAAAAAAGAATTGTAAGCTGAAAATTGTATGCAATAATAAATATTAATCAGGAAAAAGTTATGCGCTCATTTATAAGATAATAGATTTTCTTTCTGCTACCATTTAATTCTAACATGAATGATAATTTTCCCTTTGCGTTTCTGTATTGGTAGTATTTTATATAATCTGGTTCTTTAGACTTTTTGAAACACTTTTTTCTCCACATTTGTTTCACATAAAATGACCAAATTTACTTATTTGACCCTCCAAGTTGCTACGTGAATGTTGCTTCAACAAAACATCCCTTAGACAATTCAAGCATGTAAGTACTTTGTAAAAATGTGTTGCTTGATTTTTTTTAAAAATATGCATGACCTTTTTGTCGGATCTCTTGATAAAGCCGCAGGAGCCTGATCTGATTGTGAGAAGTCATACCACTGCAAGACATCACCTCAGGGTTCCCCCTGTGCTGTCATATTTGTCCTGTTCGGTTCTACTTGATGTCACATTCAATTCTGCTTCAGCCATTGTCTTCCTCTGTAGATTTAGTCGGGCATCAGTGGTATACTGGTCAAGGTATTGGGGCAGCAGCCCAGAAATCTGACAGGCTGATCCTGTTATGAGTTCAAATCCCACTCCAGCAGCAAAAAAAAAGTAATTTGATTAAATAAATCTGGAATTTAAAAAGCTGTCTCCTTAATGGTGAACATAGAATTACTGGATTATTGTTTAAAATAAAAAACATGTCAAGGAAGAGAATCTGCTGTCTCAGTGATGGTTGATGTTGGAGTGACCTTGATACTGGAGTGGAGATGATGTAGGTTGAATGCTGGGTGGAACATTAAAAAGAAAACTTGAGGAAAAGAGACACAAGAAACTGCAGATATTGGCACGTTAAGCAAACAAATAGTGTTTGAGGGACTCAGCAGGTCAGGCAGCATCTCTGGAGGGAAATGGACAGATGATGTTTCAAGTTGAGAAAAGGGAGAATTGTGTTTTGCACACTGAGGTTGGCTCCACTGTGGGCCTGTTTGGCTAGGATTGTGGCTTGCATGCATATCATAGATGGAGGATGCTCCCCTGTCCCTTCTAACTGATAGACTTCAGGATTTTTGTGAGATCAGTGTCTTGCTGTCTGCTTGGGAAAGTCATCAGTAGGTTTTCCACCCTCTTACCGGGGGGACAAAACGACACTGCTGAATTACAGGGTGCATTCCATAAATAAATTGGATACAATTTTCACTACTGATACATTCCTTATGTGAGTAGCATAAATTGTTGTATACTATAGTCTTTCTCTGATCTCCTGTTATCCTATCAGCTAGATAACATTAGCATCTGAACCAGAACCTGCTCAGTTATTCCAACGTTTTGTCCTTTTGTGTATTAGCAAGCACCTGCAATTATTTGTGTCAACATTTTAACCCTGCAGTACCCCTGGTCTTGCTCTGTCAGAGATAATTCCCTTTCTCTTAATTCATCCCTCCCCCACCCTCAACAGCTCAAAACTATCTGGTTTCTTTTCTTTCATAGAAACATAGAAAATAGGTGCAGGAGTAGGCCATTCGGCCCTTCAAGCCTGCACCGCCATTCAATATGATCATGGCTGATCATCCAACTCAGTATCCTGTACCTGCCTTCTCTCCATACCCCCTGATCCCTTTAGCCACAAGGGCCACATCTAACTCCCTCTTAAATTTAGCCAATGAACTGGCCTCAACTACCTTCTGTGGCAGAGAATTCCACAGATTCACCACTCTCTGTGTAAAAAATGATCTTCTCATCTCGATCCTAAAAGACTTCCCTCTTATCCTTAAACTGTGACCCCTTGTTCTGGACTTCCCCAACATCGGGAACAATCTTCCTGCATCTAGCCTGTCCAACCGCTTAAGAATTTTGTAAGTTTCTATAAGATCCCCCCTCAATCTTCTAAATTCTAGCGAGTACAGGCCGAGTCTATCCAGTCTTTCTTCATATGAAAGTCCTGCCATCCCAGGAATCAGTTTGAGTTTGAACAAAAGGTTCGCTTTGCTTTTCTCATCACAGACGGTGCCTTACCTGTTGCGTCTTTCGATCATGTTTTTATTATAAATTCCAACAGCGGTATTGCTAGCTTTATTTTTTTTTAAGTATCTCATCTGCTCTACACTAAGGCACACTTGTGTATTTTCAGCATTTTCTGTTTGTTTCAGTAACCACAGTATTTTGCTTTTGTTAAAATGTTACCTCTTCAAGGTCTTTAGTCACCCACTCTCCCACGATACCAGCCAAGACTTGCAAGAGAGCAAATATCTGATACAATGAGTTTCAGTGGAAAACATGTTGCTGCCAAAATAAGCAACAAATCAGACAAAAGAGCCTCGGGGTCAATATTCTGCCCACAACAGACAGCTCTATAGTTTTCACCAGACAATGGCTTATGGCATAGTGACTAGGATTGGTGATTCACCCTTACTCTGCATCTTATAGGCAACAATTCAAGACTGGAATGAGGTAAATGGATTTTTTTAAACTGGAAATTGATAATTTTATTTTGCATTTATTTATTGTGATTTTGAAGTTTTTACAGCAGGGTAACAGGCAATTTGCTTGGGTCTGTATCTACATGTACTTTCTGCTAAATGAGTATTTTCTTTCTCCATAGAACAATGAACCGTGTGAATCTTGAAATCAATCCAAAACCTTTGTAATCATTTTGACTCTAATGTTTGTGAACCCTTTTTAAATATGTTATTGTTGCCTTATTGGAATAGAATTCTGAGCTATAGGCTGAGAACAAGTATTCAAATCCTTTCACAGCTGATGAGATACTTATATTCAGTTAATTAAAATAAACTTGGATTCTAAGGTAGTGGTGACTGTCCTGACTTGGTAAGACTTTCTATATCATTCTTGTGTACAACCCAGCCAGCCACCCACAATTGCTATTGAGCTATGCTAATGCATCCCAAGCATTTCCGAAGATCTTTCGTACAGAGTTGGGACACAAAGGATCCTTCATCAGATCTAGGTTCACGAGATTGATCCCTGGGATGGCGCGACTGTCATATGAGGAAAGATTGAAAAGACTAGGCTTGTATTCACTGGAGTTTAGAAGGATGAGGGGGTATCGTAGAGAAACATATAAAATTATAAAAGGACTGGCCAAGCTAGATGCAGGAAAAATGTTCCCGATGTTGGGTGAGTCCAGAACCAGGGGCCACAGTCTTAGAATAAAGGGGAGGTCATTTAAGACTGAGGTGAGAAAAAACGTTTTCACCCAGAGAGTTGTGAATTTATGGAATTCCCTGCCACAGAGGGCAGTGGAGGCCTAGTCACTGGATGGATTTAAGAGAGAGTTAGATAGTGCTCTAGGGGCTAGTGTAGTCAAGGGATATGGGGAGAAGGCAGGCACGGGTTATTGATTAGGAACGATCAGCCATGATTACAATGAATGGCGGTGCTGGCTTGAAGGGCCTCCTCCTGCACCTATTTTCTATGTTTCTACGTGAAAGCCTTTGAACGTTAAATCTCTCTGCTGATGCTGTCTGAATGCTTCCAGCATTTTGTTTGATATTTCAAATTTCCAGTAGCTAGTTTTATTGTACCCCCTAAATTGAATCCAAATTGTAAATACCAATGATTGGATTTGAACTTGTGCTCTGACTGGATTGTCAAACTAGCAAAACCTCTGTACGTCTAACATTGTATGGCATTTCAGAGGACCATTAATCAAACACACCATGACACTAAGCCACATTGAGGTGATAGGATGGTTACCCAAAAGTTCGAACAAAGTGCTAGGTTAGAGGATGGGACATACAGTATAGGAGCATCCCAAATAGAAAAACTGTAGTTAGAGGTAAAAGTTAGAATTTGAGATTATATAGCCACCGATTAAAATGAGATGCGTATGAAATAGCACAGGGATCATAGATGCTGCAGATCTTTCTTCAGAAGCCATGTTGTAGAACAGATAATGTGGGGACAATGTACACAAAAATGCTGGAGAAACTCAGCAGGTGCAGCAGCATCTATGGAGTGATGGAAATAGGCAACGTTTCGGGCCAAAACCCTTCTTCAGACTGATAGGGGGTGGGGGGAGGCGGGGAGAAGAAAGCAAAAAGGAGGAGCCCGAGGGCTGAGGTAGAAAGGGGAGGAGACAGCAAGGGTTAACAGATTTGTGAGAATTCAATGTTCATGCCACCAGGATGCAGACTCCCCAAGCGGAATATGAGGTGCTGTTCCTCCAATTTCCGATGTTGCTCACTCTGGCCGTGGAGGAGGCCCAGGACAGAGAGGTCGGATACGGAATGGGAGGGGGAGTTGAAGTGCTGAGCCACCGGGAGATTAGGTTGGTTAATGCGGACCGAGCGGAGGTGTTCGGCGAAACTATCGCCAAGCCTACGCTTGGTCTCACTGATGTAGATCAGCTGACATCTAGAGCAGCGGATGCAATAGATGAGGTTGGAGGAGGTGCAGGTGAACCTCTGTCGCACCTGGAATGACTGCTTGGGTCCTTGAATGGAGTTGAGGGAGGAGGTAAAGTGACAAGTGTTGCATTTCTTGCGGTTGCAAGGGAAAGTGCCCGGGGAGGGGGTGGTACGGGAGGGAAGGAACGAATTGACAAGGGAGTTACGGAGGGAGCGGTCTTTGCGGAAGGCAGACAGGGGGGGGGGGGGGGAGATGGGAAGATGTGGCGAGTGGTGGGGTCACGTTGGAGGTGGCGAAACTGACGGAGGACTATTTGCTGTATGTGCCGGCTAGTGGGGTGAAAGGTGAGGACCAGGGGGACTCTGCCCTTGTTGAGAGTGGGGGGATGGGGAGAGAGAGCAGTGTTACGGGGTATGGAGGAGACCCTGGTACGAGCCTCATCTATAATGGGGGAGGGGAACCGCCGTTCCTTGAAGAATGAGGACATTTGCGATGCTCTGGTGTGGAACACCTCATCCTGGGAGCAGATGCGGTGTAGACGGAGGAATTGGGAATTGGGGATGGAGTCCTTACAGGAAGCAGGGTGGGAGGAAGAGTAGTCTAGATAGCCGTGGGAGTCAGTGGGTTTATAGTGGATGCGGTCAGAAGTCTATCCCCTGCGATGGAGATAGGGAGGTCAAGGAATGGTAGGGAAATGTCGGAAATGGTCCAGGTGTATTTGAGTGCCGGATGGAAGTTAGTGGTGATGCGGATGAAGTCGGTCAGTTGCGTGTGGGTGCAGGAGGTGGCACCAAAGCAATCATCGATGTAGCGGAGGTAGAGTTCGGGGATGGGGCCCTGGTATG
Organism: Amblyraja radiata; assembly: GCF_010909765.2. Classification (NCBI taxonomy): domain Eukaryota; kingdom Metazoa; phylum Chordata; class Chondrichthyes; order Rajiformes; family Rajidae; genus Amblyraja; species Amblyraja radiata. The sequence continues at coordinate 24,575,062 of NC_045959.1, read as the reverse complement.
TCTCGAACAAGGATTGTTTGACGTACCCGACAAAGAGGCACGCGTAGCTGGGGCCCATGCATGTGCCCATAGCTACGCTTTGTATTTGGAGGAAATGGGAGAAGTTATTGAGGGTAAGGACCAACTCCGCTAGGCGGAGGAGAGTATCAGTGGACGGGTATAGGTTGCGCCTCTGGTCGAGGAAGAACCGGAGGGCTTTGAGACCATCCTGGTGGGGGATGGTGTAGAGTGACTGGACGTCCATGGTGAAGATGAGGGGATGGGGGCCTAGAGAATGGAATGTGCGGAGGCGGCGGAGAGTGTCCGAGGTGTCTTGAACATAGGTAGGGAGGGATTTAACCAAGGGGGATAGGATGGAGTCAAGGTATGTGGAAATGAGTTCGGTGGGGCACGAACAGGCGGAGACAATGGGGCTACCAGGACACTCAGGTTTGTGGATTTTGGGGAGAAGGTAAAATCGGGCCGTGCAGGGCTGGGGAACGATGAGGTTGGAGGCTCGGGGGGGGGGGGGGGGGGGGGGGGGGCAGGGCGTGGGAGTTGATGAAGTCGGTGATGGTGCTAGAGATAGTGGCCTGGTGCTCGTCAGTGGGGTCATGGTCCAGGGGTAAGTAGGAGGAAGTGTCCGAGAGTTGGCGCGTGGCCTCAGCGTGGGGACAAGTTGCTCCATGGTTTCAACCAAGCACATAATCAAATGTATTAATCTCTGATGAGGTAGGCTCCCCAGTTCTTGTGTTGTTTTACTCTTCAGCTGACAAATTGCAGTTTTGTACCAGAACCTCCAAATTAGTAAAACTTTCAAAATACGACTGGTTAAAGCTCGGCAGTCTGAAGAACAGTCCCCACCCAAAATGGCACCTGTGTTATCCAAAGATGGTGCCTGAGTTACGGCAGCATGGTGTCTTTTTTGTAAACCAGCAGCTGCTGTTCCTAGCATCACCAAAGCACTGCAGAATAGCTTGCCTGTAGTTTACTTGAAGAATTAGAGAGACGAGAGCATCAGTCACAGTTTGAATGTATTCAAGAGATCATTCCTTTTGGCTATGAAGGAAATTGAGGGATATGGGGAAAGTACTAGAACATGACACAGAGTTAAGAGTTTTATTTCCTATTCCTTAATCCAACTATTTTCCATGCACTGTAAACGCTGCCGTGTGGGTGGCCTGGCTATCGGCTGGAAGGTGTTCCGGTGAGGGCGGACCGGCTCCCGGCTGGAAGGTGCTCCCGTGGGGGCAGCCCGGTGCGGGGCTGAGACGCTGCCTTGTGGGCGGCCCGGTGCGGGGCGGAGACGGTGCTCCGGCGGCTGAGGCGGCGGCGACCTGGATCCGGGGCTCGGCCGCGGGCCAGTGGAGGACAATGTCGGGAGCTCGCAGGTCACAGGCTGGTGCCTGTTTTCCGGAGTACCCGTTGCAACAGCTGCGGGCAGCTTCGACCACCCCCGGGCCGCGGAGCTTGAACCGCGGGACTGATACCATCGCCCGGTGGGGTATCGCCTCGGCGCAGAGGGAGAAGAGGAGGGAAGAGACAGTAACTCTAAGACTTTTGCCTCCATCACAGTGAGGAGGTGTTTGGTGAACTCACTGTGGTGGATGTTAATTTGTGTTTATTGTGTTTTGTTATTATTACATGTATGGCTGCAGGCAACAGCATTTCGTTCAGACCGAAAGGTCTGAATGACAAATAAAGGATTCAATTCAATTCAATTCAATTCAAACAGTTTAAATGAAAGAAAATGGAAGGATATTTTGGTGGTGTTTCAATAAGAGGATAAGTGGTCAGATGTTGGATTGAATGGTCTATTGGTATTTTTGTAATGTCTCTCTGTCTGAAGGCAATACACCTAACATGCACAAATTAATTTGAGATAAGAATAAAAAAATACTGAATTTTGGCATATCTCTCCCTTTCATTCACTGGCGCACACCTTAATGTCTTGGATTTAGTAAGTTCCCAATATGTCATAGCACCAAAATGGAGGATAATTATTGTCTAGACTCATGGAAAAGATAAATAACATTTCTATACAGTGTAGAATTATCAGTTTGTACTTTAATTACAAAAGCAGAAATATTTTCTACAAAAGAACTCAAGGGATCAATATACACCAATTGTACACTGATTCACCAATTTTTTTTTTTTAAATTCATGTTTACATTCAACCTTTCTCAACGGAACAGACTAGCACAAAACCTAATTCATCATATTGAATCAATATCACAAGTAATAGAAAAACAAAATATTTGCCTCAACTTTAGATTTAGAAAGGTTAAACAATTTTCAGGGAGCATACTTTATAAACCAAGCAGATGATTAAAAAAATGTATTTAAAGCAATCATTTAATAAAATTATTTTGGGCTTTACAAATTCATCAATAATGTAAAGTGTGTAGGTTTGTAGCTGAGTCAAAGTGCCTAGTTAAATAGATGTGCATGTCTCTCTGGAGACAGGTTAGAAAAAAAGGCAACACTCAGTGGCTGTAGTCAGATTTGTTAGACCTTTAATTTTATTTTACAGTTTGTATAAAAAGGGTAATTGGTCTAACAAGCCTAGACTTACACTGGGCCATATATTAATATTAATGAGACTTAAAATTGGGTTTAAGCTAACCAACAGTCCATCTGCAGAATGATTCACTTTGAAAATGCAAGGTTTCGAGAGATATTTGCCAGCCAGGCAACTGGGACTAATTTGGGTAGAAAACTTAATCAGTATGGACGAGTTAAGCACTAAGGGCCTGTTTCCATGTTGTATAACTGATCAGTACCAACACACACCTACCCAGGATCTTTGCATGACAATATTTAAATAATTTCACATACCAAGGGCAGAAAGTTTTCCATTCACAAGTGTTGGTTTAAATGGGGATTGAGGAGCAGAAGTCCTTAGTGAATCTACAATTTTGTTCTTTTGAGTTTAAAAAAAGGGTGGTGTTAAATTCAATTGCAAGACTACATTAAAAAGCTTGTGACATGGTGTATGTTGAATCATGAAGGTTCTCAAATAAAGCAGTAAATGAAGATTCAGGTTTTTAGCCTCTTACAGTTCCATTCCAGCAAACGTTGACTTTTTCCACCTTTTAAAGGTCTTGGTAAAGTTTTGCTCTGTAATTATACTTTTCTGCCAGTGAGAGGCAGTGCAGTGGTTTCACTGCCAGTTGCATAATTATGGTGCAACACCATTCAATTTTAAAGGATAGTTCAATTTATATTGGAAAAGCTCTGCATGGATACACAAGACCTTTAACATATTTTAGATTACTTAATAGGAGCATGAAGTTTGAGGATATTAAATATTACCATCAGTCTTTTACAAGGAAGTCAATATAGAAAAGCATATGTCTTTGATCTTTGTTGGATTGAGGATACACACATGAAGCAAAGTTCAAGTGATGTTTGATTTTGTCACCCTATTGCAAGAGGAGTTGCAAATATATTTGTAAATATTTTAAGTGTATTTAAAAACTTTCATCTTCTACCTCAAAATCAACCCCAATGCAAAGCATGTTGGCAAATAACAAATATGGTGTCAACACCATGTCATTGATTTGTGATATGCACCCTAAGATAAACACACTACCAGCAGTATCAAGTACAGGGCTGAGGTTGGACAACCTAACTCGGCAACTCTCCTCAACTGGTACCAATCAGCATCTTAATAAAAAAGAAGAATGGGGTGAAACAAGAACAGTTTGAGCAGGGCAGTTTTCTGTCTTGTAAACACCATTGTTTTCATAATGTGGATTCCAATGGAAAAATAATTGATCCCATCTGTTTCAATACGCAAAAACTGCTGACATCTGCATTGAAGAAATGAGCAAAATAACAGAAATAATATTCACTAACAACTGGCAGACTTAATCTTCCAGCTGTGTTGAACAGAAACACAAATAGAGCCACCAACTCTTTAAACTATTTAATCAGAATTTTACAAGAAAGTAACTTGCTCTTCAGTAGCGCAGGCACATGGGGCAAAATGCTGGTACTAATTCATGCTCTTCCGTATTCCTGGCACCTTATTGCAGGGTGATCTGGTCCAATATAGTTAAGTGGATGGCAGCAGAAGAATACAAGAATTTTTGGGATCCTATATATCCTGCCAATTTGCAGCATTCCCCCAAGGAAGGGTTGAAAGGAAGATATCCTTTGTTATGGAGGACAAGTGTGGGTTACCTGTACTAATGAAAAAATATTCAATGTATGGACTGGCCAACTTTTAAGTTAGGAACTTTGATTCACTATAAAATTCTTGAAAGTTAGAACCCCATTCAATCAGCTTCATGGCATCTACAACCTGTTGGCGTATACATTTGATACTGTTCCATATCATAAACATTTCTTTAGTCAAAAAGCCATGCTCCTATGGGTATTCTTGTCATTATTATTCGTTCAGTTTTAACTTCAGAACACAAGATACTGTCAGGCAACACATATTGTACAGAATATGATTCAAATTCAGCTGTTGAGCTGTGGGTTAAATAAAAAATTCAGTTGTCGCCCAGCCTTTGACCTTGCCCCCAGAAATACCCTCTCCCCCATCGACCTCCCTGCTCTTCAACTTGCGGTCTTCTGCTCGCTGGCCGAACTCCAAACCCAGACACACCACCTCTCCTGGGTGGAAGCCATCGCATCCTGGAGTGGGGAGATGGAAAGGGAAGATAATGTTCTAATACCTTATAGTATTAATGCAGCTAAATTAAAAAGTGTACCAATTGGAATTACTCACAGAAATTGTGGTGTACTGAGAAATGTTCTTCCTCCATAGTCTTGAGGGTATTTAAACATAAGAACGTAGTACATATGACCGACAAAGATACCAACCAGCTCATCCATTATCCTGTTGAAATTACACGGATCATTTAAATTGAAAAGCAGGTTTAAATTATTCTGGTTAACAAAGATAACTCAATTGTTTTTTCCTTAACACATGCTTTACAACGGATCTCATGATTAAGATTAAAATTAAATGGTACAGCTAAGAACCTGTGTATGCTGAAATAAATATCTGTATTGCATCTAGTGTCCACCAGCTTTAATTCTGGAGATTCATTGGGTTTCCTCGCTTTGCTAAAGAGTCTCTGACATTTAATATTGTAAAGGGGAAAGGTAATGAACACCAATGCATAGTATCATGCTGCAATAAAGAGATTTACCCCAATTTCTATTGAATTACAAGCCCTGAGATTATTGATCTGTGGGAGAAACCATTACGGGAGGCAAAGGCGAGAGAAAAAACCAATCCTCAGTCCACTCCTTGCACCTAATTGACTTCCACTGCTGAAATGTTTATGAACTTGGCACCTGGGTTGAACCTTCCAGGTTTTCTTGACGAAGGTATGCGCCACGGGAGTAAAGACCAGACAGAGTAAAATCTTCTGTATTTTGGGAGGTGTGCCCTTCCAGATCACGACACCGTGCACCCAGCTGCTCTCTCAACCAAATAAATATTTTTACAGGGAGAAAATCAAAATCAAATACTATCAACTCAAGGATCACCTTTTTGGAACAAAAAGGAAAGATGCCAGAAAAACACAGGTTAAAGTATCTGTCAACCTTATGGGTCTGTGACCCTGTCCAGAACTGGGGAAAGAGCAGGTTTTCAGTCGTGATGAAGGCAGAACAAGAGAAGTGCATGGAACAGGGCTTTCGTGAGGGGCTGGAACAGGGCTTTCGTGAGGGGCTGTGACGGCCGGCCCGAGGAAGGTACGGTGCTCCCGTCGGAGTAGCCGAGCTCGGGGAGGTACGGCGTTCCCAGCCTGAGGAAGGAGCGGCGCCCAGTCGGGGCGGCCCAGCCTGAGGAAGGAGCGGCGCCCAGTCGGGGCGGCCCAGCCTGAGGGAGGAGCGGTGCCCGGTCGGGGCGGCCCAGCCTGAGGAAGGAGCGGTGCCTGGTCGGGGCGGCCCAGCCTGAGGAAGGAGCGGTGCCCGGTCAGGGCGGCCCAGCCTGAGGGAGGAGCGGTGCCCGGTCGAGGCGGCCTGGCGCGAGGGAGGAGCGGTGCCCGGTCGGGGCGGCCTGGCGCGAGGGAGGAGCGGCGGCCTGGCGCGAGGCTGAGACGGTGGCAGCACTCACGTGAGGGCGATCCGGCTCGGGGCTGGAACGATGCTCCGGGGGCTGGGACGGCAGTTCTGGCGGCGGTGGCCTGAGACCGGGGGTTCGGCCGCGGGCCAGCGGCTGCGTCAGCAGGTCTGGTGAGCGGCAGCTTCGACTACCCCGGGCCGCGGTGTTTGAGCCGCGAGGACAGGTTTTAACATCGCCCGGGGGGTATCGCCTCAGCGCAGAAGGAGAAGAGGAGGGAAGAGACTGCAGCCCTAAGACTTTTGCCTCCATCACAGTGAGGAGATGTTGGGTGGACTCACTGTGGTGGATGTTAATATGTGTTTATTGTTGTTTTTTATTGTATTGTATTATATTATATGTATGACTGCTTAAATTTCGTTCAGACTTCGGTCTGGATGACAATAAAAGGCTATTCTATTCTATGTGAGGAAAAAGCATATCAGAAGCCTGCCTGTCAAGAGTATAAAAAGTGTCAGATGGCACATAAGAAATTAGGATGGTTGAGGAGTCATGAAAAATTATTAGGGACAACGTGGGCATTCTGTGTTTGCAGCCAGAAGGTACAGATGAGCTCCTAAATTAATACTTTTCATCGGTATTCACAATGGAAGCAGACTTTACAGGGAGAATTCAGTGAAGGGGTAGGTTAACGTCTAGTGTGGGTCTTCATAAATAAAGAGGTATTTAATGGTTTGAAAGGTTTATGGGTGGATAAAACCCTAAACTGAATGGGATTTATTCCCAGCTGCTACGAGAATCAAACGAAGATATGGCTGCAGCTCAGGCCGAGATTTCTAAATCTTTGCTGGATTCAACGGAGGTTCCAGATGTGAACGTAGCCCCTTTTTCCAAGGAAGGCAGCAGGAAAAAGCCTGGTAACTATGGACCTATGAGCCTAACAATAGTGGTAGGGAAGATATTGGAAATAAATGTTGAGGGAGAAGATTAATGATCATTTGAAAATGCCAAGTCCCTGGTTACTATGCTGTAGGAAGGAGAAGTGGAGGTGAGCAGTGGAGATTCACCAGGATATTATCTGGGACAATGCATTTCAGTTACGAGCAGAGACTGGAGAAGCTAGGTCTCTTATCCTTGGAGCAGAGGAGATTAGATGGGAACATAATTAAGGTCTATAAAGTTAAATTAGATAATAGATGGGGCAGACTGTGGGAAGCTTTTCCCCATTTCAAGTTAGATAAACTCTGACAGTGCGAGGAGGAAAAATAATTAGTTTTAAGAAGGAAAGAGATTTAAAGAAGGCATGAGTGAGATGTTGGTCAAGAGGAAGGCAACTACCTGGAATGCACTGTCTGAGAGGTTGAAGCTGGGCCACTGACATAATTTCAGTGTCTAAATGAGCCCTTGCATTGCCACAGCATATAAATCTGTAGACCAAGTGCTAGGCAGCATGGTTGATAAGGATGGCTGCCCACAAGTCCGTGTGGACCAAATGGCCAGTTTCCATGCCCATCCCATTGTATAATTCTAATTCCACAAGCCAAAATGACTCAGAGGGAAAGTTATCAGCATATTAAGCTTTTTGGTCTGCATAATAAGTTATTAGGAAGATATTATTAAAGAAAGACTTTAGGAAGACTTCAGGGTTCATTGTGACAGTATGTATTTTTGAATGAGCAGGAGAGGACAAAACCTCATCAAATAATTGGCCAATTTTAAAAGTGCCCAAACTGTGGAACCTTGGAAAAGTGGCCTGATCTTCTCCAATATGGACGCACAAGTAATTTCAACTCGGAATAGAAATGGAGAAATTCCCAGGCCTGACGTCTAACATTGTATTTATTTCCACGGTTGCTGACTGACCTTCTAGCTTTTTCTGTTTGTATACAAGAGTTAGCAGCAATTGAGGGCTTACAGTCCAAAGCATTATTGGCCTCCTCAGTCCGCTTTCTTCCTTAAAGTGAGTCTTGCATGGATTTCAATGATTCGGTGTGCAGAGAGTACTTGTGCTTTTGCCATCAGGGCACAAAAGGAGAAACCAAACATGCCACGTGATCACCGATCACTTGGATTCAGTCCACATGATTCACCCAAGTTTTTACTGGCCCGCACATTAATTCCCTATTCACTCTAATCTTCATTTGCAGCCTCATATACTGTCATGATGCCTGACACAATCTCAAGGAACTACACCACATCTTTCATCTGGATACATTGCAACTTTCTAGACTATGGAATTCTCCAACTTTAGGTAACTACTTTCTTTATGTCTCAAAACCGTAACTTAGCCATCCAATTTTGGCACCTTTTTTCTATCTCGTCTTTAGTATAGTTTGGTCTGCTAGGCATATAACATGGAATGCTATTAACCCCTTTTCAATAACCCAGTTCATTAAATCTTTGATCCTGTTATGCTTCCCATAAGCTAGAATCATTTGTTCAATATTCAAATTCACAATGGGCGTGTAAGAGCAAGTGTATATGATCTGCATACTTACGCATTTCTCAGTATATAATTGAATATTAGCAGAGCCCAAGGTAGATAACAAGCCTGTGCAAAAGAAAATTCAAAATATACATGACCTAGCAGGTGATTTATTTTAATTTTACATCCAATTATTAAATTGTTGAACGATGGATACTGGGTGGCCCAGGACTCTTGTGGAAAAGATTGTACATTAGGTAATCACCCAAAATACAGTGCAGAAGCTACAACTCCATCCTCTGCTAAACACTCACATCAAGAGCTATGGCTGTACAAAATCTCTGGGAGAATGCAGAATAAATTTTAATTTTGGTCTACATGAGGGGAAAAAAAAATCACCAAGGAAATGGCAATGATAGACACAAAGTGCTGGAGTAACTCACCGTCAGGCTGCATTTCTGGAGAGAAAGGGTTGGTGGCATTTCAGGTCGCGACCCTTCTTTTGTGGGCCAGGAACTGGAATTCCACCACAAGACACAAACACTCAATCCAGCTCAAGGCTCAACATACCAGTGAGGAATGTTGTACTGCCAGAGGTGCTGATTGCACAGCTAGCCGCCATTAAAATGAGGTCCATTTATCAGAATCTATCGCTCAGCTAGGATCATTAAGCAATCATTTCACTCATTGCTGTTTGTGAGATATTGCTCTGTACATCTGCATACATAATAACTGTCAATACAAGTAATTCAAGGCCTTTGAGTTGACCAAGGCCATAAATTAGTTAAAAGACCAACTATAATACCCTGCTACCATCCTGATTGAATTAGCATAGATGAGAGATCAGGTCTAATGCATAGATGAGAGATCAGATCTGGGAGCATCTTTGGTCTGCACCAATAGGTTTAATATTGTATTTTTCAAGAGCAATTGGAAAGATAGAACATCTATTTTTATTTCAACATCCAGATCAACAAAACAGCTAGATTTTCCTACCTTAAATGTCATTCCAAACCAAAATGTCACAGTCTGGTCTTTGTTGAGTTGTGCCCATACATAAACCATTGTCAGAATCAGTGGGATAAACAATATCTGCCAAGAGGGAAGGATTATAGATGCATTAAAATATTTGTAGTTATGTGTCAGCAATAAAGGAAACTAAACAGTGTCTGTCGACCATCTCCCTTGAATCATGCTTTACATTACCACAGCTAGGACTGCATTAATATAACTTAACTGCATTCAGCATTTTGTACTATATTTGCAACATTACATAGCTGAGCTAAAGATATGCTTTCAGAATGATTGCATGAAATAATTTAGAACAAGCTTCAAAAAGTGGAGTTCAGAGGATATTACTACTTCTTTATTAATGATTCACAATCCCAGTCAAAAGACGAGCCGAATATTTGTGAAACTGAAACTTGCCATTAGACATCATGCAAAGGAAACAAAAAAATAAATAGATACAAAGTTTATTACATTTGGGGGGGGGGGGGGGGTTTGCACCCTCTCCCCATTGTGAAAAAAGCCCTTTCACTATAGAGGCCACTGAAGCTTCAAGTGAGAGGGTGGGTTCTGAAATCATGTAGCATTGAACGGGCCAATTTTCACCCACATCTTCACCTTGTCAGTTCAACAGTCTGCCGTCCCCCTCTGCTTCAAGGGGGTGGAAGATTGCAATCTTCACGTGGTCCGCCCTGCTTGGACGAATGCAATCAACCCGGCGTGCACAATCAAATAGAACAAGTTGTCCTACAACTTTAAGCTGTGCATGCCATACGCAAGAAGAAGATCTGCTTCAAGGAAATATCCATCATTCCAATCCCCAAGAAAAATAGTGATCTGACTCAATGGCTACCGTCCAGTTGCTCTGACATCAATCATAACGATGTGCTCTGAAAGACTGGTAATGACCCGCATCTGCACCAATCTTCAAGACAACCTGGACCCTTGCAATTTGTGTACATAAAAAGTCTACAGAGGACACCATCTCTCTAGCACTACATTCTTCTCTGGATCACTAATGCAAGGATGCTATTCATCGAACACAGCACAGCCTCCAACATCATAATTCTGAATAAGCTCATCTGAACTCCTGGAACTTGGCCTTGTAGCCTCCATCTGCAACTGGCTTCTGAACTTCCTCATCAACAGACTAGGTCAGTTAAAATTGGTCATATTATTTCCTCCACCTAGACGCGCAACACTGATGCTGTGTGCTCAGTCCCTTGCTCTACGTCCCGTACATGCATGACTGTAGTGACACGCACAATGCCAACTGAATCTACAATGATGAGACGAGGTTCCGGAAACAGATTGAGAACGGAGCTGCTGCAGAGATGGTTGACAGTTTCAGTTCCTAGACATCCCAATCAGCAGTGATCTAACCTGGTCCCTTCACACTAATGTGGTGATACATCTGCATATTGTCTTTCTCAGACATCTGTGAAGATTCAGCTTGCCCATGATGATTGATTCTTTTGAACTTCTACAGATGTACTATAGAAAGTATTCTGACGGAATACTTGCAACTGTTCTGCTCTAGACCCCCTCAAGCTGTAAAAACTGGCGAACACAGCCTTGTCTATCACAGGCTGATTACTGCCTTTCAATCCAGTACACCTTCATGGATTATATCAGGAAGACTGGAAAGATCATCAAAGGCTTTACTACTAATGGTGGCATTGAGAGACAAAAGCCCAAAACAACAGTCAGACATCATTTAGCAGGCAATCTAAAATTGAACCTCTTTCTCACAGAACAACTGCATTTTGCACAATGATCAACTCTGGCTGGTTTTAGGTACAACGGTGGGAATGACCTGCATCTCCACACTCCAACTCCCTTGCAGCATTCCTTTCTCCCATCACAGGCTTAATAACACAAAATTAATCATGGTCTTGAACAAAATAAAACAGCCAGAATGTTCATTATCATTACGACAGAGTTGATTTTTCTGAAGCACACTGGCCCCCTTCAAAAATACTTACGGGCATTCCAATGAGTAATGCAAGAATCTGTTACAGTATTGCTCAGGAAAATAATAGCATGTTAATTTCCATTACATTGTTAGTACATGTTGTTAAGTATACATTACCCAACAGAAGAAGATCATTTGCATAGGGATTACTTTCACATCAGGCCAGGAACAATGCAGTTCCTCAATTTAACATGCCCAAAATTCACTCTAGTCTGTCTGCATTACTATTACTGTGTGCCATGACAATGATATCCCACGAGTTAGATGGTTATGAATTAGAGCAGGGGTCGGCAACCTACGGCCCCCGGGCCGAATGCGGCCCGTAACCCAAAATAATTCGGCCCGCAGGCGGATTTTTTCCCCCCGTGATCATCCGGCCCGCTGGGCGCCCCGAGCAGCAGAGCCCCGAGCAGCGGCCGAGCTCTGGCTGTACCACATCCTGCGCAAAACCACCGGCACGGCCGCGCACCTTCTGTGACCACGTTTAAGAAAGAACTGCAGATGCTGGAAAAATCGAAGGTAGACAAAAATGCTGGAGAAACGCAGCGGGTGAGACATGAAAGGATTGCATGAGGCTGCCTCACCCGCTGAGTTTCTCCAGCATTTTTGTCTACCTTCTGTGAACACGTGATTTGATGCCTGCCATCTGGGGTGGGATGGGGGTGGGATACATGTGATACATGTGGCCTGCCATCCGCTCACAGACATGCAGAAAAGGTTTGCCGACCCCCGAATTAGAGCCTTATCCCAAACTGTTGAAATCAAGTCTAAGATAACACTCTAATGTAATGCCTTTGTTTTGCAAATCTGAAGTCTCATCTACAGAAGAGCTTCCATGATAATATTTTGACGAAAAGTAGAGGAACTCTTTTTGGTGCCCTGCTTATAATTTAGATCTCGATCAAAACAACGTAGAATAGAATAGAATAACTGGCCATTATCACACTGCTTTTTATTGGAACAAATGGACCATACTTCTTTACCTACAGTAACGATACACCACATTGGCTTGTAAAAACTTGACTATCGCAAGGTCATTAATGATACTGTACAAATGCAAACAACCTTTAATGTTACTTTGAAAAGGATACAACTGTGCAAATCCAGTTGAAAAACAACATAAATACATAGTCGGCTGTTCTCCCATCAAAGAACCCTACACATTTAAAAATAAAATTGTGGATTAGTTTCTCTCATTCAAAAGCAGCATAATTGTACACAGCAGAGACCAGTGTATACCAATAACCTCTGGAAAAGTGGTTTAATTTTCCTCTTTGATAGAATTGAGAAAAGATTATAAAATGACTTGGTTTAAAGAGTGAGTGTAATGATTCCGTCAGGCAAACTTACCTGCAGATAGTACCTGGAAGTGATCTTCACAGCTTCCTGCATGCAGTATTCCAATGGCTCAACAAGATAATTCATCTGTCTGATGCCGGATTAATAATGCCAAAGCTTAATTCCCAGCATGTGTCAAATTTGGGACAGCGGAGCACATCTCAAATGACACTGGCAAGGAACTTGGAGGATGGATAATATCTGGATTCCTAATTACTATCTTCCTCTAATGTGCAGGCGCATCACAAGAAAATAAATGCCCAACTCGGACTCAGAATACCTTAGACTGATTGTGGTAGGACAGTAAAAGCGGGAAGAGAGGTGAGGAAAGGGAAAAGACAGGCTTGTTAGCTGGATACAGGTGAAAGGGGCTTGATTGGCAGATGGGGAGACAAAGGCCAGCGATGAAAAGAATACAAAATCTTTGAAATAAGGAAAGAAATGTGAAGCTAGAATAAGGCACAAAATGCAAAGCCAGAATATACATGCAAGGGGATGGGAGGGAGGGTGTGGGGGGTGGAGAAAGGGAAAGGAAGTGATGGGATAGTGGGAAAGGGCAAGGGAGTGGTAGAATAGTGGGAGAATTGGGTGTGCATCCAGGTGGGGCATGGGGAAGGGGGGAGGCTGACATGGTTGTTGGTCAGTTACCTAAAATTGGAGAATTCAGTGTTCATACCTTTGTCAGCAACCCAAGAGGAATACAAGGTGCTGTTCCTACAGTTTGCATGTGGCCTCCGGCAATGGAGACAGCCCAGGACAGAAAGGTGGGTATGGGAATGGGAGTCAAAATGTTTGGCTACCAGAAGATTAAGCAGGTCGTGGCTGACTAAGCACAAGTATTTAGCGAAATGGTCGTCGAGTCTGTACTTATCCTCTCTGGTATAAAGAAGGCCACATGGGGGGTTTTATTTGCAATTCCTCATTTGTTAGGCCATTATTCATTCCAAAGCTAGCTGATTTCACAAAATCAAAACTTAGACATAGATTTTTTGACCAAAGCATCAGAAAGACAAAACACTTTCAGCCCAGTAATTTCACTTACTTGCAACTTTGAGCTTCTCTTTATGAAATTAACAATTCCAAAAATAAAATCCCTTCTACCAAACCAGCAAGGTTAGATTTTTGCATATTGGATCATTATTCCATATGTTGATAGAAAAGCAAAACAGGTCACTGAATTGAATCTTAAGCAAACAAGAAATCCCAATTCACGTCATAACTGAAGAGTCTGTGAACAAGCTGCAAGAACAGATTTACTGGGATTTGTACAGCTGCAGTTCGGCAGAATTGGAAAAAATATGGTAGGTAACATTACTCATTCTTCTGTAAACAAAAAAGCTTAATTGGAAGAATGGAAATCGGTTCCTGAAGCTTGGAAATATTGGAAGAATGGAAATATTGCTCCTTTGAGACAATGGAAGATTAAGCAAAATACAGAAATGGAAGATTAAACAGGAAATATTTGCTTTGAGAAATGATTTCAAAGATTTCTCAGTTAGAGCAAAATTATGTTCTCTTTACCTAACAGAATTTAAGTAAGTGCTTCTGAGTGCTCACAGGAAACACAGTTTAAACACAGGATGAAAACTTACCTCTTTCCAAGCTAGAGGAATATGAATATAGGAAGTACAGCTGAATCAAGTAATGGAATCCCATTGGGTAAAACATGGATGCAGTCACAGGTCTCCATATCTGTATACAGGAAACAAGGTTAGTTGCCCATTAGCTTCATGCACAATGCCATTCATACAAGAAAACAAACAAACTTTGCACAGGACAGTAAATCCTTGGTAATACGGAACTCTTTATAACAGATGGTTGCCGTTGATTGGAGCGAATCTTAGTTTAGTTTTAGAGAAACTCTACATTGAAGGTGTAGAATAAAGTCCCTTGACTTGACACAAAATGCTGGAGTAACTCAGCGGGACAGGCAGCATCTCTGGAGAGAAGGAATGGGTGACGTTTCGTGTCCAGACCCTTCTTCAGACTGATACTGATGTTGATGATGTATAGATGAACTATATATTGATGTTGCTCTGTTTCTTTTACTGTCCTTACTACTAATAGAAGCATCTTGAATACTATGGAGAATTACACATTTGAATAGCATTTTGTGAACCATTTTAGTTTAGTTTAGTGATATAGCATGAAAACCTAGGGACAATTCACAGAAGCCAATTAAACTACAAACATGCACGTCTTTGTAATATGGGAGGAAACCAGAGCACCCGGAGGAAGCCCACGTGATCACAGGAAGAACATAAAACTTTGTACAGACAACACCCGAGGTCAGGATCGAACCCAGTTCTCTGGTGCAAAAAGGTAGCAACTCTACTGTGGCAGCAATGTGCCGCACCGAAGTATTGTATATTTTTGTGTCCTTTCCTGTTTATAAGAGTAGGAGTGAACGAGTGCCTCAAGGCTCGGTGTTGGGGCCGCAACTGCTTACCATATATATTAATGATTTGGAAGAGGGAATTAGGAGCAACACTAGCAAGTTTGCGGATGACACAAAGCTGGGTGGCAGTGTGAACTGTGAAGAGGATGTTAGGAGGTTGCAGGGTGACCTGGACTGGTTGAGTGAGTGGGCAGATGCATGGCAGATGCAGTATAATATAGATAAATGTGAGGTTATCCACATTGGCAGCAAAAACAAGGGGGCAGAATATCCCAATGGGGTTAGGTTAAGTAAGGGGGAGGTACAGCGAGACATGGGTGTCCTTGTACACCGGTCACTGAAGGTTGGCGTGCAGGTACAGCAGGCAGTGAAAAAAGCTAATGGAATGTTGGCCTTCATAAGAAGAGGATTTCAGTATAGGAGTAAAGAGGTTCTTCTGCAGTTGTATAGGGCTCTGGTGAGACCACATCTGGAGTATTGTGTACAGTTTTGGTCACCTAATTTGAGGAAGGACATCCTTGTGATTGAAACAGTGCAGCGTAGGTTCACGAGGAAAGATTGAAAAGACTAGGCTTGCATTCACTGGAGTTTAGAAGGATGAGGGGGTATCGTAGAGAAACATATAAAATTATAAAAGGACTGGACAAGCTAGATGCAAGTAAAATGTTCCCAATGTTGGGTGAGTCCAGAATCAGGGGCCACAGTCTTAAAATAAAGGGGAGGTCATTTAAGA
Organism: Amblyraja radiata; assembly: GCF_010909765.2. Lineage (NCBI taxonomy): Eukaryota > Metazoa > Chordata > Chondrichthyes > Rajiformes > Rajidae > Amblyraja > Amblyraja radiata. Next base: position 24,559,178 of record NC_045959.1, on the reverse strand, counting down.
CTGAGGTGAGAAAAAACGTTTTCACCCAGAGAGTTGTGAATTTATGGAATTCCCTGCCACAGAGAGCAGTGGAGGCCAAGTTACTGGATGGATTTAAGAGAGAGTTAGATAGAGCTCTAGGGACTAGTGGAGTCAAGGGATATGGGGAGAAGGCAGGCACGGGTTATTGATAGGGGATGGTACACAAAATTGCTGGAGGAACTCAGCGGGTGCAGCAGCATCTATGGAGCGAAGGAAATAGGCGACGTTTCGGGCCGAAACCCTTCTTCAGACATATTGATAGGGGATGATCAGCCATGATCACAATGAATGGTGGTGCTGGCTCGAAGGGGTGAATGGCCTCCTCCTGCACCTATTTTCTATGTTTCTATTGTGGGGTATGTTTATTGGCTGTTTTTCCAATAGAAAGTACTGTACATATTAACCTCCTTATTCAGTTATAGTGGACAGCAATAACAGACATGCCTCCTCACCACCCACCATAGTCTGTTATAGTGAGGGTTAACTTTGTAACAAAACTAATGCGTCTAGCACCAACTACCTGATTTTGCAACTACTTTTTGACTTTAACAGAAAAATCAATCATCTGGAATGCAGTTAAAATAACTGCAAATGTTGTGACCTGACGTACAACCAGAATAGTTTGCTTCCAAATTTGATGTTCATGGCTTTGCCATGTGACTGAATAATACATTGCAACATATACTCAAATCAATGCCACAGCCTGCTCAAGAGCATATCTTCAACACAGCCACACGCATTTGGAGCACAGTGATATTTTGATTGAAATCCTCAAATTCAAGTGTTATACAGCTTAGAAACATGTTTTATGGCCCACTGTGTCCATGCCAACTCATGTGCTCTTTTATCCTTTTGAGAAGTAACAGGATCCGTCCACGTCAGCATGGATTTACAAAGGGGAAATCATGCTTGACTAATCTTCTGGAATTTTTTGAAGATGTAACGAGGAAAATGGACAAGGGAGAGCCAGTGGATGTAGTGTACGTGGACTTTCAGAAAGCAATTGATAAGGTCCCACATAGGAGATTAGTGGGCAAATTCAGGGCACATGGTATTGGGGGTAGAGTGCTGGCATGGATAGAGAAGTGGTTGGCAGACAGGAAACAGAGTAGGGATTAACTGGTCCCTTTCAGAATGGCAGGCAGTGACTAGTGGGGTACTGCAAGGCTCAGTGCTGAGACCACAGCTATTTACAATATATATCACTGATTTGGATGAAGGGATTCAAAGTAACATTAGCAAATCTGCAGATGACACAAAGCTGGGTGGCAGTGTGAACTGTGAGGAGGATGCTATGAGAATGCAGGGTGATTTGTACAGGTTGGGGGAGTGGACAGATGACAAAAAGATCAATGGAGAAATAATCTTAAACCTATCTAAATAACTTGCAAGAACACTAACATTCCAAATATCAAGGGAGGGGAAAAAATAGAACAGGAAGTATGGTATCCATCAAGCAAATCTTATGCAAATATGCTGTTCGACTACAGAGATGTCTGTCTTTAGTGCTAATTTAAAGTTTCTATCCAGGGCAAATTAGATTTAGCCCGTAAAAGATAATGTTTTAGTATACTGTAGGCATTCTGGAGCTGTCCCTGATTTCTTGTTGTTCACAAATAAGCAATAATCATGGAGGATGTTAGGATTCTAAAGTAAAAAAGGAAATGGTCATTAGGTCAGCAGCATCCAGGGCGGGGGCGGCGGGGGGGGGGGGGGGGGGGGGGGGGGGAATAACATTTCAAGTCAATGGCTTTTCATTAGACCAAACCTACTTTTTTTAGAGTTACCTTTTAGGTTTATTATTGTCACGAGTGCCTAGGTACAATGAAAAGCTTTGTTTTGCATGCTATCCAATCAAATCAGTTAATGCTATACATAAAAACAATCAAATCAACCCCAAGTACAATAGGTAGAGAGGGCAGAATATAGGTCTCAGCATTATAGAGCACCAGTTCCAGAAACAAAGTCCAATGTCTGCAATGAAGTGGATGTGAATCGGACAGTACCATAGCTTATAGAAGGATCATTCAAAAGCCAAATAATAGAGGGGAAAAAACAGGTTTGCTGATTCTAGTGATGTGTGCTTTCAGACCTCATCAGTGGGCTGGATGTTGAATAGTGATGAATCGAAATACAGAAAGGAGATTGAGAACCGTGTAACCTGGAGCTAAGTCAGCAACCTCCCCATCAATGTCAATAAGGCAAAGGAGATTGCAATTGATTTCAGGAAATGAAGCAGTACACACACCCCAGTCTACATTGAGGGCACCGAAGCAAAGATAGTAGAAAGCTTCAAGTTCCTAGAAATAAATATTACTAGTAATTTGTCCTGGACTAGCCACATCAACGCTATGGCCACAATAGTAGATGAACACCAATAATTCCTTAGAAAGCTTAGGAAGTTGGCATGTTCCCAAAAACCCTCACCAACCTCTACAGATGCACCATAGAAAGAATCCTCTAATGATGTATCACAGTCTGGTTTGGGAAAAGCTCTACCCAAGCCACAAGAAATTGCAGAGTTGTGGACATAGTCCAGATCATCACACAAACTAGCCTCCCTTCTCCTGACTCCATCTTTACGTCACACTGCCTCAGCAAGGCAGCCAGAATAATCAAGGACCAGGTCACTCCCTCTTCTCCCCTCTCCCATCTGGGAAGTGGTGCAGAAGTTTGAAAACACATCCCTCCAAATTCAGGAACAGTTTCTTCCTAGCTGTTATCAGGCAACTGAACAGTCCTCTCATCATCTAAGAGTGTGGTTCTGACATCCCATCTACCTCAATGGAGACTTTTAAATTATTATTAATCGGGACTTCAGTGTTAAATCTTGCACTAAAGGTTGTACCCTATATCCGTGTACTGTGAACGGCTTGATTGTATTCATATATAGTCTTTTCTTTTCTTTTCTGGATAGCAGGCAAACAAAATCTTTTAATTGAACCTCAGTACACATGACAATAATAAGCTATACTAAAAAATGATACAAAAGCTTGTAATGCACATACCACCAGACTCAGGAACAGCTATGTCGCCTGTTATCAGACTGATAAATGGTCCTCCTATAATTATGGGGTAGTCATGATCATCCAACCTATCTTTATTGCGGACAGTAGACATTTTCTCTGCATCTGTAATACTACAATATTTACAATGCTGTAAAACTATATTCTGCACTTTAGTATTTTTCTCTTTGCACTTACAATCTGTACTTGCATATGGCTTTATTGTACTCATATAATATAATATTATAATAATATAACTTTTATTGTCATTGCACATAGGTGCAACGAGATTTGGTATGCAACTTCCATCCGATGTGATAACTTAAACAACTAAAATTTAGATACCCAGAGAAACATGATTTATTAAAAAAAGAACAGTAAAACAGTATAAAGTGCAAATAGGTCTGTGCCGGGTCGATGTGCGACATGACCATCCGAGGGAGACAGTTCATGGTGGTGGGGGCACTAAGCAGGCTCGGTTCAGAGCAGCTATAGCTCTGGGGATGAAGCTGTTCCTGAGTCTGGAGGTGCGGTCTGAAAGTTTAAAGGAGATATATGGCCTGAAAGTTTAAAGGAGATGTACAGGGAAATTTCCTCTCCCCTCAAGAGGTCACCGAAATGGTGATGGAAGCAGATATAATAGTGGCATTCAAGAGACTTTTAGATAGCACCTACGCAGGGAATGGAACCATATTGATCAAATGCCGACGGAAGAGATTAGTTTAATTTGCCAAGAGTGTTTTATTGTCATATATCCCAGATAGGACAATTAAATTCTTACTTGCTGCAGCACAAAATAATATGTAAACATAGTACATAACGGGAGAAGAAAAAAAAAATCAGTGTGTGTATACACATGCACACATAGTCAATAAATAACAAATATAGTGCAATAATAATAATAATAGTCTGTTGCAGTTCAGAGTTTATTTGTTGTCATGTTTAACAGCCTGATGGCTGTAGGGAAGTAGCTGTTCCTGAACCTGGACATTCAGGAACAGCTTGATCAAATTATGATCAGGACCATGTTCATCAAATGCCGACGGAAAATATTAGTTTAATTTGCCATCACGTTCTGTGCAGATATCACGGCCCACAGGGCTTATTTCCATGCTGCATTGTTCCATGCTGCAAAGTTGCCAATTCAATGCAAATCTTTCTATAGGCAGAAAGTAATATTTCATGTCCTCTCTTAGGTAACCCCAGCAAAAATCAATACAAAACAAATTATGGGAACTAAAGCAGACTCTTGTTATCATAATCTACTATGCGCTCAATGCCCTTCAGTTATTGTTGTTATTGGTTAGAGGTCATATTGGACAGATTCCCAATTTGTGTCACATTCGGCAAGTCATCGGAGGGCAGAAGTAAACAAAGCAGTTAGACTATAAACTGATGGAGTTGGGAAAAAGATTAGGCCCAGAGCTTCAGTAATCCATATACAAAAATAAGTATCAGTGGGACTGATCACAAAAGTTGAACACGACCAGCACTCATTCCAGGCTGACACATGGAGTCATGGAAATAATGTAGTTATGAAATAAATAAACAATCTAATCTGCTGTACTAGAATTTTTAACGTTTAAAAAAGTTTAAAATCAATGTTAATTGAGATGTTGAAAAAAAACTGCAAGAGGGACTCAGTGGATATAATTGCATCTAGTCTTGTTTCCAGCTTAATTGAAATGTAAATCAGATCAAAGAACATAATATTTACATGCCAAAATAAAACCTTTGAAAATTATAATGAAAGCACCCATCCCCAATTTAAAAGTCATGTCACAAAATTGTCACACGATTTAGTTTGTGAAAAGGTAGCACATATGATGATGCAGATCTAAAGGCATGTCATAATCAGTCAGTCATTCACCATCATCATATCCTGTCATACAAACTGCAACAACTGCTGAATCATGTGAATATTTAGGTAGACATGAATGAAATATTCTCTCAAAGTGTAATGTGCTAATGCATTAAATATTGTTTAAAATGGGCTGAATTGAAATTCAAAACATTACTGTATTTAAATTGTGATTTCTCTTTACATAAACTACTTATTACCAGCTGGTCTACTATTCTGGATTTTATGTTAACATAAAATTCAACAAGTCATTAGGAAGCAGATTTAAAGTAAAACTGAATTCAACTCAGCAGGACAAGCAGCATCTCTGGAGAGAAGGACTGGGTGGCGTCACCCATTCCTTCTCTCTATAGATGCTGCCTGTCCCGTTGAGTTATTCCAGCATTTTGTGTCAACCTTCGATTTAAACCAGTATCTGCAGTTCATTCCTACACATAAAGTAAAACTGACTTTGAAGATGCAAATTTTATTAACAAGCTTTGAGGGAGAGAAATGTTTTTGAAAGGAATATACCAACTCCTAGTGCCAGCTACAGTGGCACCACTCCAACACATCTGCCGCCGACATCAAAAAAATGTTAACCACTTAATAAACTACATACACACCCCAACCCCCTCCCCCACCCCCCCACCCCCCCCCCCCCCCCCCCCCCCCCCCCTCCCTTCCCCCTGCCCCGAGACTTCTTGCCCTACCTGTGACAGAGACCTAAGTTCCCATATAACCAGGATGTTATCCTGGGACGCTCAGGTGCAAACTGCAACCCCCCCCCCTTCTTCTGATGCCAGTTCCCCTTCCCCACCGATGCGAGCCCCCCTTCCTCCCCGCCACTCCAATGCCAGCCCCCCTTCCTCCCCGCCTCTCTGATGCGAGCCCCATTCCCTCCCCACTGCTCCAGTGCCAAACACCCTCCAGCCTCCCCAATGCCAGGCACCCCCCCCCCCCCCCCCCCCCCCATACCAGGCACCCCTCACCCCACTTCCCCAATGCCAGGCTCCCTCCTGCCTCCTCAATGCCAGGCACCCCCCTGCCTCCTCAATGCCAGGCACAGGCCTGCCTCGCCAATGCCAGGCTCCCCCCTGCCTCCTCAATGCCAGGCTCCCCCCTGCCTCCTCAATGCCAGGCTCCCCCCTGCCTCCTCAATGCCAGGCTCCCCCCTGCCTCCTCAATACCAGGCTCCCCCCTGCCTCCTCAATGCCAGGCTCCCCCTGCCTCCTCAATGCCAGGCTCCCCCCTGCCTCCTCAATGCCAGGCACCCCCCTGCCTCCTCAATGCCAGGCACCCCCCTGCCTCCTCAATGCCAGGCTCCCCCCTGCCTCCTCAATGCCAGGCTCCCCCCTGCCTCCTCAATGCCAGGCACCCCCCTGCCTCCTCAATGCCAGGCATCCCCCTGCCTCCTCAATACCAGGCTCCCCCCTGCCTCCTCAATGCCAGGCACCCCCCTGCCTCCTCAATGCCAGGCATCCCCCTGCCTCCTCAATGCCAGGCACCCCCCTGCCTCCTCAATGCCAGGCACCCCCCTGCCTCCTCAATGCCAGGCATCCCCCTGCCTCCTCAATGCCAGGCACAGGCCTGCCTCCTCAATGCCAGGCACCCCCCTGCCTCCTCAATGCCAGGCACCCCCCTGCCTCCTCAATGCGAGGCATCCCCCCTGCCTCCTCAATGCCAGGCTCCCCACCCCGCCGCTCAAGGTGGAGGGAATAAGGAATGCAGGGTGGGACAGAGGAGCCGGGGTGGGGTCGCTGGAACTTCGCGGGCCCTACCTGGAAGTTGTTGAAGAAGGGATCGGCCCACAGGACCAGCGACCTGCCGCTCACCACGTTGAGCCGCTCCAACACGGGCAGCACAACGCAGCCCGTGAACCAGTAGCGGGTGACGGGCGGGATGCCGCGGTACCACTCGCCCAGGCCGCTGTCCGCCATGGCTGTGCTGCCGAGGGCCAGGAGCAGGAGCGCCGACGCTGCCTCTGACGTGCGCGCCTGCCACTGGCCCACGTCAGCATGTCCGGGTGAAAGGGCGGCAGCATAGCAACGCCGGGCCCGCGCTCTCTCCCCCCTGCAACACGCACTGTGTGTATGTGTAGGCGTGGAGGAAGGAAGGAAGGAACTGCTGCTCGAAACCGAAGTTAGACAAAAAGCTGGAGTAACTCAGCGGGACAGGCAGCATCTCTGGATGGAAGGAATGGGTGACGTTTCGGGTCGAGACCCTTCTTCAGACCGAGAGTCAGGGGAGAGGGAGACACAGAAGATAAGGAAGGATGAGGTGTGAAAACGAGGCATCAAAGGGGATTTAGGTCAAGGAAAATGTAAAGTAAATCTGCTGGCTAGGAGAAGGCGACAACGAAGCACCTGAGAGTCAGTAGAGATATAGAAGGTACATGGGACAAATGAATGAAAAATATGCAAAAAACAACGATCAAGGAAAAGTGGAGCCCACAATGGTCCATTGTTGGTTGTGGGGATCCCATACTGACCTTTCTGTCCTGGGCCTCCATTGTCAGAGTGAGGCCAAATGCAAATTGGAGGAACAGCACCTCATATTTCACTTGGGCAGCTTTTAACACAGCGGTATGAATATTGATTTCATTAAATTTGAAGTAACCCTTGCATCCCCTCTCTCTGTCCCTCTCCCATCCTAGTTATCATACTGGTTTTACTGTCCTGTTGAGTTTCACTATCTGTATAACTTGTTATCACCCACCCCGTAGCCATGAATGGACCATTGTGGGCTCCACCTTTCCTTGATCGTTGTTTTTTGCATATCTTTCATTCATTTGTCAGATGTACCTTCTATATCTCTCGTTTCCCATTTCCCAGACTCAGACTGAAGAAAGGTCTCAACCCAAAACGGTCACCTCTTCCTTTTGTCCAGAGATGCTGCATGACCCAGAGTTTCTTCAACTTTTTGTGTCTATCTTCTTGTATATGTGTGATGAAGCTGAATTTTAGTTACAAAAATATAAGAAAGATATTAAATAGGTTTCTGGGCTAGCTTATAGCTTATATTTAGTGTCAAATTAGGCTTGCCTCAGGTTGCAGTGTGTGGGATAATAAACACCATAACATTGTCTCCCAAGGGACAAGCAGAGAGAAAGAGCTAGTCACATCTTTGAAGTAAGATGCCATAAACCAAATGGCCTATGTTTATGAGGGACCAAATGACAGAGAGGAAACAGCGAAAGAGCTAGGGTGATCTCTGTGAAGATAAAATGGCATTATCCAAATAGCCAATGTTTATGAAGGACGAGAGAGGAACAGGGAAGTGGAAAGATAAAATGTCGTAAACCAAATGGCCAATGTTATCTTGTAACATGTAAACAAAAGGCCTTTGATGTGATGCATTCTGTGGAAACCTTTTCCTGTACCTCTGACCATGACTAATGTCTGTGAAATGTGCTAAGGGGACAAAAAAAACCCTATTTAATGCAATGTAATTCTGTTGTTCAGCGAAGGGGACGGAAGACGGTCAAGTGTCTGTATTGGTCACTTGACTGGAATTCTCGCTCCCTTCCATCGGCCGATAATAAGTAAAGTTTTGAACTGGTCTACCGAACAGTTTGTGTGGTGTCTGTTTATTAAGAAGCGAACCTGGTTTAGTAGTTAAGAAAGTAGCTTTTTCATGTGCATGCTTTGTCCCATTTACTCCCGAATGTGCAGTGCAGAATGCTTATTTGGGTAAATCCAGAGGTAACCATAGTGCCATAACATGCAGGCCAAGCCGGGTAGCAGGATTTAATGGAAAATTAAGAAACTGCAGACATTGACATCTTAATCAAAAAATAGACTGCTGGAAAAACTTGACAATCAAGCAGGATCTGTAGAAGGAAGAGGGCAGACAATGGTTTGGTGTGGTGTGAGACCATACTTCAGAATGGTGGAGGGGTGGGAGATTGCAATCTTCACGTGGTCCACCCTGTTTTGACTAATGCAATCAATCCGACGTGCACAAACAAAAGATCAAATAGAACAAGTGTTCAAAAGGGAACTGCAGATGCTGGAATATCGAAGGTACACAAAATTGCTGGGGAAACTCAGCGGGTGCAGCAGCATCTATGGAGCGAAGGAAATAGGCGACGTTTCGGGCCAAAACCCTTCTTCAGACTGATGGGGGGTGGGGAAAGAAAGAAGGAAAAAGGGAGGAGGAGGAGGAGCCCGAGGGCGGGCGGATGGGAGGGTGGGAGGAGACAGCTAGAGGGTGAAGGAAGGGGAGGAGACAGCACAGGCTAGCCAAATTGGGGGAATTCAATGTTGATGCCATAAGGACGCAAGGACCCCAGACGGAATATGAGGTGCTGTTCCTCCATGTTGATGCCATAAGGACGCAAGGACCCCAGACGGAATATGAGGTGCTGTTCCTCCATGTTGATGCCATAAGGACGCAAGGACCCCAGACGGAATATGAGGTGCTGTTCCTCCATGTTGATGCCATAAGGACGCAAGGACCCCAGACGGAATATGAGGTGCTGTTCCTCCATGTTGATGCCATAAGGACGCAAGGACCCCAGACGGAATATGAGGTGCTGTTCCTCCATGTTGATGCCATAAGGACGCAAGGACCCCAGACGGAATATGAGGTGCTGTTCCTCCATGTTGATGCCATAAGGACGCAAGGACCCCAGACGGAATATGAGGTGCTGTTCCTCCATGTTGATGCCATAAGGACGCAAGGACCCCAGACGGAATATGAGGTGCTGTTCCTCCATGTTGATGCCATAAGGACGCAAGGACCCCAGACGGAATATGAGGTGCTGTTCCTCCAAGACCGCTCCCTCCGCAAAGACCGCTCCCTCCGCAACTCCCTCGTCAATTCTTCCCTTCCCTCCCGCACCACCCCCTCCCCGGTCACTTTCCGTTGCAACCGCAAGAAATGCAACACCTGTCCCTTCACCTCCCCCCTCGACTCCATTCAAGGTCCCAAGCAGTCGTTCCAGGTGCGACAAAGGTTCACCTGTATCTCCTCCAACCTCATCTACTGCATCCGCTGCTCTAGATGTCAGCTGATTTACATCGGTGAGACCAAGCGTAGGATGGGCGACCGTTTCGCCGAACACCTCCGCTCAGTCCGCAATAACCTACCTGACCTCCCGGTGGCTCAGCACTTCAACTCCCCCTCCCATTCCCAATCCGACCTCTCTGTCCTGGGTCTCCTCCATTGCCAGAGTGAGCAACAGCGGAAATTGGAGGAACAGCACCTCATATTCCGTCTGGGGTCCTTGCGTCCTTATGGCATCAACATTGAATTCCCCCAATTTGGCTAGCCTGTGCTGTCTCCTCCCCTTCCTTCACCCTCTAGCTGTCTCCTCCCACCCTCCCATCCGCCCGCCCTCGGGCTCCTCCTCCTCCTCCCTTTTTCCTTCTTTCTTTCCCCACCCCCCATCAGTCTGAAGAAGGGTTTCGGCCCGAAACGTCGCCTATTTCCTTCGCTCCATAGATGCTGCTGCACCCGCTGAGTTTCCCCAGCAATTTTGTGTACCATCAAATAGAACAAGTTGACCTACAACTTTAGGCTGTGCACACCATACACAAGAAGAAGAAGAATGGTGGAGGGGTGATAGCTGGTAAAAAAAGGTGAAAAGTAGCTTCATGGGAGGGGGATGCAGCTGAGCAGCATTTAAGATAAACCGGTGTCGATGATGGAACCTGATAAGAAAGGAAGGTGGGGAGTGAAATGTAGAGGGTAGAAGGAAATGGGGAGAGTGGGATGGGGTTGGGTGTGGGGGGGGGGCAAAATTACATGCCTGGGTTGGGAGGGATGGAAGATGAATGGATAGAGAAGGTGGATGGGGGCACTAGAAAGAAAGGTGTTCATAATTTAATGTTCAAAGGGCATTTTGTGGAGTCCCAAATCATGCTGCTGTCTTTTAGATGGCTGTGATGAGGAGGAAACTATTGCAGAATCTGTAGTCAGGATCTGGGGAAGGATGAATGAGTCCTTGGTCCTTGGAACAGTTCATTCCAAGCATCTGCATAACAGACTCCATGTTCTATGGGCTGTTCCCACGGATGCACATGAAGACAAGCTGTTTACACTGTTTACACTGTGCACATGAAGCCAAACATCAAGGACTGCTGGAAAATCAACATCCTAACGATAGATTCTCTTTTGTTTGCCTGAGTCTTGTTGATCTTCCAGTACAATGAAATGTTGGTATGGGAATGTTGTCAACTGGCACATACCAGACTGCAGTAGAACATGTTGAAGGACACATTGAAGCTTGCTGCAGACACCACTTTGTGAGGAAGGACTGCAGTCTAAGACACCTCTGCCACTGGAATTGAAGGGTCAAGACTGGGGTAGAAACCTCTCAACACTTGAAGTTTGTATCATCGCAGGAGATTATGAGTTGTAATGGTACTCTATATGCAACATGTTCTCCCAATGTATAGAATAGATAATGCTGAATGTAGTGACTAAATGACATGAATGTAAACAGAGTCAAACAATGTTGTATGTTGTACTCATATTTTTTTTTTTTTTTAATAAAAATAAATTTAGGTGTGTCCTGGAGTTTCATGGTTACCTTTAACAATGCCAGCTTTTTAATTCCACATTCAACAGGTATAATGGGGTGACTGTTGGAGTTTTTAATCACATCATGATTGCCCCTAACCATCTTGCACTGACTATTATGCCATCACTAATATTTTTTATAATTAAAAACAATCTTTTGAAGGACCTCAGTGAGCCACACAGCATCTTCGGAGGCAAAGGACAGTTGATGCTTTGGATCGAGACACTGCACCAGTCTTGAAGTCTCGACCGAAATGTAGATGATCCCTTTGCCTCCACAGAAGCTGCCCGACCTTCTGTATCTGTATCTGTATCTTGACGTATAATCACCATCACTGGATGTCGCATACATTAGGAGGGTCATGTGCAAAGTCGCAATTAAATGTTAAAGTGGGCCTTAGAGGTCAGCGTCTTAATATTGATTGTTTCCAGCTTGGTCTTGAAGGTGTTGACACGGGTGCAGTGCGAATGTCAAGGTGGAGATGATTCCATTTGTGAATTGTCTTTGGGTACAGTGAATACCTATAACAGTCTTTATTTATTTGGATGATGTTGTATTTGAAAACCCTCAATTGCCTGGTCTTTGGTTGTCTGATGTATTTGTAGGTTGAAGATGACTCTTGATGTTGCTTGGAATAAACCCGTGCGTTTCTTTATAGATGGTCGTCAGGCGTAATTTGGTCCTACGGTCTTGAAGAGTTTCCCTCTCTAGATCAGCATGGATTTTAGTGATACTGGACTCCCTGCTGTAATCACCAACAGTAAACCTTGCAGCTCTATTTTGAATTATTTCTAACCTGTCCCCGTCTGTTTTGTGTTGTGGATCTCAAGCAATACTCAAGTTTGGATCTTATCAGTGTCTTGTAGGCTATAGACATGGTTCTGTTGTTGCAATAATAAATATTTATCTTCTGCAATCCCAGCATTCTGTTAGCCTTGGTGGTTGTTTGGTTGATGTGAGTAGACCATTTCAAATCACTGTTAAGTTCCATTAACAGATAGGGATGATGTTTCACCTCTTCCAGGGTGGAGTGCCCCATCTTGTACTTCATGGTAACCGGATTCCTCCTGTGGGTGACTATCATACTGAAGCACTAGAAGAATTGAAAAACATCTGCCAATCTCCTTCCCATTTTACTAAAGCATCATGGTCTTGTTGGAGTCCCTCCATGGATTGTATTCTATTATAGAGAATACAATCATCCTTAAAGAGTCTAACCTTTGATTGGACCTTCAAAGGCAGATCATTGATATATGCCAAAAATAGTAAGGGTCCCAATATTGTATCCTGGGGAACCCAAGATGAAACTTTAGCTCTGTTGGAAGAAACACCCTCCAGCACAACCTGTTGGTGGCGGTTTGTAAGCAAAGACTCAATCCACTTCACTGCATTGTTTCTATTTCCCAAAATGGCGAAGTTTCATCAAAACACGTCGGCGGGGAATGGAATCGAACGCCTTACTGAAGTCCATGATAATCAGGTCCTCCTGGTCCTCATCATCCAAAATCTTTGCAAGGTCGTCAACAAGAGCAGATAATTGAGTGTCACCGAAACGTCGCTTGCGGAAACCGTGTTGCACATCGACTAAGATATGATATTGGTCAAAATGATTCATGATATGATGCAGGATATGTTCCAAAATTTTATATGGAATGGATGTCAACAAAACTAGTCAATAGTTTCCAGGGTTACTTCTATCACCTTTCTAAAGCGGAGTTACGTTAGCATCACGCCAAGCATCCAGTAAACAGCCAAAATTAAATAATTTCTGAAAAATCTTAGTTAACACTGGAGCAATTGAGGAGGCACATTCTTTCAGGATCTTCGCAGGAATGGCATCAGAACCCAAAGCTTTATTTGGATTCACATCTTGCAATAGCTTCTCAACATCCTGCTTGTTGATAATAATGTTTGGCATGTCAGGAATTTCAGAGTCAGGCATATCAGGAAAATTATTTGTGTCTTTGTTGGTAAAAATTGAACAAAATTGGTCGTTGAACATGTTTGCCTTGTCTTTAGCAAAGCAAACTTTGGTACCATCAGATGAAGACAATGTTGAGACACCAAACACCTCTTGCCGTTTCGACTTGATGAAATTCCAGAACGATTTGGTGTTGTTACTCTCCAAAGTCCAAGCTCCCACTGATGATATTCTGAATTTCTTGAGCAATTCGTTATTTGCAGTTACTCCAGCATTTTGTGTCCATCTGCGGTGTAAACCAGCATCTGCAGTTCCTTCCTACACACACTCTATAGGGAGGTTGCACGGCAGTCGGTCACGAACCGTGACCCGTACTGTTGCTATGCTACGCCAACTGGAGTACACGCGATGAACTGCAGGTAAGCACTGACCATGGTTTCCAGCGTAGCGGGCCCGTTAAAACCCGCCGAAATGGTCAATTTGTGCTCTGTAAACATGCGAACATTGGCCGTGCAGATATCGAGATTGAAAATATTGGGAATTATCGGGTTTGCTCACTGCATTTCATCAATTGTAAGGCATTATTTGTGTTTTTTCTTGATTCCTTTGTCATCTAAAAAGTTTCAGAAGTGATAAGTCTGGCTGTAAAATTTAAAAATCGCTCATGGTTCTCAAGTGGGTTTTTACATACAAAAATAAAACGCCACTGAAGCAAAATTTATCATTAAAAAAAATCGCAAACCATACGTGGGTTTGGAATTACATTTTACTCAGATGCAAGCCAAGGAATGGCATAATTGTTAGCTGTTCATTAGACATAATCAACATCAGCAAATTGACAATATCCTATTGAAAGGGAATGGGCCAAAATATACATCTCAATAGCATAATGATAGAAAACTTACTTTTCCACACACCACTCGTAAGTCTGTGAATGTAAATCTTGAATCAGCACTGTAAAATGGTTATGTGAAGGGAAAATGGAGGTCAGGTGAACTGGGTTGAAACTTAAAATGTCTGCTCACCAAAGTTGCTGACTATGTGGCTGCAGGCCTCAAGAAGTTGTGATCCTGAGAAATACACATTATCCTGCTGATGCTGCATATTCGCAACTTTGATATTCCTCGCACTCGTCTGATTGAGGTGGCTGAGTTTCAGAAGGCTGAAGAATATGCAAACCGCTGGCTCCCGAAAGTCTGAGAAATGTCCCTGTCTTAGCTCTAGTGTTGTTCCACTAATTAACATCTCCCATTGTGTACGTGCCTGTTATCATGACCATTGTGTACAGGTCTGTCGATTAATTGGGTAATGTGGGAGGGGGCTAAACGGTGGCATTAACATATATAAAGCATTGCAATTAAGGGCAGAGAGCTTGACTCTTTGCTAGGTTGTTAAACCTGTGTGGAGACTCCTGCTCAATAAACGTACGTTTAAAGCAACCCTGGTGCCTGGTCGATTATTGTCGAAACAACCGATGTGAGAGAAAAACGTGAATCAACAAGTCTGGAGATTTTTTTTAATGATAAATTTAGCTTCAGAAGTGTTTTCTTTTTGCATGTGAAAAGCCACTTCAGAACCATGGGCGATGTAAAAATTTTACAGCCAGATTTATCACTTCTGAAACTTTTTAGATACCAAAGGAATCAAGAAAAAACACAAATAATGCCTTACTGTTGATGAAATGCAGTGAGCAAATGTGATAATTCCCAATATTTTCAATCTCGATATCTGCACGACCAATGTTCGCCAAGCACTTTAACTGTTGTTGTCCCTTCAGCTCTCGCTTCTCTCTACCATCATTTCTCCTCACTTTTGCAATTCTGAAGTAGGATAAATGTCTCTCACGCTTATCCCGATTTCCACAATTATTTACAGCGCAAAAAAAAACCTTTTCAGCGGTTTTTAACGGGTAAGAAAGTACGCGTTTCGTGTATTAACAGTATATGCCGGAAGCTGCCATGTCCTCCACATGGATTGAGCTGGTCCGTGCGTCACGGCCTTTGACCTGATTACCTTACGTGCAACCCCTCTATTTTGTAAGTAAGATTCAATTGTAGAGTTGGAGGGAACAAAGAAACTACACTGTGTTTAAGAAGGAACTGCAGATGCTGGAAAATCGAAGGTACACAAAAATGCTGAAGAAACTCAGCGGGTGCAGCAGCATCTATGGAGCGAAGGAGATAGGTAACGTTTCGGGCCAAAACGTCTGAAGAAAGGGTTTCGGCCCGAAACGTTAACTATTTTCTTCGCTCCATAGATGCTGCTGCACCCGCTGAGTTCCTCCGCCATTTCCACCACCTCCAACGTGACCCCACCACTTGCCACATCTTCCCATCTCCCCCCATGTCTGCCTTCCGCAAAGACCGCTCCCTCCGCAACTCCCTTGTCAATTCTTCCCTTCCCTCCCGTACCACCCCCTCCCCGGGCACTTTCCGTTGCAACCGCAAGAAATGCAACACCTGTCCCTTCACCTCCCCCCTCGACTCCATTCAAGGACCCAAGCAGTCGCTCCAGGTGCGACAAAGGTTCACCTGTATCTCCTCCAACCTCATCTACTGCATCCGCTGCTCTAGATGTCAGCTGATTTACATCGGTGAGACTAAGCGGAGGTTGGGCGATCATTTCGCCGAACACCTCCGCTCAGTCTGCAATAACCTACCTGAACTCCCGGTGGCTCAGCACTTCAACTCCCCCTCCCATTCCCAATCCGACCTCTCTGTCCTGGGTCTCCTCCATTGCCAGAGTGAGCAACACCGGAAATTAGAGGAACAGCACCTCATATTCCGCCTGGGTTGCTTGCGTCCGGATGGCATGAACATTGAATTCTCCCAATTTTGCTAGCCCTTGCTGTCTCCTCCCCTTCATTAACCCTCGAGCTGTCTCCTCCCATCCCCCCGCCCTCGGGCTGCTCCTCCTCCCTTTTTCCTTCCTTCTCCCCCCCACCCCCCATCAGTCTGAAGAAGGGTTTCGGCCCGAAACGTTGCCTATTTCCTTCGCTCCATAGATGCTGCTGCACCCGCTGAGTTTCTCCAGCATGTTTGTGTACCTAAGGAAACTACACTCCCCAGCAAGCTTTGCGTCGCCGCGCATGCGCATCCCTGGGAAGCGGCGTCGCCAGGGGCTGAAGTTTGTCCTGTTTCCAGGACGCTGCTGTTTCCGCGTTGCTTCGATTAAAACGGCGGAGGCGGGAAGCAGCGGGGTTTGAATTTGGCGGCCGGTAGGATGCAGCGGGCCACGGAGCTTGGACAGAAAGAACGCGGCAAGATCTGGCACCGCAAGCCCGGTTCCTCGGCTGGCGACGGGTAAAGCTGGGCTCTGGGCCCTCGCCTGGGGAGACACTGGTGGGGTGGAGGGTGGAGGGGGGGGGGGACCATCCTACCCACCCTACCCACCCCTCCAGCTCAAGAATCGCAGGGTCGTGCAGCATGGAAACAGGCCCTTCCACCCACCGTCACCATGCTGTATGCCGGCTCCTTGAAGTGTGTTTATTATATTCGGATCAAGGCGAGGATCTGACACTATCTACCATAGAAACAGGCCCTTCCGCCTAACCCCACTCACCTGCATTTGGTCCGTAGCCTTCCTTGCCTTGGCGATTCAAATGCATGATTAGGTTTTAACTGAATGTTGTCAGAGTCTCTGCCTCTACCACCCTCTCAGGCAGTGTGTAACCAGGCTCCCACCACTCTCTGGGGGAAAGAATCACTAATCAGCTTGCCTTCAGCACCCTCACCAGGGGAAAAAAGATTCTTACTATCTGTCGTCAATAATTTGGTACACCTCTACAAGGTTAATCTGTCCCTTTTACTTTACAGAAAACAGACCCAGTCTATTCAATTTCTCATGACAAATGAATGCTTCATTCTAGCCAACAACCAGGCGAATCTCCTCAGCAGGACAATCATTTCCTATAGTGTTGGAATCAGAACGGACACAGTACTCCGTCCAGTGTTGCCTACCTGATGTTTTCTAAAGCCTGAGATGTTCAGCTTTTCGTCATGTCACTAAAGACATATGCTTTCTTTTCCACCTTTCTTGCCACATTCAGGATCTATTTGCTTGTCCATCTGTTTGTCAAAGTTCCATAGGACTCTATCATTTACTCTGTTTCTTTAAGGATCTATAAGGATCATACCCTCTCCTCCCCAGAATGTCTAGC
This sequence comes from Amblyraja radiata, assembly GCF_010909765.2. Classification (NCBI taxonomy): domain Eukaryota; kingdom Metazoa; phylum Chordata; class Chondrichthyes; order Rajiformes; family Rajidae; genus Amblyraja; species Amblyraja radiata. The sequence continues at coordinate 24,541,703 of NC_045959.1, read as the reverse complement.
GATCATTTCTCTCTTCTCCCCATAGTATTTAGGGAATTATCTTTTCTTTGTATCCCCTCTGCAAACTGAAGTTTTCTGAGATTATTTATAATTTCCTCATCTTGGTATTCCATGGGTCATTTAGTCTCCCTTACCATGTCCTCTTCAGAGATCATCCCATGATCGTTTGAGGTAATATACCTCTGAAGAGCACCACATGGTGTAATTTGGTTTGGGATGCCCTGTGTTTGTGAAAAATGTTATAGAAATGCAAGTCATATTGTTCTTGGCCTGGCCAATCCAGCAATTGGAAGTACACAAGTCTGCAGATGCTGGACTGCAGTAAAAGAAGGAGATAAACTGGATCCGGCAGCATCTACAAAGGGAAATGGATAGTCGATTTTCTGAGTCGAGACCCTTCATCCACTGTGATGTCAGTGTTCAAGGACTGGAATTATTTTAGACTTTTGTTGCTCTTGAAACTTTATTTTAATTTGGGACAACTTCACCAACCATATTAGAGTCAAGAGTGTTTTATTGTCATATGTCCCAGATAGAAAAATGAAATTCTTATGGGCCTGTCCCACTTAGGCGATTTTTCAGGCGACTGTCAAGTCATAGCAGGTCACTGAAAAGCCGGTGACTGGAATGGCGACTGTTAGAGTGGAACACACACATCGCTTCCTTCACCAGCCAATTATGCAGGCAGGGGACAGGGCAAGTGGGGGGAGCGCTGTCTGAGTGAAATTCACATGGTGCAAAGCCAATGTGATATAGACACACCATGATGAACAGGAAGGTTTGCGCTGCAATTAAAACGGTGAAAGCACAGTGTACGGGAAGGGTCACATAAGTCCTTTAAAAGAGCGGCGGGAGGAAAGGGGAGATAGGGTGGGGAAAAGGAGTGGAGACAACTTTGAAGAAGCCAGAGATACACAGCTGTGAAGCTGGGCGGTCATTAACGTTACCAGTCGATTATCCTTGGTTCTGAGATCTACTGTTCATGTTTTTTTTCCCAATGAGCCAATGACATTCACTGTCGACAACCTATGACTTCCTGGCGACCTACTACCACTGCACCCACGGCACGAGAATTCTCGCTACTCTCCATGGCGGCATCATTCTGGTCGTCGCTAATTTTTCAACATGTTAAAAAATTAGCGGCGACCAGAATTAAGCCGCGACTATTTCCGAGAATGCGGGAACTACTCACGACCATGAAGACGACCCCGGCAACCACTCGCGAACATGTGGCGACCGCATAGTCTCCTGTAGTCGCCTAAGTGGGACAGGTCCATCACTTGCAGCGGCACAACAGAATATGTATACATAGTATACTGTAAACAATATAATAAATGAGAGAGGGGAAAAAACTGTGTGTGTATGTACATATATATATGGCAGGGGCGCTGCACTGGCAGCAGCCTCTGCCTACAGCCTGTCTGTCATTTCTATCTTTTTTTTAATTTTCAGTTAATCCAAAGTCTGTTTTGGGGGGGAACTTTTACTTTTCTATGTGGGGGAGATGGGCAGGGTAAGGGGGAAACCGTCTCCCAGTCTCTTCCTGGCGGGGACGCGACTATTTCTCCGAGTCGCGTCCTCGCCTCCCACCTCGCGGCCTACCAGCTGGAACGGAGCGGCCTTTCCTGCCGGGGACTGGGAACCGGACCGGGGCTGCTACAGCGGCGGCGCAGCGCTGGAGTCACCGCGGAGCGGGCGATGCCTACCTGGGTCGCCGTTTGGAGCTCCGGAGCGCTGGGCCGTTGCTCCAACATCGTGGAGCTCTGGTGCGGAGAGCTTCCAACGCGGGCGGCGCTGAACAACATCGTGGAGTCCTGGGGCGCCTTGCAGAGGGTCTACAGCAGCAGTCTCCACCCGGCGCGGCCTGCGGACTTTGGAAGCCGCCGTCTCCAGTAGGAGGGGGCCGACTCTGGTGTCCACGCCGCTGAGGACGTCCCGCAGCCCCGACGTCGGACTTGTATCATCCCGGCGAGCGGTCCTGGACATCGGGCCGCCCGTAGCTGCAACTGCGGAGGGCTTGGGGAGGCCCTGACCACGAGGAACAGTGGAGGAAGAGACTGACTTTGGTGCCTCCCCACACAGTGGGAAACTGATTCTGCTGTGTGCGGATGTTTTATGTCAAATTCTATAGTGTGTTGTGTTCTTTATTTTTATTGTATGGCTGTATGGGAATTTCATTTCACTGTGCCATCTGGCACATGTGACAATTAAATGTATCTTGAATCTTGAATACTCATAAATACATACGTATGTGTATATATATACACGCACACATACGTACACACACAAAAAACAATAATAGAGCTATAATAACAATAATAGTCTATGTAGTTCAGAGCTTATTTGAGGTTGTAGTGTTTAATAGCCAAATGGCTGTAGGGAAGAAGCTGTTCCTGAACCTGGACGTTACAGTTTTCAGGCTCCTATACCTTCTTCCAGATGGCAGGGGTGAAATGAATGTGTTGCCAGGGTGGTGTGGGTCTCTAATTATGCTGGCTGCTTTTCTGATGCAACGATTCCGGTTAATCCCTATAATGCTGCGCTGACAGTGCTATGAAAACGTGACAACAGTGACTCATGAGTAATGCTAGCATTTTCCAAGAGAGGAATACTTATACCTTACCTTATCAACTTGAATGCATGAGTGATGCATGTCACCAATCTCTGAGCAAGGAATGCAGACGAAATTAGTGTATTTTGCTGCACATTTATTTGATCAAGAATCAATTTTTCAAGAGCAAAGCAGTTATTGAATAGAATGATTGTAGAATAAATGAAGATTATTCATCCTTCTTGCCACTGATGGCTCTTTAGATGGAATACATATTCTGCATCTGTAGCTGTTTTATCCATGTTCAAATTATATCTGGGTTTTATCCTTGTATTTCTGTTAAATTACACAGTTCCCATGCATGATTATTCTTCTGGAACTGTTCTAAAACTTGATCCTTTGTTTCTTTAATGATGAACTTCCATAAATTAGATCGGCAGCCAGTGGAAAAAATATTCTGCCCTCAAAACCGTTAGTAACACGACAAGGCACTGCAGCCAATAATAATACAATGACCAAAAGATTTGTATTTTGGATAACTATTTGCGTAATAATACTCCTAATGTTACATAGTTGCGAGTGTTTCTGTAGCTCTGTAAGCTCTTTTTGGATTTCCACAGTATGATCTTAAATTTACAATGGTAATAAAGCTTCTTTAATGAAATGTCTTTAAAACAGTAAATACTAATTAAATCTAGGTTTGACCAGATGGTTACCAGTAGGTGCTTATTATGCCTATGATTACCAGCATTGGAATGTCATAGAATTTTATGACTTAACTTTACTAAATGTTCTTAATCCATGCCTTTTTGTTTTTCAACAGTATCATAGTAAATGTTGTTCATAACGTGGTGGGTTATCCCACGAAGATCATTCGATTTCTTCATGTTGCATTTGATACTGCAGGCGAAGCTTTTATTGCTGGTGACCACCAGGGCAATATCTACGTCTTTGACCTGAGTAGGAATAGGTACATTACTTTAAAGCATTTTCTTTATTTGAAGAAAAGCAATGTTCATTGATAGTAGTATATTCTGTCTTTTTCATGCAACCCTAAATGGAACTGTCCCTTCACAGCCAGCTTTGCCTTCAGCTGTCTATCTCTTCTTTCTCTTTGTTTAAAATGATCTTTAAAACTTCTTTAACTAGTATCTCCATATCATTGTCATTAGAAATTCTTGTTTCAATATATTCATGTCAATGAGCTTATTAGGAGATTATTTACAATGTTGGTTCTCTTTTATTATCGTTCCTCTAGCTTTAAACTGGTGCAACGAACTGGACAGGCATGTACAGCATTGGCTTTCAACCTCCGAAGGAAGACAGAATACTTGGTCGCTCTGGCAGATTATTCTGTGAAATGTTTCGACACAGGTACCATAATGTCTACAACCAGCAAATAACAGGGGAGGTTCTGTTCAGTTATTAAATAAAAGTAGTAAAGATGCAAATATTGGATGAGCTGAATGAAATATTCAGGTCGGGTAATTTGATAAATATATAAATAAAACATATAATTCAAAGTTTAAAAAGCCTTTTTGCATTGTATTGCGCATTGTATAATGAGCGACAGAGGCCAAACGGATTCTGGTCTGATCTTAGTTAGTTAAATCTCAGACGGCGATGGTGAAAAACATTAATGATTTATCATGAGGGGGAAGTGCATGTAAGCAAGGCTCAGCTGGGATTCTTCCTGCATGGGTTTCATCATTCACTTTTGAGGCTTGCACATAAATAATGGATACGTGGTTGAGGTTACAGAATACACTTCCCAAGCCTGAAATTGTATCCGCGTGAATGAAAACTTCTTACGATGAAAGATAATAATCTAAGGGGTGGAGAGGGGCAGGGGACGCATGGACAAAAACATAGTTTACTTTCTTTGCATTTCCGTTGTTCCTCTTTCTCAGTAGAATTATATAGGGGACCAAAAATGATGGGAAATATGGAAATTAAATGCTGTGTGATAAAATTGTGGCACAATAATTTACAATCATGCACACTACAATTTGTTTTCTTGTTCACTAGCATTTCCCAGTAGTAGCATGAGTACCTCTTGTTTCCTCTTACCAACTGATAATTAGTGCTCTGTAAACTGTTGCTGCATTGAGCTATCATCTGTGCATGCTTCTATTTACAATTTGATATCTCCCATGAAAATAGCAAGTTGACCAGATGTGCCAGTGAATGTTCAAGTTATATAAATAAATGATAACTATTAACTCCAGTAGTTTTACTCTAAATGTATAATGGTGCAGGACTTTTGAATAGTGTACAAGGAACACCTCACACAACACATTTTTGTTTTGCTTCCGGCAGAAACTAAAGAGCTGGTGAGCTGGATGAAGGGACACGAATCAACCGTTTCATCCATTTCAGTTGATGTATCTGGAAGACATGCTATCACTACTTCAGTGGATACAGCTCAACTCTGGGACCTGGACACATTCCAGCGAAAGAGGAAACTAAATGTAAACTTGTCCGTTGGCATTCAAAGGGTTAGTACAGGAGTTTAGTATGAAGTATAGTAGATTAATATCATTAGAATATTTTAGGGAGTGGCATTCATCGAAACAAGTTTAATGACATTTATATTTCTCACTTGCATACACTAATTCATTATGCATGGAATTCAAGAACTTTCCTAGGAACTGTGAACAATCTTAAGTGAATTATTGCAGTGCATTCCGTGGTTAGTACACAGAACAGAGGTGAGATAGCGTGCATGATTGTGTTGGAGTGCAATTGGATACCTATGTACCACTTTCCATTCAAACTAACTTTTAAAATTCAGTGTAGTGCAAAATCTATTTTTTCACCATTCCATCTTAAGTGGGGTGAATTTACTTCAGATGCATCCATCACAAGAATGCGTTTATTGATTTCATTACGTAACACATGTCCGAATTATTCTTGCATCTTTCAATTGAGTCAATGGCAAGGTAATTCGTTATCAGCATCTACATTTTTGTTGTTCAATCTTCCAGAGATGGAAACAATCTTGCATGATTTTGCTTGTTTCTCCATTTACTCCTCTGGGTTTGCTTGTGATTCCACAGAGTAGAAAAGGAAAACTGTCACGTACAGTGAATTCAGAAAGTATTCAGACCCCTTCACTTTTTCCACATTTTGTTACGTTACAGCCTTATTCTAAAATGGATCTTTTTTTTAAAATCATCAATCTACACACAATACCCCATAATAAAAAAGCGAAAACAGGTGTTTAGAAATTTTTGCAAAATAATTATAAATAAATAACTGAAATATCATATTTACATAAGTATTCAGACCCATTACTCAGTTCTTTGTTGAGGCACCTTTGGCAGCGCTTACAGCCTCAAGTCTTCTTGGGTGTGACGCTACAAGCTTGGCACACCTGTATTTTGGTATTTTCTGCAGATCCTCTCAAGCTCTGTCAGGTTGGATGGGGAGTGTCGATGCACAGCTATTTTTAAGTCCCTCCAGCGATGTTCGATTGGGTTCAAGTACGGGCTCTGGCTGGACCACTCAAGGACATTCACAGACTTGTCAAGAAGCCACTCCTGCGTTGTCTTGGCCGTGTGCTTATGGTCGTTGTGTGAACCTCCTCCCCAGTCTGAGGTCCAGAACGCAGTGGAGCAGGCTTTCATCCAGGATCTCTCTGTACTTTGCTCCTTTCGTCGTTCCCTCGACCCTGACTAGTCTCCCAGTTCCTGCTGCTAAAAAACATCCCCACAGCATGATGCTACCACCACCATGCTTCACCATAGGTATAGTATTGGCAACATACCATATGAGTGGTGCCTGGTTTCCTCCAGATGTGTCGCTTGGCATTCAGGCCAAAGAGTTCAATCTTGGTTTCATCAGACCAGAGAATCTTGTTTCTCATGCCTTTTGGCAAACTCCAAGCGGGCTGTCATGTGCCTTTTACTGAGGAGTGGCTTCCGTCTGGCCACTCTACCATAAAGACCTGATTGGTAGAGTGTTGTATATATAGTTGTCCTTCTGAAAGGTTCTCCTATCTCTACAGAGGAACTCTGGAGCTCTGTCAGAGTGACCATCGGGTTCTTGGTCACCTCCCTGACCAAGGCCTTTCCCCCCCGATTGCCCAGTTTGGCCTGGTGTACAGCTCTATGAAGAGTCCTGGTGGTTCCAAAGTTCTTCCATTTAAGAATGACAGAGGCCACTGTGCTCTTTGGGACCTGCAATGCTGCAGAAATTGTTTGATACCCTTCCCCAGATCTGTGTCTTGACACAGTCCTGTCTCAATTTCAAAGTTCAAAGTAAACTTTATTGTCAATTCAAATAATGCAACAAGTAGTTACACAGAGGATTGAAATTGCGTTTCCCCATACTCCAATGTGCAAGTAATATTTATAACACAGACAGACAATATACCAATAAAGATAGACAATGGACATATACATTATATAAAATATTCACAGTGTGCCAGAGTGTAGTAACATTTTGAAGTATGTTATTAAGGTGCAATAATATAAGGTGCAATATAGAAAAGTGCAAATAGCATCCTGCAGACATTGAGTTAAAGTTAATTTGTTTGTGTAATGTTCATGGAATTTTCTTGAGTGTGTTGAGTAGTCTGATGGCCTGAGTGAAAAAGCTGTTTTTGAATCTGATGGTTTTGCTCCGCATGCTGCGGTAGCGCTTGCTGGATGGTAGGAGGGTGAACAGTTTGTGTGCTGGGTGGGTGGTGTCTTTGATGATATTGGTTGCTCTCTTGCGACAGCGAGATGGGTATAAGTCCTGGATTGCTGGTTGGGGTGATCTAGTGATCTTCTCCGCTGTCCTCACCACTCTCTGTAGGGCCTTCTGGTCAGCAGCAGAGCAACTGCCATACCAGACTGAGAGACTGCTGGTAAGAATACTCTCAATGGCACCCCTGTAAAAAGTGGTGAGGGCAGAAGGGGGGAGGTCGGCTCTCCTCATCCGTCGAAGGAAGTGGAGGCGTTGCTGTGCTTTCTTGGCTAGGGAGATGGTGTTGGTGGACCATGTCTGATCATCTGTGATGTGCACTCCCAGGAACTTGGTGCTTTTCACAGACTCCACTGCACTGCCATTTATGGTGAGTGGGGTGTGTGCTATCTGTTTCTTCCTGAAGTCCACAGTTATTTCTTTTGTTTTATTGACATTGAGTTGAAGGTTATTGATGTCACACCAGTTGATGAGTTGTTGTACCTCCTCTCTGTAGGCTGAGTCGTCATCGTGGCTGATGAGGCCCACCACTGTTGTGTCATCTGCGAACTTGATGATGTGGTTCGAATTGTGTTTGGCACAACAGTCATGTGTCATCAGCGTGAACAACAGAGGGCTCAGCACACATCCCTGTGGGACCCCGGTGTTCATGATGGTGGTCTCTGATGAGTTTTTGCCAACTCTTACTGTCTGTGGTCTGTCGGTGAGGAAGTCCAGTAACCAGTTGCATAGTGGGGTGCTGATGCCTATTTCGCCGAGTTTATTCACCAGGTGTTGGGGGATGACTGTGTTGAAGGCGGAGCTGAAGTCGATGAACAGTATCCGCACGTAACTGTTATTGTTTTCCAGATGAGCCAGGCTTAGGTGGAGTGCTGTTGCTATGGCATCATCAGTGGAACGGTTGGGACGGTATGCAAACTGGAATGGGTCAAGTGTAGAGGGGAGACTGGATGTTATGTGGGCCTTGACCAACCTTTCAAAGCACTTCATCATGATGGACGTGAGTGCTATGGGCCGGTAGTCGTTCAGTGTTGAGGCTGGGGATTTCTTGGGTAGCGGTATGATGGTGGCTTTGAAGCATGCTGGTATGATGGCTTGGCTCAGAGGTGTTGTAGATGTCCGTGAGAACATCTGTGAGTTGGTCAGCACAGTCTGAGCACGCCGTATGTTGTCAGGACCTGCAGCTTTTCTGGGGTTCACCTTGAGTAGGGTCCTCCGCACATCAGCTGGGTCCAGGTGAAGTGTTTCATGGTCTGGGCAGGGAGGGGCTTTTGTTGGTGTGGTGGTGTTGTCTTCCTCAAACCAGTTGAAGAAGGTGTTAAGTGTGTTGAGGAAGTCTGTGTTGTCCTCGCACGGTGGGGGTGTTGGCCTGTAGCCGGTGACAGACTGGATGCCTTGCCAAGGCGCTTGGGGTCCTTAGTGTCTGTGAAGTGTGCTTGAATTTTCTGTCCATAGACACGCTTGGCTGTTCTCATGCCCCGGTTCAAGTTGGCCCTAGCAGTACTAAGGGCGTCTTTGTCCCCGGACTTGAAAGCAGCATTCCGTGCTCTCAGGAGCTCACGTACCGCCCTGGTGAACCAGGGTTTGTTGTTGGCCCTCGTGGTGATGTTTTTGATGACGGTCACATCTTCCATGCATTTGAATATATATCCAGTCACAGATTCAGTGTATTCCTTCAAGTTGACATGATGGTTGGTAGTGGCAGCCTCCCTAAAAACGGTCCAATCTGTGCAGTCGAAACAGTCTTTGAGAGCTGAGGTGGCTCCCTCTGGCCATGCTCTGATCTGCTTCACAGACGGCTTGTTCCTGGTCAATAGAGATCTGTAAGCTGGAATTAGCATAACAGAGAGGTGGTCTGAGTTCCCCAGGTGGGGGTGGGGAGCAGCTCTGAATGCCTGTCTGATGTTGGTGTAGACTTGGTCGAGTATGTTATAGAAACATATAAACATAGAAAATAGGTGCAGGAGTAGGCCATTCGGCCCTTCGAGCCTGCACCGCCATTCAATATGATCATGGCTGATCATCCAACTCAGTATCCTGTACCTGCCTTCTCTCCATACCCCCTGATCCCTTTAGCCACAAGGGCCACATCTAACTCCCTCTTAAATATAGCCAATGAACTGGCCTCAACTACCTTCTGCGGGAGAGAATTCCACAGATTCACCACTCTCTGTGTGAAAAAAGTTTTCCTCATCTCGATCCTAAAAGATTTCCCCTTTATCCTTAAACTGTGACCCCTTGTTCTGGACTTCCCCTGGTTATTTCCCCTGGTTGCAAAGTTCACATGTTTGTAATAATGTGGTAGTATTGTCTTCAGTTTGGCCTGATTAAAATCGCCAGCGATTATGTAGACAGAGTCCGGGTTAGAGTTCTGCATTGAGCTGATAGACTGATACAATGTAGACAGTGCGTCCTTTGTGTTCGCACTGGGTGGAATGTACACAGCTGTTATGTTGATGGCTGTGAATTCCCTTGGCATGTAGAATGGTCGGCATTTAATTGTCAGAAATGAGTGTCACAGCAAAGGGTCTGAATACTTAGGTAAATGTGATATTTCATTTATCTATGCAAAACAAAACTCTGTTCTTTTTATCTTCTGGTTTGCGCGGCCTTTCTATTTGCGCCAAAACGGTACGCGACATCACTCCCCGGGATGTTCGTCCCTTCCTGCGCCTTCGTGTCTTTACTGGAGTTGAGGATGGCCGGCAGAGGTCTCCAACTGGACACAATTTTTGGAGGGACCTGAAGCGACCCGAAGCAGCCCAGCCCAGCCCGAACCAGCCCAGCCTAAACCAGCCCAGCCTAAACCAGCCCAGCCCAGCCCAGCGTCGGAGACCCAGCCCAGCTCAGAGTCGGAGATGTCGCCGATGTCGCCAAACGGAAAGCGGAGACTCTGATCTAGTCGGAGGAGAACGACCAGCGCCCGCTGTGAGTCCCCATTGCACCGCCAGCTCCAGCCCCTTCCCCTCTGGTCCCCCTCGCTGGCTACTGCCCCCCTCCCCCGTGATACTCCCCTCTCCCCCATGGCTCTTCCCCCGTCTTTTCTCCGAGCTCACTCCCCCCTCCACCCCCCGCCCACACACCCCTCTCCCCCCACAACCGCCCCCCTGCCCACACACCCCCTTCCCCCACAAACCCTGCCCCGCCCACACATCCCCCTTGCTCACACAACTCTCTCCCCCACAACCCCCCCAGCGCACACACCTCTCCTCCACAAGCCCCTCCTGCCACCACATCCCCCCGCCCACACACACCCTCCACCACACACCCTCCCCACAATTCCCCCCCCTCCGCCCACACACCACCTTCCCCCCACAACCCCCCCACGCCCCATACCCCTCCCCTCCCACAATGCCCCCTGCCCCCACACCCCATACCCCCCGCCCCCGCAACCCCCCCGCTCCCACAATCCCACCGCCCCCACACACACCTCCCCCGCCTACACACCCTTTCTCCACAACCCCCCCTGCCCGACACACCCCTCCCCTTCACAACCCCCCGCCCACACACCCTCCTCCCACACATACACTGTCCCCCACACACCCCCCTGCCCCCTCCCACATCCCTTCACCCCCTTTCCACACCCCTCCCACCCACATACACACCTCCCCCCGCCACACACCCCTCACTCCACACCCCCCTTCCCCCCCCACACCGCCCTCTTCCCCCCCATCTACACCTCCCCGCCCACACACACCCCCCTCCCCTCCCACCCCATGCCCCACTTCCCTCACTCCCTCCCCTCCTCCCCTCCCACACATGAAGAGGAGGGGGAGGGAGTGCTCGGGGGTGAGGGGAAATGAGCTACACCTCCGCAGTTGAGTGAGTATGGGTGAGTGGTGGAATATTGCATTGGGGAATGGGTTACGTTGGGGGATTCCGCTTTCGCTTTCGCGGGTCCCACTTAGCCTAGTTTATTTTTAATTACTTTGCAAGAATTTCGAAACACCTGTTTTCGCTTCTTGATTCTGGGGTATTGTGTGTAAATTGATGACTAAAAAAAATGTAATCCATTTTAAAATAAGGTTGTAACGTAACAAAATGTGGAAAAAGTGAAGGGGCCTGAATACTTTCTGAATGCAATGTATATCCGCAGACACCTATGAACTAACAATACTTTACTGAAACACGTTGCAGATGACTGCCAGAGGTATCGTAGTTCTTTTGATTACATCCAAGAATAGAATAACTTGAACTCTGTTGTGCTTTACCATTAAATTACTGTGCTATGAAGTATAATTCCAGATAGAGGATTAAAGATCTGATGATTCCTCTTATACAATACAATACAAATTTATTGTCATTTGAGCCCCAGTGAGACTCAAACAAAATTTTGTTTCCACAGCCATACAAACAAAAACAATGTCCTACAGACATACACACAATTAAGTTCACACAAACATCCATCACAGTGAACCCACTGTGATGGAAGGCAAAGTCTTTTCTCTCCCCTGTTCTCCATGTCTCTCCCGATGTCCAAGCCCCAGGCGGGCGATGATAAGTCCCACGGCCATTTTAGGCCGTGCCGGGCGATTTACGGCCCCGCTCCCGGTCTAGAAGTCTCGAAGTTGGAGCCCCCGGCGGGCGCTGGAATGTCCCACGGCCATGAAGCCGTGCTGGGCGATGTACGTCCCCGCTCCGGGTCGTTCCAACCCCGCGACACGGGCTGGAGAAGTCGCGTTGCGGGAGCTCCGGGAAGCGGTCTCTCTCTCCCCCCGGACCCGTGAGCTCCTGATGTCCCAGTCCACCGGACCTGCGGCTGCGTTGCTGGAGCCTCCGAGCCCCAGGAGTCGAGTCGCAGCAGCGAGTCACCACCGCTCCCCACGTTCCGAGGCCGGCCAGCCCCACGATGGTGAGTAGTCCGCAGCGCAGTCTCCCGAGCCCCCGGGTCGTTCAGGTTGGAGGCCGCTCCACGGTGCTAGGCCCCAACGACAACGGAGACCCGACAGGGAAAAGGTCGGGCCTCCCGGACAGGGAAGAGATTTTAAATGGTTTCCCCCTCCCCCCCCCCGCCCCCCACATATACACATTTAAAACCAGTATTTAAAAAACACCAAACACTACATTTAACTAGACAAAAAATAAAAAAAGACAGACAGGCTGTAGGAGCCGCTGCAACGAGTCGCGCCGCCACCAGGAATCTTATGTACTGACCTCTGCCTATGAAGTTCCATTACAGTGACTTCAAGCCTCGCTGTTTAATACAGTACATTACTGCATTGCTCATGATGTGCATACAACAGGATGAATTTTTAAACAATGAATTAAGTATAAGTGTGTCTCTGTGTGCTGTGGTCTTGCCATTGTGGTTCAGTTTCACAACCACAGACCTTCTAAATGGTTTGTAATTTGTTTTATTTTGTAATCCAGGTTTATTTCCTTCCACTGAGTAACATAATCCTTAGTTGCTTTAAAGATGATTCTATCTTTGCCTGGGAAAGTGATACACTCCATTGCAAGTACCAATTACCAGTGCCAGATGAATCCCCGATACATTATAAATCTTTTGCTGTTACCAGGTAGGATTTATACTTGATTTTGATTAGATCTATTTTAAGTTGAGAAATTAATTCTAATTAGATTACTTTATGGAATATTTTTAATTCCATCCTAGTGTATACTTCAGCATAGATTGGCTGTTGGTCCCATAATGCGTGTGCTAGCAATTAATACCATTCCCCTGTTCTTTTTCCATTGCTCATATTTTTTCTTCTGTCTAATTATTTATCCAATTCTCTTCTGAAACTTCCCATTGAAATATGCTTCCCACTACTCTTTTAGGCACTGCATTCCAGATCTCAAATCACTGCATATGTTCTCTTTCATTCTGATTATTTTGCAAATACTTTAAACCCATGCCCTTCAGTTACTCACCTTGTTTAAGTGCTGTAGCCGTAGCGATTTCTCTGTCCTGGAGGAAGCTGCATTCAGTTTGCCTCTTGGCTATTGTAATTTAAGACAAATCACATTAAATTAAGTACATTTTATTATAGTTCTCTTACTAAATCGAAAAATGCTGTACTATATCAAACACTATTATTCACCAATGGCTGAAAGCTCAACTAGTTAACCTCTTTTGAAATAGATTTGTTTTTTAAAAAATGAGTGGGAATAGTGAGTCAGGAATACAGAGAAGGAGAAATGGACTTGGCATTTTCAAGTTAATAAAATATTTTAATAAGCTTTAGTTTATTTTAAAAAAACATTTGACTCCTTGTTGGCGAATAGTTCGACATGATGTCCTTGAATACTTCATCTGAGTAATCACCATTGCAGAACAGCATGCTGGTAATACTGGCATTTATAATCCCTTCCTAATAACCTCTTTAATGATTTTCTTTATCATATAAAAGCAAACCATATTAGTGATGGCGATTCACATTTAGACCAGGTAAAGATGGCAAATTTTCTCCGTGAAGAACTAGGTGGATTTTACAACAGTCTGGTAGTTTCACTGTCACTGTAATATAAGCTTTTTATTTCAGAGATATTTAATTTTGTAGTAGGATCCAAACATTGAAATAGATCAGGGCCCTGGATAGTGGAACGTTGATGATTCACCGTACCTGTCCATGATCTAAATCTATTTTCAATTCATATTCACCATCTTCACATATGCATTTCCAAGACATACTGGTTAGTTATTTAAATCACTACCCTCAGTCTAAAAGCTGAGGCTGAACAGAGAGCTATTGCAGGCAACCTGATGTTGATCAATTAATGATGTAAAACTGGGATCAAACCTGAGACCACCTTATTCTGCAATTCTATCCTATGAGCTGCGAGAGAAAACTTGCACTTCCCATGCAGTAAATATGATTGCTGTACCATCTTCCCCTGCCTTCCACACTGGTGCAGTCTGAGCCCTGTGATCAATTCACAAAGCATACATTTATATCAAAATGTTACTGCTTGCAGGGATGGTCGAGCTTTAATAGCAGGAGGGAAATCAAATTTTCTTCACCTCTGGTGCCTAAATGCCAGGCAGCTGCAGCGGATAATCCAGATGCCACCAAAGGTGCGAACAATTCGCCATCTTGAATTTCTCCCTGACAGTTTTGATGGCGGATCGAGCCAGGTAAACTACCAGTTGATGGAAGATTTGATGTGGGGAGGGGTGGGAGTGTGTAAATTCATGTCCAATTCTGTTCTGTTGAGGATACCACATTAAGATTTTACTGCCTGAATTAGAAAAGGGATGTAAAATCCAAGGAGTGTTGCAGAGAAAGACCTAATGGAGTTGTTTGCTATTGTGCGAGAACTAAGTGATGAGCAATGAATGAATGGGCTGTTCCTTTACAAAAAGTGGCAATTGAGAGCATCACCTAAAGGTGATCAGGATCTAGATGCTTTGTTCAATAACTATAGGTGGTCTCTGAGCAAAAATATAGGAAAACATTTGGAAAAAATAGAAACTGAGCAATAATACCAATCTGGGTTACTGGTGAAAGAGGTTTCAAAGAGAATAATTAAGATTAAAAATGATAATATTATAAAAGCTGTTTGACTGAGGAGTGGAATTCTAGATTTTGAACATAATTATCAGGAAAATCTAAAATCTGGATTGGAGACATTTCGGGTTGCGACCCTTCTTAAGACATTATCGGGAGGGGTGGGGGGGAAAAGTTAGAAGAGATGAGGGCAGGGTAAAGCATGGCAAATAGTAGGTGAGCATAGGCAAGGGGGAGATTTTGATAGACAGTTGGTTAGACAAAGGCCAGAGGTAGAAAAAAAAGGCACAAGATGTAAGGTTTGAAAATTTGCGAATTGTGACGCCAGGGGAAGAAATGTAGATGAAGGGGGAAAGGGGAAATAGGTCGAGTTGGAGTGGGGCACAGGGAAGTATAGGGGGGGGGGGGGTGTGGGAGATAGGGAAGGGGGAGTTTTAGAGCTTATCTAAAATTCGAGAATTCAGTGTTCATACCATTGGATTGTAAGCTACTCAAGCGGGATAATACATATATATATTTTTTTAAACTAACTATAGTCAACATCAATGTCCTTAATTAGAACAAATCCAGTAGTGAGTAGTTAATTGACCACAAAATGGGATTATTTCATTATTGGTGTGTTCTGTATTTTTTGATGCATTATCACTGCTTGATTTTTGTTGTTGTTGCTGCAAATGATTTGTTTGACCAATGTTGCAGGTTGTTGGAGCCCTGAGCCAAGATGGCATCATGAGATTTATCAACATCCAGACTTGCAAGCTCCTTTTTGACATTGGAAGCCTTGATAATGGAATCAGCACGGCAGCAGTCAGTCCAAATGGACATTACATTGCAGCTATCCTGGAGGATGGCAGTTTTACTATTTACAATGCCAGAGCTTTGTCACGGGAATTAAATAAGGTATCCAGAAGCACCTTAAGTTTTAAAAGGCTGTAATTCTGTTTCCTTTATTATTGTTATTACCAAACTTTGGAAAGAGACCAATGCAAGCTAAATTTCATGTTAATTGCCTTTATTTTCTCAAGCCGCCTCCGCCACTGGTTAAAATTGTTGCAGACAGGGAGAAGACTGAGGATTTTAAAAATGTGAGCGTTCCATCTGGCCTGAAAATGCGAGTGACATCTGGAAAAGTCGAAAGATCTTGGAGGGGAAAGACAGCTGGGAAAGAAACCAAGGCTAGGATCCTCAAACCACCGGGCACAGTCTTGGAGGACAAAGAGGTAAGAGATCAGAGCGACTAATTGGGTTGGGCAAGAATGGTGCAGAACAGTGGTTTAATGTAATTGATTTTTTCTTCAACAAATCTTTGGGGAAAAGCTTAGTTTAGTTTAGAGATACAGCGCGGAAACAGGCTCTTTGGCCCTCCGGGTCCGCGCTGACCAGCGATCCCATCAAGAGAGTTCCAATCTACTAAACTCTCTGGGAGTTTAGGGATATGGAGAGAAGGCAGGAACGGGGTACTGATTGTGGATGATCAGCCATGATCACATTGAATGGCGGTGCTGGCTCGAAGGGCTGAATGGCCTACTCTTACGCCTATTGTCTATTGTCTAATATTGATTGAAAAGAAACCTTTTATTTGTGTGAGTTAAATGTATAGTCTTGAACCATAATTTTCATCATAGTGAATAGTTAACAATCATATATTACCATTTTTCATTTTTTACAGATAATTAATAATTTTTCTCTCCACAATATTTTAGAACGAACTTCCAGCCGGTCTTAATAAAAAGCGGCTCCGGGCTCAGTTGAAGGTATTTGGAGAATATCCAGAAAAGTACAGGTGTGCTATTGAACTGATAGAAAATATCTACAACATAATTTAATATTTGCAGCTAGGTTTTCTGAAAATAGCCATGTGGTTATAATGATTGTACGTGGAAGGTAGACTGAAGGAATGTTAATGTTCTCTTTCGCTAGTATTACATTTCCACTTTTACAGCATTCCCCTGCCCCTTTCCCAAGTGCAGTTTGTTCAGGACACAATTAGGGGGAAGATGTAATCCTGTCCAAAATGGCAATGTTTGCATGTTCATGGAAGTGTTGCCACCATCTCTACTCAATTCCTGTGCAGTTGTTGTACATACGCGCAATTTCCACTAGAAATTGGAGATATAATGAGAGCACGTTGATTTTTTTCTTCTTTTGCTGGAGTAGTGATTCAGTGCTATTTGTAGTCTTTCTACTATAACCCCCATACCAGAGCTGGCAGCATGGGAATCAAGCCTGTCTCTTTGTTCTGTATGATTAGGTTTTAGCTTTTAAAAAATAACATTTTCCTTGACCAATTAACCCATGACTGGGTAATATGGTACAATGTAATTTAAACTTATGAAATTTCATAAACACTTTATATTTACAGTGTGCATAGGAAATAACAACTAAGTATAATCAGAGACTGGTGAGATGGGGACACTGTGTAACAACGAGTCATTGAAGCACATAGAATAAATGTAGTTAAGCAGGAGCTGCATAAGCACATGAGAGGGTAATGTGTAGATGGTTTTGAAAAGAAAAACTGCAGATTCTGGAAATCTAAAATAAAAACAGAAAATGCTGATAATGCTTGCAGGTCCTGAAACGTTAACTCAGTGTTTTATTATATTTTAGCTGTGTATATGTGGGGGGGGGGGGGGGGGATGTGGGGGAAACTGTTAGTCTCTTCCCTGTACGGGGACCCGACTTTTTCCCTGTCGGGTCTCCGGTGTCGTTGGGCCTAACATCGCGGAGCCGGCGGAGGCCTCCAACCAGAACCAACCTGAGGGCTCCAGTCGCGGAGCCTGCGGACCTGACATCGCGGAGCTGGCCGTCTTCGGAGCGGGGAGAGCTGTGGTGGCGCTCGGCTGCGACCCGACTTTGGAGCTTCGGAAGCTCCGGCTGCAGGCCCGGTGGACGGGAGCTCCAGGTCCCTGGTGGGTGACCGCTTTTCGGAGCTCCCGCAACGGAAGCTTCTCCCGCTGGTATTGCGGGGTTGAAAGGACACGGAGCTGGGCCTAACATTGCCCAGTGCGGGTTAGTGGCCACGGGGACTTACCATCGTCACCGGGGGCTCTAACATAGGAGCCCCAGTTCGTCTAGACGCTGCAGTTGGACTGCTGGACCACTGGTTGGTCTGCTTTAACCGCGGGGTTTAAAGGACACGGAGCCGGGGCCTAACATCGCCCAGCGTGGCTAAATGGCCACAGGACTTACCATCGTCTGCCGGGGGCTTTAACATCGGAGTCCCAGTTCGCCTCAACGATGCAGTTGGACCGCGGGTGAAGAATAAAGGAAAGAGATAAGACTTTGCCTTCCATCACAGTGAGGTGTTGGAGACTCACTGTGATGTCTGTGTTAAGTGAGGGTCTTGGTTTTTTTTTGTAATGTAAAAAACTGTAGTAAATGTAATTTCGTTCAAACCTAGGTTTGAATGACAATAAATAGCATTCCATTCCATTCCCACAGATGCCATCTGACCTGCTGAACATTTTCTGTTTTTATATTAAAGATGGTTTTGTTAGTGGATGAAATAAAAAGCGGTGGCAGAGGTCTTGTGTGGAGCATAAATACCGTTTGGCCTGTTTTTGTGTAGATGGCCTGTTTTCAAATTCTGTTATTTTAAATTCTGTTATAAGTCGTCTGGTTGTGCCGCGAGCGGCTGTATCGTCAGCAGTGTGTCAGTCATTTCGACTTTAATGTTTTTTTTAGTATGTCTAAATATAGGTGTTAATGTTTCTCGGTATGTTTTTATGTGGGGGGAAATAGGGGGAAACCGTTACCAGTCACTTACCTCGGATGAGATGCGACTTTTCTCCAGTCGCATTTCGCCCTCCCTCGCGGCCTAACAACTTGGTTTGGTGCGGCCTTTCAAGGAGCCGGCTCAGAGCTTCAGCAGGCACGGAGCGGACTTCCATCGCGGAGCCAGAAGAAAGGCTCCAACCGCCGGCCTGCTGACTTTAATATCGTGAAACCGCGGTCTGCTGAGCTTCTAGCAGCAAGCATGGAGCGGACTTTACCATCCCGGGACCAGGTATCCCTTGCCGGGGATCACCAGAGAAGAGCTCCGACCGCTGGCCTGCCTGCGGCCTATAACATCGAGAAGCTGCAGTCTCTGGTAAGAAATGGCCGATTCGGGCACTCCAAGCGCGTAGTGTGTTCCATCCGTCCCGACGTCGGACCTGCGGTCATCCCGACGAGAGGACCTGTACATCGGGCCATTCGTAGCGGCGACTACGGAGGGTCAAGGCCCCAAACACGGGTGAACAAAAGGAGTTAGACTGACTGAACGTTATTGCCTTCCATCACTGTGGTGGATGTTTATTTTAAGTTCTTTCATTCTTTTAATTGTGTTGTGTTCTTTTAATTATCTGGCTGCATGGTAACTCAAATATCACTGTACCTTAATTGGTACATGTGACAATAAATGTGAATTTGAATTTGAGTTGTTGTTTTATATCTTTGACTTTACATTACAGGATGTTTATTTGGCGTTCTCTACTACAGCTGCCTGAGAACCATGCATCTTTCAGTAGCCTCACTGACAAGGGGACACATCCTGCCTATCTAGGCATACACGAAAAATATCCCATCAAAAGTCGAAAGCTTCTAAGAATTCTTCAAAGGTGTGTTTCAAAATTGCTTTTTATAAAAAAGTATCTTGCTACAAATATACTAAAAAACATCACGCTTACTAACATTCAATGCCTCACAGCAATGTGCTTTTTGCACGCACTGCATGATTTTTTAAATAGTTACTTGATTTAAAGATTTATACTAATCCCAAAAATATTAGCTTTATCAGTTCTAGGGAGAAATACATAGATACATAGAAAATAGGTGCAGGAGTACGCCATTCGGCCCTTCGAGCCAGCACCGCCATTCAATATGATCATGGCTGATCATCCACAATCAGTACCCCGTTCCTGCCTTTTCCCCATATCCCTTGATTCCACTAGCCCTAAGAGCTCTATCTAGCTCCCATTTGAATGCATCCAGTGATTCGGCCTCCACTGCCTTCTGAAATCCACAAATTCACAACTCCCTGGGTGAAAAAGTTTCACCTCATCTCAGTTCTAAATGACATACACCTTATTCTTAAACTGTGGCCCCTGGTTCTGGACTCCCCCAACATCGGGAACATGTTTCCTGCATCTAGTGTATCCAATCCCTGAATCATTTTACATGTTTCTATAAGATCCCCTCTCATCCTAAATTCCAGTGAATACAAGCCCAGTTGTTCCATTCTTTCATCATATGACAGTCCCGCCATCCCGGGAATTAACCTCGTGAACACGCTGCACTCCCTCAATAGCAAGAATGTCCTTCCTCAAATTAGGAGACCAAAACTGCACACAATACTCCAGGTGTGGTCTCACCAGGGCCTGTACAACTGCAGAAGGACCCCTTTGCTCATATACTCAAATTCTCTCGTTATGAAGGCCAACATGCCATTTGCTTGTTTCACTGCCTGCTGTTATCTGCATGCTTAATAGCATCAAATAGGATCAATAACATTGGAGTATTCACAAGGCATCCAGAAAGAAATTGCAATAAACACCATTTGCTCTAAGGGAGTCAAAGGCTCTTCATAGACTTCATTATGTGATCACCGTTGATTGAGTTATCTTAATCCTAAAGGCTACAACTGTCAGCTTAGCCTCTGAGGAAGTAACATGATACCTAGTTTTACAATAACAAAAAAATAATTAGTGTTGAAGGTTCACCATAAAACATAACTGAGGCCATCCCCATGATGTTTGATTTAGAACATTAGTAAATGTTGGGTACCAGTTTGTATGTGTGCTGGTCTATATACAGAAGTAAAGAAAACTCAGGTGGAATGCATCAAAATATTGAGCAAATGAAGGAAGATATGTGGGATACTTTATATTTTACCAACGGTTGAGGAAGAAAGCATTATCGTGTGTAGGTTCAGTTCAGATTCAGATTGAACTGATCGACGGATATTTTGAAGGCCATACGTTTGGGTGAAAAATAGAACAGATTAATTTAAGAATCCAAACTTCCCTCCCATGGATTATAAATTGAGATGGGATGCAGTTCCCGAGGCAACCCACTATCAAGTTATGGATGGCAAAATTGCATATCAAGTGATAGGGAATGCTTTGGGTAAGATACTAGATTCAAGGCCATTCACTGAAGTTAAGTATAACTGATTAATAATACTCAATCCTTTATCATAAGCCACTGGAGATGCATTTCTATCTGCGCTCTATCTATCTTAACTTACCGATAAATTGAAAATAAACTTGTACTGCAAGCAGATTTTATTTTTACTTTTACAATTTAAAAAAATATCCTTTTCATGAAAAGTTTGAACTGTATTATATTAGTTGAATTGATTTCATCATTGTAATTGAGATAGGAGGAGCTTGGTCTAGGTGGAGGAGCTATTCCAAGGTGATGTAGATATGATTATGTTTCAGAGAACCACTTACATTGCAAAGCAAATCAATGTAAAGGAAAGAAAATATTTTTGTAACTTATTGAAACATTTTTGACTATCAGGGTGCTGTCAGCCATGGCTCATTGGTCAACCATCTTTAGTGAGGTGTCGTACCTTCCACTACTAGCGTTCCCATTTGTGAAACTCTTTCAGAACAACCAGTTGATTGGGTTTGAAGTTGTTGCTACAGTAATAAGTAAGTAAAAGAGGAAGAACTTAATTAGTTACGTAAACTCTTATTTTATAGAAAAGTTTTGATATAAGTGTGTATAAACTGTTCTTTTTTTTAAAGTAAACTGGTGCCAGCATTGGTTTGAATATTTTCCAAACCCTCCAATAAATCTTCTGGGCATGATTGAGAACATTCTGGCTCACCATGACAAGGAACTGCTCCAGCATTTGGTGAACTACAACATTACTTCACAGGTAGCTAAGCAGCTAAATAATCTTGATTTACAAGTTACCTTTATATTGTGGTGTCTTTGTGATTTATATCTAGTTCAGAAGCTGGGGTATAGGGCAATACCATGTCAGACATAGTAGCACAGAAATAAACCCCATTACCCTATAGGAATTTACCTAGATTCAAACCCCAGATTAAATTGATATTTTTCAGAGTTACACATAACAACAGCTCTTCCCATGGTCGCAAGAGCAGAGCAGGGCAGAAATTTAGTGTTAAAACTGAGCACTTTCCCTTTTATTTTATGTGATTTGGTCTAAATCTTTTATGATATGCCCAGATTTATTTCTCTGAATGTTTACAGATGAAAGGTAGAAACTCTTCTTAGAATTTTCTTTTCCAATAGACAAGTACCTGTACAACTACCAATTTCAATGATACTCCATGATCCAGTACTAAGCAGAATGATCCAATTTTTAGTTCATTTTATACATTTACCCCAGAATGTACCCTTTTGTTTCAATATCAAATCAGTGTAAGTGCTTTAATTTTTAATGTATTGCGTTCATGTTGTTCAGGACTAAAGAGTTATGAAATATGAATTCTTAATGTAATAAAAACCTTTTCAGTTGTTGTGCATTTGAACAATGTTTTAAGATTGCTGATCTTGCTTTTGTTGACAGTCGTATGCCTGGCCACTTCTTGAGACATTGTTTTCGGAGGTGCTAACAAGAAGCGAATGGCTGATGTTATTTGATAATATTTTTTCCAATCACCCGTCCTTCCTGTTGATGGCAGTAGCAGCCTATTTAATTTGTTCTCGATCTCCACTGCTCCATTGCAATATAAAGGAAGACCTTGAGGTGAGTGAAAAAGGCATTTTGAACTCTTGATAGTTAAATAGAGAGCAATAAATATGCTTTGCTGTTAATGGTAAATATATTTTTAACTGGCTTTTGTTAAGAAGCATGACCCTTCAACAGATGCACGCACCCTCCCCTGTGCTCTTGTCATGGTGGCACAGCAGTAGAGTTGTTGCCTTACAGCGAATGTAGCGCCGGAAACCCGGGTTCGATCCAGACTACGGGTGCTCTCTGTACGGAGTTTGTACGTTCTCCCCGTGACCTGCGTGGGTTTTCTCTGAAATCTTTGGTTTCCTCCTACTCTCCAAAGACGTACAGGTTCGTAGATTAATTGGCTTGGTAAATGTAAAAATTGTCCCTAGTGGGTGTAGGATGGTGTTAATGTGCGGGGATCAGTAGTCGGCATGGACCCGGTGGGCCGAAGGGCCTGTTTCATGCGCTGTATCTCTAAACTAAATCTAAACATGACCTGCTATCTCCCCGCATCCTTATTCCCTTTTATGCCCATCAGCACTAGTTTTCAGAATAGTTATTTATAATCCTGTTCACTGAGCCAAGCAGGGAACAGTGGGTAACATTGAGTCTGAAAGTTGTGGGTTCAAGCCTTAATTCTGACATTGGACCACAGAAATCCAGACTGATACTCCAGTCTAGTATTGATGGAATAGGACATTGCCTGGGTGTCATCCTTGACGAATAAATTAAACTGACCCAACTGGCCTCTTGAATGGACATACAGTGGCTTGCAAAAGTATTCATACCCCTTGAACTTTTCCACATTTTGTCACGTTACAACCACAAACGTAAATGTATTTTATTGGGATTTTACGTGATAAACCAACACAAAGTGGTGCATAATTGTGAAGTGGAAGGAAAGTGATAGATGGTTTTCAAATTGTTTTACAAATAAAAAACTGAAAAGTGTGGCGTGCAAAAGTATTCAGCCCCCCTGAGTCAATACTTTGTAGAACCACCTTTCGCTGCAATTACAGCTGCAAGTCTTTTGGGGTATGTCTCTACCAGCTTTGCACATCTAGAGACTGAAATTTTTGTCCATTCTTCTTTGCAAAATAGCTCAAGCTCAGTCAGATTGGATGGAGAGCGTCTGTGAACAGCAATTTTCAAGTCTTGCCAGAGATTCTCAATTGGATTTAGGTCTGGACTTTGACTGGGCCATTCTAACACATGAATATGCTTTGATCTAAACCATTCCATTGTAGCTCTGGCTGTATGTTTAGGGTCGTTGTCCTGCTGGAAGGTGAACCTCCGCCCCAGTCTCAAGTCTTTTGCAGACTCTAACAGGGTTTCTTCCAAGATTGCCCTGTATTTGGCTCCATCCATCTTCCCATCAACTCTGACCAGCTTCCCTGTCCCTGCTGAATAAAAGCATCCCCACAGCATGATGCTGCCACCACCATGTTTCACAGTGGGGATGGTGTGTTCAGGGTGATGTGCAGTGTTAGTTTTCCGCCACACATAGCGTTTTGCATTTAGGCCAAAAACTTCAATTTTGGTCTCATCTGACCAGAGCACCTTCCTCCACATGTTTGCTGTGTCCCCCACATGGCTTGTGGCAAACTGCAAACAGGACTTCTTATGGCTTTTTTTCAACAATGGCTTTTTTCTTGCCACTCTTCCATAAAGGCCCGATTTGTGGAGTGCACGACTAATAGTTGGCCTGTGGACAGATTCTCCCACCTGAGCTGTGGATCTCTGTAGCTCCTCCAGAGTTACCATGGGCCTCTTGGCTGCTTCTCTGATCAATGCTCTCCTTGCCCGGCCTGTCAGTTTAGGTGGACGGCCATGTCTTGGTAGGTTTGCAGTTGTGCCATACTCTTTCCATTTTCGGATGATGGATTGAACAGTGCTCCGTGAGATGTTCAAAGCTTGGGATATTTTTTTATAACCTAACCCTGCTTTAAACTTCTCCACAGCTTTATCCCTGACCTGTCTGGTGTGTTCCTTGGGCTTCATGATGTTGTTTGTTCACTAATGTTCTCTAACAAACCTCTGAGGCCTTCACAGAACAGCTGTATTTATACTGAGATTAGATTACACACGTGGACTCTATTTACTAATTAGGTGACTTCTGAAGGCAATTGGTTGCACTGGATTTTATTTAGGGGTATCAGAGTAAAGGGGGCTGAATACTTTTGCACGCCACACTTTTCAGTTATTTATTAGTAAAAAAAATTGAAAACCATGTATCATTTTCCTTCCACTTCACAATTATGCGCCACTTTGTGTTGGTCTATCACATAAAATCCCAATAAAATACATTTACGTTTGTGGTTGTAACGTGACAAAATGTGGAAAAGTTCAAGGGATATGAATACTTTTGCAAGCCACTGTATGCGGTTACAACTGGTGCTTTAGCTAATATTTATCACTGATGTAACATTCCAAAAATGTATTCTCCCATATCACCCTTCTGTTTATTGGAAATGGTTGTTCCCTAATTAGCCACCACATTTGATAATAATGAACAGACTTCAAAAGTAATTTAAGATGTGTAGAAAGGATGTGAATGGTACTGCTAGAATGTAAGCACTTTTTAATATGATTACATATGCAAGGGCTTGAGAGTGAGAAAGAGATGTGGCGAAAGTTTTAACTTGAACCAGAAAATTCAAACAATCTTCTATCCCATTTAGAATTTCTTCCATCACCGCAATAACTTGGACCTTGAGGCAGTGATCAAGGAAGCGTACCATCTTATGGATTCCACACCTGAGGATGCCCATCCCAAGCGAATGCTGGATGATTTTTTACCATTAACTAAGGGCCAGTATCCAATATTTAACAAATATCCAACATTTATCGTTAACTATCAGACTCAAGAAAGAGAAAGGATCTGGCAAGAAGAGTTGAACTATTTAAAAGAAAGGTAAACATGACAATAACATTTAAAAGAAGAAAGTTATCCATTTTTTTGTACAGTTTAATTGCTGGTGCACAAGTTGGTTTATAATAGTCATCTGTTAGACATTAAATATTAGTGTAAAGATAATTTGACAAATATGCATCGTTTGAATGTTACTGTCAAAGTAATGCCCCTGTCCCACTTAGGAAACCTGAACGGAAACCCCTGGAGACTTTGCGCCCCACCCAAGGTTTCCGTGCGGTTCCTGGAGGTTTTTGTCAGTCTCCCTACCTGCCTCCACTACCTGCAACCACCTGCAACCTCCGGGAACCGCACGGAAAACTTGGGTGGGGCGCAAAGTCTCCAGAGGTTTCCGTTCAGGTTTCCTAAGTGGGACAGGGGCATTATACTAGTATGATTCCCCATCTTCAGATAACTGTAATTTAGTTTGTTTAGTTTAGTTTAGAGATACAGCGAGGATACAGGCCCTTCGACCCACTGGGTCTGAGCACCCATACCCTAGTTCTATCTTACACACTCGGGACAATTTATGGAAGCCAATCGAACGACAAACCTGCATGTCTTTGGAATGTGGGAGGAGGAAGGAGACTGCAGCACCCAGAGAAAGCCCATGCAATCACGGAAAATATAGAAACTCCATGCTATCAGGATCCATGGTCAGGATCAAACCCCGGTTTCTGGTGCTGTAAGGCTGCTACTCTACCGTTGCGCCACTGTGCTGCCCTGTGGTTTGGACCCTTTCCCTGTTTTGTAATATATCGCTACTGAATCTATACCATTAAAACAAACTGAAACTTTTGTTTGTGGCTGCAGTTGTAGTGAAGGTGCACCCACAAAATCATTCAGGTTAAATGATTTACCAGCAAAAAAAAATTTTATTGAAGAAATAGTCAAAATTGAAGAGTATTTGCATATGAGAGGACTGATTAAGGCATGGTTTGTTTTGCCCTAATTTGGAACTAAGTTTAAAGTTACCAGTTCTTTCATGATCATGATCAGCCATGATCATATGGAATGGTGGTGCAGGCTCGAAGGGCCGAATGGCCTACACCTGCACCTATTTTCTATGTTTCTCTTGCTATCAAAAACTTGATTTTTGGTTCAAAAAGGTGTGATTATCAATTGCCAAAGCTGTAATTTATGACTTTGCTGGTAAATCAGTTGCTTCATTCATCGATATCTCGTTACGTTTATTAAAGAAAGATTCTTCCCATTTGTAATAAATATGTAGTTGCTCCAGTTGTGTGGTGTACACCTGGGATGACCATAGCATCTGTAATGAACAGCACTGGAGAGATCTGCCTTCTCATTGTTCGCACGTTTGATTGCATTTTGGAGCATGGGATCTAGAAAATGTCGATGTATGGATTTCATTTAGCTTTGAGAGTGTCCGTATAACATCAATAGTAAGCATTTTAGCTCAAACTTTTATTTGCCAGTCAGTTAAGTGATGGCTCATCTGTACTGTCATTCCATCTGCTCACCTTGCTTTCATAATCTTTAATACCCTTGCTTAATGAAAAACAATGGGAATGTTTTGAAGCATTATGCTGATTGCTGCTGTAAATCTAATGGCTGTTCGTGGGAGAGTTCCAGATTTTCATCCAAGTGTGATGAAGTGCTTCATGACATCCACATTTATTTCCATTTATCCTTCTGCCCTCGAAGGCCATTCAGCCCATTGCCAGTTCACAGGGTACTGTTATTTCCCATTTATCCTTCCTGTAACCAATACTTAATAACTTCCTCAACATTCTACACTCACCTACACAGGGGCCAATTTGTACCATCCTATAGACTAGGCTTAGATTCCTTTGAGTTTTAAATTTTAATTTAATTAGGTTTACTCAGTCGGGAAAGTAAGTACATTTTAAAATGGAGCTGATATCTTTGTGGTGGGTGAGTGTATTGTGGATTAGCGATACAGGTGAACAAAGAAAGGTAAGGTACACATCATCTATGATCCAGTCCAGTGGTGGTGCAGCTCAAGGGGTTTCATTCCCCTATCCACAGATGAGAAGTTATTTTTGAACGTTCTTTTGATAATGGGCCTTTGTGGCAACCTCATGGACCTGTCCCACTTAGGCGACTTTTTAGGCAACTGCAGGAGACTATGCAGTCGCCACGTGGTTGCCGGGGAGTCGCCTTCATGGTCGTGAGGAGTTCCCACATTCTGGGAACTGATCACGGCCTCATTATGGTCACCGCAAATTTTCCAACATGTTGAAAAATTAGCGGCGACTAGAATGAAGCCGCCATGGAGTGTAGCGAAAATTCCCGTGTGGTAGATAGGTCGCCAGGAGGTCGAAGATTCTTGTAGGTTGTAGCTATTGCTGACCGGTGAATTTCATTGGCTCATTGGGAGGAAAAAGCGTAAGCAGTAATTTTCAGAACCGTGGATAACCGACCAGTAATGTTAATGTCCGCCGAGTTTCACGGCCGTGTATCTCTGGCTATTTACAAGTTGTCTCTACTCCTTCTCCCTCGTTCTCCCCCCTCTCTCCCCCCCCCCCTCCCTCCCCTCCTCTTTTAAAGGACTTACCGTACACTGTGCTTTAGCCATCTTAATTACAGCACTGTATCACCTTGGCTTTGCATCATGTGAATTGCACTCAGTCAGAGCTCCCCCTGCTTGCCCTGTCCCCCGCCTGCATAACGGGCTGGTGAAGGAAGCGATATGTGTGTGTGTTCCACTCTGACAGTCGCAGTTCCAGTTGCCGACAACTTGACAATCGCCTGAAAAATTGCCGAAGTGGGACAGGCCCATCACTCTATTGTATTCATTTTTGCTGTCATGGTCTTCTAGGCAATTGGCACATGAACTTGAGGCGCAGAGTGTCAGGAGGCAGGCTGAGAACGCTGCCTGGTATCGGCAGCAGGAGTTACTGCAGGAAGCTGAGGAGCAGAGGAGAAAGATCCTTCTTGAAGAGGAACAGAAGCTTGTGGATCAGAGAATGAGGTAATTTGCACTGGCATTTTCAGTTTGGAATAATCCCAAATGATCAAAACTTCAGCCAAGATATGTGCTAATTGCTTTAAGGGAAACTCTTCTAGATGTATATATTTAATGGTTTGTTCCATTGCTACCCACCAAAAATTAAATGTGATCCCATTGATGTATTTACCCTAATTTTATCTCTACCACATAGCATTATGTTAAGTTATACACATGCTGTCACAGACTCAAATGGCTGGCTGGAATTTATTTTGCAGTCAGAAGATCAATCTATGCTTTAGCATCCAGATAAATGACTTTCTGTAGACTGTTTCCTTTAACAGTGCTGAATTGAAGTTAGAACAGTACAGCACAGGAACAGTTCCTTTGACCCCCCAATGTCTGTGCCAAACATGATGCCAAGAGAAACTTATCTGCCTGCACATAATCCATATCCCCCCCCACCCCAATCCTTGTATCTCCATGTGCGTATCCAAAAGCCTCTTAACTGCCAGTATTGTATCTGCCTCCACCACCGCATTGGAATATACATGAGGCAGCATTAAAAAAGATGGCCTATAAAGCCTAACTTAGATGTGGTGGATTTATTTTCCATTATTTTCCTCCTTCCACGATCTGATCGATGTGGCTTTGCTCTCGACACCTCACCTGAATGGACATTCTTTGCATGTAAGCCTTCAATGTGGATGGCAACGTTTTGAACATGGAGTATTGCACAGACCACAACCCTATTCTCAACACCATTATCGTTTACAGTCAGCAATTGCGCCGATTTCTATTCTACAATAATGTTTGTGATCCTTCTCGCAAATTACTTTTCCCCCCCAAATTTCTTGCTTGTCTCTTTATTTATTTATTTACCAAAATTATTGTGTGGTTCTCATATCATATTTCCTCATCACATAGGAGACTATTTGTCACATTGAGTCTTATGAGTTATGGAACTTTCTCATTCCTCTGCATAATATCCTGCAACTCATTCTCTCGCTCTGATTTGCCTACCACGCACACACAGAGGGGTCACTTGCAGTAGGCAATTAACCAAACTACTTGCATGTCTGGGATGTGGGGGAAAACTGGACTGTGCAGGGGAAACCTAGAATGTCACAATATCTGACAAACTTTACACAGTCAAAACTAGAGGTGAACCCAGATCACTGGAGCACTACTGCTGCCCCACTGTGTCAACCTTTTGTGGTGTGTCGATCCTTTCCGCTCTGAATGCCAACTTTGGTTCAGAGCCTCCTGGTACAAGCACCTGTGTTTGTGTCCCATTCTGGACAGCAGAATCCATAAACTAGCCCAGCATTACAGTGACGCAGGTGGTGAGGAAGTTGTGGAGGTGAATGCTTTTGAATCCTATGCTGATGAAATCTTGATCTCCAAGGAGTTGGTATGCTTTAAACAATAGGTTTGACATAATGAATGTAACTAAGTTGTTCATATTTCATTTATTTTGGAGAATCAGCTATAAAAGCAAACCAGTGAAAAGAACTTGTAGTTGTACAACTTCAGCCTTTCTCATTCTGTGTGGGTCCCAATGTACTTCACAATTGAAAACACCTTTGACGTGAAATGGAAGAGATGTGACAGTGGATTTATGCACTGTAAAATCCGATAAACAGCAACAAACAACTAGATTATGTTTTGGAATAAAATGTTGGTCAGTTCTCCCTGTGACCTGCGTGGGTTTTCTCCGAGATCTTCGGTTTCCTCCCACACTCCCAAGACGTACAGGTTTGTAGGTTAATTGGCTTGGTATAAGTGTCAAGAAGACCAAGGAGCTTATTGTGGACTACAGAAGGTCCAGGGGTGGCACGCACACCCCCATCCATATTAACGGGACGGAGGTGGAGCGTGTTTCCAGCTTCAGGTTTCTGGGGGTCAACATCTCTGATGACTTCTCTTGGACCCACAATACCTCAACACTGGATAAGAAGGCTCACCAGCGTCTCTTCTTCCTGAGGAGACTGAAGAAGGTCCATCTGTCTCCTCAGATTCTGGTGAACTTCTACCGCTGCACCATCGAGAGCATCCTTACCAACTGTATCACAGTATGGTTTGGCAACTGCTCTGTCTCCGACTGGAAAGCACTGCAGAGGGTGGTGAAAATTGCCCAACGCATCACCGATTCCTCGCTCCCCTCCATTGAGTCTGTCCAGAGCAAGCGATGTCTGCGAAGGGCGCTCAGCATCGTCAAGGACTGCTCTCACCCCAACCATGGACTGTTTACCCTCCTCCCATCCGGGAGGCGCTACAGGTCTCCCTGTTGCCGGACCAGCAGGTTCAGGAACAGTGTTCAAAAGGGAACTGCAGATGCTGGAATATCGAAGGTACACAAAATTGCTGGGGAAACTCAGCGGGTGCAGCAGCATCTATGGAGCGAAGGAAATAGGCGACGTTTCGGGCCGAAACGTCTGAAGAAGGGTTTCGGCCCGAAACGTCGCCTATTTCCTTCGCTCCATAGATGCTGCTGCACCCGCTGAGTTTCCCCAGCAATTTTGTGTAGGTTCAGGAACAGCTTCTTCCCTGCGGCTGTTACCCTATTCAACTCTGCACCTTGGTGATTGCCAGTCACCCCGCCCCCCGGACACTCCTTCCCCCTGTGACTGATCTCCCCCCCCCGAAATTTGCACTACTGCAACCGTATATACATATATATATTTTACTGTTCCATTATTCTGTGTTCGTACTTCTGGGTGAGATGCGAACTGCATTTCGTTGTCTCTGTACTTGTACACTGCACAATGACAATAACAATAACGTCTGAATCTGAATTGACCCTAGTGTGTGTAGGATAGTGTTAATATGTGGGGATCGCTGGTCGGTGCGGACTCGGTGGGCTGAAGGGCCTGTTTCCACACTGTATCTCTAAACTAAAGGTCACTTAAGGAATCTCCCCACTCTCCCTCACACAGTCTCGTTCACACTGTCCTGTGGGGTGTTTTGCATGCAGTGAGAAAGTGGATGAAGCCTCAGGTCAATATCTCACCCAAAAGCAATAGCTCTGAAAACACAGCACACTTCAGCACTGCACCAAGAGTGAAGGTGTATGCTTGTGTTCAAATAGTCCCTGAAATGTCCCTCACTAACTTCTAAATGAGAAGTGAGAATTCCAAACACAGTACAAAGTAGATTGTTTAGTTTTTAGATATGGCAAGTTCTCACTACTTGGTGTTAATGAATGACATCCCTCTGTGAAAGACAAGTAACCAATCAAAGTGTATGTTCTACCTGGCTGCAAAGCTAGTGTTTCTCTTTATTTAATGTGATATTTCTCCTTTTGAAGACTCGCTGCTGTGAACCGTGAAATGAAGATAAAAGAACTTCAAGTGTTGGATACAGCTCAAAAGCGCTTCCTGAAATATCAACAAGAACAACAAAAAACTGAATTGAGACGGCTTGATGATGAGATTGACAGAAAGGTCTGTGATTCTCTTCTCTTTATTTGTGTGAAACCAATGAGTTAACAATGATTTGTACGGGGCCCTTGATCTGCAGCATCTGTTGGTGATCTCATTGTAAAGCCTTGCAAGACAACTGCAACCTTCTCATGCACCCCAGTTTGTGATGCCTGACTATACAGACACTGCCTGGCAGTTTGCCATATTGTATCTGCTGCTCCATAACCAGCCGTCAAGAGCTGTAAGAGCAATTTCCCACTCTTTTTATTTAGAGACTCAATGGATAGTTCTCGAGTAAGCGTAAGCTGACTTTGCCGTTCCAAATCTGTAGCCAGCGGTGAAGTGGGAGTTTTAACCACAGAATCACATGGGGGCATAGTGGCGCAGCTGTAGAGTAGCTGCCTCACAGCGCCAGAGACCTAGGTTCAATCCTGACCAGGGGTGCTGTCTACGTTTGCACATTCCAAAGATGTGCAGGTTTGTAGGTTCATTGGCATCTGTAAATTGTCCCTAGTGTGTAGGGTAGAACTAGTGTAAAGGGTAATTATTGGCCAGTGTGGACTCGCTGGGCCGAACAGCCTGCTTACATACTATATCTCCAAATCTAAACTAAAACTAAAATCAAATGTGGGTTTATTTCTCTGCTGCCTTTGAGGGTACAATAGAAACATAGAAATTAGGTGCAGGAGTAGGCCATTCGGCCCTTCGAGCCTGCACCGCTATTCAATATGATCATGGCTGATCATCCAACTCAGTATCCCGTACCTGCCTTCTCTCCATACCCTCTGATCCCCTTAGCCACAAGGGCCACATCTAACTCCCTCTTAAATATAGCCAATGAACTGGCCTCGACTACCCTCTGTGGCAGAGAGTTCCAGAGATTCACCACTCTCTGTGTGAAAAAAGTTCTTCTCATCTCGGTTTTAAAGGATTTCCCCCTTATCCTTAAGCTGTGACCCCTTGTCCTGGACTTCCCCAACATCGGGAGCAATCTTCCTGCATCTAGCCTGTCCAACCCCTTAAGAATTTTATAAGTTTCTATAAGATCCCCTCTCAATCTCCTAAATTCTAGAGAGTATAAACCAAGTCTATCCAGTCTTTCTTCATAAGACAGTCCTGACATCCCGGGAATCAGTCTGGTGAACCTTCTCTGCACTCCCTCTATGGCAATAATGTCCTTCCTCAGATTTGGAGACCAAAACTGTACGCAATACTCCAGGTGTGGTCTCACCAAGACCCTGTACAACTGCAGTAGAACCTCCCTGCTCCTATACTCAAATCCTTTTGCTATGAAAGCTAACATACCATTTGCCTTTCTTCACTGCCTGCTGCACCTGCATGCCTACTTTCAATGACTGGTGTACCATGACACCCAGGTCTCGCTGCATCTCCCCTTCTCCTAGTCGGCCACCATTTAGATAATAGTCTGCTTTCCTGTTTTTGCCACCAAAATGGATAACCTCACATTTATCCACATTATACTGCATCTGCCAAACATTTGCCCACTCACCCAGCCTATCCAAGTCACCTTGCAGTCTCCTAGCATCCTCCTCACAGCTAACACTGCCCCCCAGCTTAGTGTCATCCGCAAACTTGGAGATATTGCCTTCAATTCCCTCATCCAGATCATTAATATATATTGTAAATAGCTGGGGTCCCAGCACTGAGGCTTGCGGTACCCCACTAGTCACTGCCTGCCATTGTGAAAAGGACCCGTTTACTCCTACTCTTTGCTTCCTGTTTGCCAGCCAGTTCTCTATCCACATCAATACTGAACCCCCAATGCCGTGTGCTTTAAGTTTGTATACTAATCTCTTATGTGGGACCTTGTCGAAAACCTTCTGGAAGTCCAGATACACCACATCCACTGGTTCTCCCCTATCCACGCTACTAGTTACATCCTCGAAAAATTCTATAAGATTCGTCAGACATGATTTACCTTTTGTCAATCCATGCTGACTTTGTCCAATGATTTCACCACTTTCCAAATGTGCTGCTATCCCATCTTTAATAACTGACTCTAGCAGTTTCCCCACTACCGATGTTAGACTAACTGGTCTGTAATTCCCCGTTTTCTCTCTCCCTCCCTTCTTAAAAAGTGGGGTTACGTTTGCTACCCGCCAATCCTCAGGAACTTCTTCAGAATCTAAAGAGTTTTGAAAGATTATTACTAATGCATCCACTATTTCTGGAGCTACTTCCTTAAGTACTCTGGGATGCAGCCTATCTGGCCCTGGGGATTTATCGGCCTTTAATCCATTCAATTTACCCAACACCACTTCCCGGCTAACCTGGATTTCACTCAATTCCTCCAACTCCTTTGACCCGCGGTCCCCTGCCATTTCCGGCAGATTATTTATGTCTTCCTTAGTGAAGACGGAACCAAAGTAGTTATTCAATTGGTCCGCCATATCCTTGTTCCCCATGATCAACTCACCTGTTTCTGACTGCAAGGGACCTACATTTGTTTTAACTAATCTCTTTCTTTTCACATATCTATAAAAACTTTTGCAGTCAGTTTTTATGTTCCCTGCCAGTTTTCTTTCATAATCTATTTTTCCTTTCCTAATTAAGC
The DNA here is from genome assembly GCF_010909765.2 of Amblyraja radiata. Classification (NCBI taxonomy): domain Eukaryota; kingdom Metazoa; phylum Chordata; class Chondrichthyes; order Rajiformes; family Rajidae; genus Amblyraja; species Amblyraja radiata. The sequence continues at coordinate 24,507,479 of NC_045959.1, read as the reverse complement.
CCTTTGTCCTCCTCTGCTGGTCTCTGAATTTCTCCCAGTCCTCCGGTATGCTGCTTTTTCTGGCTAATTTGTACGCATCATCCTTCGCTTTGATACTATCCCTGATTTCCCTTGTTATCCACGGATGTACTACCTTCCCCGATTTATTCTTTTGCCAAACTGGGATGAACAATTTTTGTAGTTCATCCGTGCAGTCTTTAAATGTCTTCCATTGCATATCCACCGTCAACCCTTTTAGAATTAATTGCCAGTCAATCTTGGCCAATTCACGTCTCATACCCTCAAAGTTACCTTTCTTTAAGTTCAGAACCATTGTTTCTGAATTAACAATGTCACTCTCCATCCTAATGAAGAACTCAACCATATTATGGTCACTGTTGCCCAAGGGGGCACGTACAACAAGACTGCTAACTAACCCTTCCTCATTACTCAATACCCAGTCTAAAATAGCCTGCTCTCTCGTTGGTTCCTCTACATGTATGGACATGAGAATTTCCCCTGAATAAGGGGATTAATAAAGTATTTATCTATCTATCTATGTTGATTTAGATAACTATCCCGCATACATTCCAAGAAATCCTCTTCCTCAGCACCCCTGCCAATTTGATTCACCCAATCTATATGTAGATTGAAGTCACCCATTATAACGGTTTTGCCTTTGTCGCACGCATTTCTAATTTCCTGTTTGATACCATCTCCAACTTCACTACTACTGTTAGGTGGCCTGTACACAACACCCACCAGCGTTTTCTGCCCCTTAGTGTTTCGCAGCTCTACCCATACCGATTCCACATCCTCCAAACTAATGTCCTTCCTTTCCATTGCGTTAATCTCCTCTCTAATCAGCAACGCTACCCCACCTCCTTTTCCTTTCTCTCTAGCCCTCCTGAATATTGAATATCCCTGGATGTTCAGCTCCCAGCCTTGGCCACCCTGGAGCCATGTCTCCGTGATCCCAACTATATCATAGTCATTAATAGCTATCTGCACATTCAACTCATCCACCTTATTACGAATGCTCCTTGCATTGAGACACAAAGCCTTCAGGCTTGTTTTTACAACACTCTTACCCCTTATACAATTATGTTGAAAAGTGGCCCTTTTTGATTTTTGCCCTGGTTTTGTCTGCCTGCCACTTTTACTTTTCACCTTGCTACCTATTGCTTCTACCCTCATTTTACACCCCTCTGTCTCTACGCTCACACATTTAAGAAACCCTTTCCCTTTAACTCCATCCTCCACTATCCCATTCGACACCCCACCCCCCTTATTCAGTTTAAAACCACCCGTGTAGCAGTGGCAAATCTGCCTGCCAGAATGCTGGTCCCACACCTGTTAAGATGCAATCCGTCCCTTTTGTACAGTTCCCCCTTACCCCAAAACAGATCCTAGTGATCTAAGAATCTAAATTCCTGCCCCGTGCACCAGTTCCTCAGCCACACGTTCAGGTCCCGTATCTCCCTGTTCCTGCTCTCGCCAGCACGAGGAACTGGAAGCAAACCGGAGATAACAACCCTGGAGGTCCTGCTTTTCAGCATTTTTCCGAGCTCTCTAAAGTCACGCTGCAGAATATTCATCCCCTTCTTTCCGACATCGTTTGTGCCGACATGCACTACCACTTCCGGATGTTCACCTTCGCCCTTGAGGATTTTCTGCACTCTGTCCGTGACATCCTGGATCCTGGCACCAGGAAGGCAGCACACCATCCTCGCATCCCGTCTGTTGCCGCAGAAACCCCTGTCCGTACCTCTCACAATGGAGTCTCCCACTACAATGGCGTTCCCTGCCTTAGGCCTTTTTGGTTTTGGCTCAACAGCCCTATTCGCATCACAAGCCAGTCCGCCGCCCAGTGTAAACACCTCTTCTGTCCCGACAGCTTCTAAGTGGGTGAACCTGTTCACAAGAGGTACAACACCCGGGGACGTTGGCATTCCATGCTTCCCTCCCGTTCTCACTGTCTCCCACCTTCTCTCTTCCAGTACTTTCGGTGTAACAATCGTACTGTAGGACTTGTCGAGGAACGACTCCGTTTCTCGGACGAACCGGAGGTCATCCACTTGCTTCTCCAGTTCCCCAACACGGCCCTTCAGGAGCTCTACCTGGATGCACTTCTCGCATTTGTAGCAGCCAGAGGCACCAACAGTGTCCTTGACCTCCCACATACTGCAAGCATCGCACTGAATCAGCTTGCCTGACATCTCCTTCTTTCGTCTCTACCTCTCAAGCGTATTGCGTGGTCTCCTCTCCTCAGCCGAAGACTCTCGAGCCAAAGACTCACACTTTACTCACAGGGCCGCTCACTCACTGCCGCTCGCTAAGAGCCGTCTTGCTTAAATTGACTGATAAATTGCCTGATTTACTAATTTACAAACCAAATTCCTCAGTTTTCAACTGTTTTCCCGGCACTGACTCACTTCTCTCCTCCCACTTGGGCTAGAGCCAATCAGTCGTATCTCTTGCTAAACGCCTGCTGCTGTTGCTCCCAAATCTACAGCAGTTCTGAGTAAAGTCTGCCTGTCCTTGGCCTCTACTTTAACTGTTTTCACCCCTCTGACTCACTTCTCTCCTCCCACTTGGGCTAGAGCCAATCAGTCATATCTCTTGCTAAACTCCTGGTGCTGTTGCACCCAAATCTACAGCAGTTCTGAGTAAAGTCTGCCTGTCCTTGGCCTCTACTTTAACTGTTTTCACCCCTCTGACTCACTTCTCTCCTCCCACTTGGGCTAGAGCCAATCAGTCGTATCTCTTGCTACCTCCTGCTGCTGTTGCTCCCAAATCTACAGCAGTTCTGAGTAAAGTCTGCCTGTCCTTGGCCTCTACTTTAACTGTTTTCCCGGCACTGACTCACTTCTCTCCTCCCACTTGGGCTAGAGCCAATCAGTCGTATCTCTTGCTAAGCTCCTGCTGCTGTTGCTCCCAAATCTACAGCAGTTCTGAGTAAAGTCTGCCTGTCCTCTACTTTAACTGTTTTCACCCGTCTGACTCACTTCTCTCCTCCCACTCGGGCTAGAGCCAATCAGTCGTATCTCTTGCTAATCTCCTGCTGCTGTTGCTCCCAAACCTACAGCAGTTCTGAGTCTATTCAATAATGATGTGATATGGCACTTGAATGAACTTTTTTATTCCCCCAAGTATTATTGGTATTGTAGACTTCAAATAAATTTATGCCATGGTATTCACCAATGAAGAACATTGTAAATCAGTAGCAGGAGTAGGCCATTCGGCCCCTCAATCCCACTGTGCATGTAAGTAAGCAGAAACCTAGACTCAGTCTCCATCTCACCGCACCAAGGGTTCTCATCAAACCTATCTGTATCTTGCATGTTTGTGTACTTGTTCACTTTATGTTTATACATAAACCTGTCTATCATTTTGGTTTAAGATTTCTCTCCGGGACAAGGAAACTGCCGCATTAATTCAGGACATCAAAGTGAGAAATATGGAACTGGAAATGAAAAAACGAATATTTGAGCAAGTATGAATTGCCCTTTGTACTGCTATCATTCTATGGTGTGAGGGAAATGTCAGTGTGACAATTAAGCTTATGTGTAATATGTGTATTCATAATACCAATTGGATATAAAGCGATTGATGAACTGGTGAACCACTTTAAAGTTACTTTGGAAATTGACAAGCAGAAAAAGAGCTGTCTTGGATTTAAACAGTATGGGTAGAAAACAATTTCCATGTAACGTCTCCACAGTAATCGGACACAATTGTCTCCTATGACACAGCTCCTATTTTAACTGGGTGGCCATTGAAATTGAGAAGCAATTGCTTCTATTGACACTTGTGCAACAATACTCTCTTAAACAATGTAACATGTAGCCTTTAGTATTTTTAGCTAGCAGTAAAAACAGCTTTATTTTTTTAAATCCTGCAGAGAAAAATAACTTTGTTATTGTGAGTCCTAAACTCTCAGCCCCTAACCCATTTCCCCTGTAAACACTATGGTCTTTATAATGCGATTCTATTACATGAGTTTTCTAAGGAACTCAACTATTGTTTTATAGTGAACTGCCTAGTGAAGTGTTATTTCTCCATCTCTTTCTAATTTTTAAGTGTGGAAATAAAATTAACATTGACTCTTCTCTGATTATCTCCATTGGAATAAATGTGCTTTTGCAATTCTTGTTAAATTAAAATTAGATCATATTTTTTGAGTGCATATAGTGTTTAAACATAAAATACAAAGTGCAGGAGGAACACCCTTTAAATTTTACTCTTCCTTTCTTATCTGACACTCTTTCACCTCCAACCTTTGTCACATACAGCACACATCTGCCAATCATTGCCCCCTCTCCCCCCATCATTTGTATCCACCTATCACTTGCCAGAATTAGACCCTTTGTGCCCATCCTTTTCAGCTCTCTCCCCCACTGCTCCAATCACACTGAAAAAGGGGACCTGACCCAAAGTCAATTCCCTCCATAGATGCTGCCTGACCCCATAGATTTCCTCCCGAACTTTGTTTTTTGGTCAACGTTTCGGCATCTGCACTTTTTTTTGTGTCTCTCATGTTTAAGCATAGCTCAATTTAAGAAGAAAAACAAAACAGGAAATGCAAACATTATAGACAATAGGTGCAGGTGCAGGCCATTTGGCCCTTCGAGCCAGCACCGCCATTCAATGTGATCATGGCTGATCATCCCCAATCAGTACCCCGTTCCTGCCTTCTCCCCATATCCCCTGACTCTGCTATTTTTAAGAGCCCTATCTAGCTCTCTCTTGAAAGCATCCAGAGAACCTGCCTCCATCGCCCTCTGAGGCAGTGAATTCCACAGACTCACCACTCTCTGTGAGAAAAAGTGTTTCCTCATCTCCGTTCTAAATGGCTTACTCCTTATTCTTAAACTGTGGCCCCTGGTTCTGGAATTCTTGCTATCTCAGCATTTGGAAGGTATCCTGAATATTTAATAGCGACCATGTTCTATTTGACATGTTTGTATATACATTCAGTTGGGTCACGCTTAAATAATCAAGTTGAAATATAATGGATCATACGGATTTATGGATAATTAAAGTACACTTGTATTTGAATAACGTTTAACTCCATGTTATACCACATTGCAGCAACTTGCCAAGAAGCAAGAAGCTGTGACACAGAAGGTGAAAGGACAGCTGGGCATTAACTGGATCAAAGCTGATATTGAAGATCAAGAGTTCAAGAACCAGTTGGAATTGGACCAATGTCCTGATGTTGAGGAATATAAGGTGAAGAACAGACATTGGGCGATGAGACTGTGGGATGTGGTTGTGTTCAGTTCCTTCCAAAGACTGATAGCTACAGTTCAGCATCTCCCTCTAGTTTTATTATTCATATTCAGGGCAAATGCCCTCTTCACAAAGAGGTGTATGATCGTCTCTGTGCACTCTCAGCAGTATAAACATCTTTCACGAAAAGGGTGCTGCCACAATATGCAACTTCTTTCTTCAAAATCATTGCAATACTTTGCATCTTAAACCAGTGTAGATACAAAATAATATTTATTGTTATATGCATTTTATTGTGCCAATAGAATTGATAGTATAACAGGCAACGCAAATAGTTACATTTCAAACTATATTTTCTTTCCAAGACAAGCAATCAAGTAGGTTGTTGAAACTTTGAAAACCGAAGATAGACTCAAAATCCAATTAAATGATCTGGTGAACTCTTCTCTAATTTATCATTACAAAGATACATAGAAATAAGTCAATATGAATTTTCTGTATATCAGAAATTGATTATTTTTTCATCTGGGCTACCATTATCAGATTTGTTGTTTGGGGGGGGAAGCAAGCTGTTCTTAATATTGTGCCTTATCCAGGTATCAATGTTTGGACTCTTTGTACTGTTATTGGTCTATTAGTTTTAATTTGGATAACAGTGGATTAGGGACTATCAAACATGGTATTGCTGCAGTATCCATCAGAATTAGTGCTTTCCCCACAGTGTTTAAATCCACAGAAACTGTAAATATTTTGAAGTTCTGCACTGGTTTGTGAAACTCATAGAAAATGTGAACATTGAATGAACTTGTTACTTTCTTGATCAGAACATTGTAGAAGAGCTGGCTGGAACTGATCAGCTCTCCAACAACAAGGATTGGCAGGCACAGATGCTGAGCAAGCAAAGGGACTTTAGTTTGAAACAGCAGAAATCCCAAGCAGAATTGGAATGCCTTGCCAGGAAGAATAAGGAAAAAGAAGCCATGCTGTTTGATATGATGAAGGGATTTGAAGACCAGCAGGTAATCTCAACTGCAAACGTGGGAGAAATTTGTAAAATGGTCTCCTATTCACCGGTGCTTTAAGTATATCCATTATTTATTTTTACCTCTACTCTACACTAAGAATGAGAAAAACTTTCTACTCAAAGGCAACGTGAGTATGTTGCTCAACTTCAAATGATTAAATATTTCTAGATTGAGTTGACAGAAGGCAGCCTGGATTTTCCAACTGCATTTGTAATGAGTAAAGATTTCTTCTTTTGCTTTATTCTTTAATACTTGGTATTTCCAAGCTATATCAGTATATATTCTAGAAAAAAAAAGCACAGACACTCCCTGACTTTCACAATATGCAATTACATATATAATTCTGTACTCTGTCCCTAGTTCAATTAAAGTAGTTTGTAATTTCTACAATATTATATGATCACTCAAGTTTACATCAGAAACAAGCCAGCAATGGCAGTAGTGCTTACCCTGCAGACAGTGCCCCACAAAAAGTGCCTCAGACGCTGTTGAGACAGTTAATACCCTCACTGGCTTATTTTGGGCAAGAGATTGGGATGGTAATTACAACTTGCGTAAAATCTGACATAAGTAAGAGTTCATGGAACGTAACCTTTGCATAGGTCGGGGAATGCCTGTACACAAATTCTTCAACTTAGGGGAGAAATTGTGTTATTTCTGCGTAGTGAGTTCTGAAACTATTCAGGGAGACAGTTGCTTTGATTTGAGGGGTGAATTGTCATAGCAGGGTGTTCAGTTTAATTTCACTCTCGCTCTGAAAGCCCATTCAAATGTTGTTTCTTTACACAGTGGACCAAGGTTGCTGCAAAACCTGCTGAGCCAGAAGCATGGCAGCAAGGTGAAGGTGATGCTGCTTCTTGGAGGCGGCAGCTGTTGCCAGATGGAGCGAATGAAGACACGGAATCCGATGATCACGCGTGCAGAAATCCCCACGATCCATCTGGTAAACGGCCAAACCATTTCACAATGTTGCTGATTTATGGCACCCTATAGTTAGAGTAAAGATCCAGAACCAGACCCTGCCTAGTCCGCACCAACCAGCGTTCCCTGTATACTAATACTATCCTACACACTAGGGACAATTTACAATTTTCACTGAAGCCAATCAGCATACAAACCTGGACATCTTTGGAGTGTGGGAGGCAACTGGAGAAAACCAACGTAGTCACGGGGAGAACGTACAAACTCCGTACGGATGGCACCCGTAGTCAGGATCAAACTTGGGTCTCTGGCGCTGTAAGGCAGCAACTCTACCACTGTGCCGCCCGATTCCTGGTTAATTACCGAGTTAATTACTGAATAATGCTCATGCTTCAATTATGATATTAACTTACTTTTAGAACATTTGTACATTGAAATCATTTACAATGATTTGCCATTCTTTTTCTCTTTTTCAGTGAGGCCTTATGACTCAAGAACCATATGTCCAATGAAGCAAGGAAGGGATCTTTTACTGGGCAGTGGGGACCAAAATCCTACCAGTCTTTGTTTGAATGACATGACATTTGACTCATCCGTTCAATGTGAGCATGTGGTGGAAGTTGGTGTCAACCTGCTCACAACTATATATATTTTTCCAAATCACTGTACTGCCGTGTATTTTGTTCAATTGGATTTTTGCCTCTATTCCTTTCCAAAATGATGCATTTGTGTGTGAACTGGAAGTTTGTTACAAGTGTGTTTCTACCTTGAAGCATCTTCTTGCTTCCAGTGACTCTGTCATCTCTTTTACAATGTTGATTTCTGCTGGTTTATTAATTAGGAGTAACCATTGTTATACAATACAAGTGTAATCAAATAAATATTGATGTCTTAAGTCAATGCACACAAGGAGAGCTTTCTAGTCAGTCCTTCTGGGCAGAGAGGTAAACACTCCTACTGAAGTCCCACAGCCATGTGAAAGCAGTGGTCACTAACGAATGCATTGCACAAACACAAGCAAGTAGATTTGTGCCCTGACAAAAGCAAAAGTGTAAACATTTATTGATTGTTACTAATGTGAAAATTCACTGTTTAGTTCCAAATATTCCATCTCATGTAAAATATAATGAACTGTGAGGAAAGAATTAATATGCATATGATCAAATATCCCCATATTACAAACTTGTAGAATGTACAAATTCCATGAGCTAGCTTTGTTGAAAGCCACTTGATTGGAAAACAGACTCCATCCCTTGTACAACATATTCACCCAACACGAGACAGATGACAGACTATTTCAGTCTGTTTTACCAGTTCTCCAGCATCATTTAGTTGCCTTTTTTTTGCCTGTTGTGGTCTCACTACAAATGTGTCCTCCTAAATTACATTTTAATATTATAGTTTGCAATTTTCTGGTATGAGTGATGTTAATTTTAATATATTATAAAATCCATGTTAATGTACATTAAAGCATGGACAGGAAAAGCTGCTTTTCACATTATGATGATCAAAAATACCTTGTAGTACTTTTGAAACTTGTGACTGGTGTAATGTAGGATCAAGGATATTTCTGTTCTTCCCTTTATCTAACTGGAACAAATTAACAATTGATGCTTTTAAATTGCAAAACTTAAAAATAGTCAGCAAACTTCATTGTTTTATTGAAAGACCAAGGGACTGGCTATATGGCTTTCTCCGTAAGATCTCAACCTTATGGATTACTCTCTATCAGACTTGGGGACCTTGGCATTGAAGGTTCTGAACTCAGCTGGCTCTGTTCCTACCTTTCCAACAGATCCCACTTCATCTCTCTCCATAACCACACCTCTGCTACAGCCACAGTCACTCAAGGCGTTCCCCAAGGCTCCGTACTCGGCCCCCTCCTCTTCATCATCTACATCCTCCCCCTTGGTCAGATACTCCGCCACTTCAACCTGGACTTCCACTGTTACGCTGATGACACCCAGATCTACCTCGGCACCAAATCCCCCCACAACCCCCCCCCCCCTCTCCCATATCAACTCCTGTTTGTCAGTTATAAAAACCTGGATGCAACATAACTTCCTCAAACTCAACAGCGATAAAACAGAATTCCTCCTCATAGGCTCCAAATCCACACTCAGCAAAATCAATAACCCCACTCTCACCATCGACGGCACCACTGTCTCCCCATCTCCCCAAGGCCCGCAACCTTGGCGTGATCTTTGATTCCACCCTCTCCCTTGAGCCTCACATCCGCCATGTCATTAAAACCTCCTTCTTTCACATCCGCAACATCGCCAAAATCAGACCCTCTCTCACACCTCCCGCTGCTGAAAGACTCATCCATGCCTTCATCTCCTCCCGACTGGACTACTGCAACTCACTTCTCCTTGGCATCAGCTCCACCTACATCAACCGACTCCAACTGGTCCAGAACGCAGCCGCCCGACTCATCACCCACACCAAATCCTGGCATCACATCACTCCAGTCCTCAAACAACTTCACTGGCTTCATATCTCCCACCGGATCACCTACAAAATCCTGGTCCTCACCTACAAAGCCCTCCACCATCTGGCCCCCCCCCATATCTCACTGACCTCCTCTCCCCCTACCAACCCTCACGGTCCCTCAGATCCACATCAGCCGGTCTCCTCTCCATCCACAAATCCAACCTCCGCAGTTTTGGGGACAGAGCCTTCTCCAGGGCAGCTCCCAGGCTCTGGAACTCCCTCACCCAACTGATCCGCAATTCCGTGTCCCTCACCATCTTCCAGTCCCGCCTCAAGACCCATCTCTTCACCTCTGCCTATCCTTAGCCCCACGTCCCCCTCCCTTTTCATCTGTGCTTGAATTGCCTCATATTGTGTTTTGAATTGAATTCTGTCTTTAATTTGTGTACTAGTCATGTCTCTACTATTTATTTAATTCCGCATACATGTTTTTCCTCTACTTGCTAAATTTTTGTACGGTGTCCTTGAGACTCTTGAAAGGCGCCCATAAATAAAATTTATTATTATTATTATTATCCTATCCTGCTGCAAAAATATTCCTAAAATACGGTTAAATGGATGTAACCATCTGTTGCTAGTGCTATGAAGGCCCTTTGTTAATTGCTGACCAATGAACACGATATAGCCCTTTCTGATTGCAGTGTTTATTTTTCTTTTACTGCAGTGTCTTTAGACAGAGGAAGAATGGATCGAGAAAGAAAGGAGCGTGAACTAATGACTGGCGTACGAGAGCTAAGGCAAAAGCTGGCAACGCGGGCTCGTCTGAGATATTCAACCAACTCTCTCACAGACAGTGCAACATAGAGCAGTTCCATTGCTTATTAATAAAAGATCCGAAATCGTGGAAGATGGAGCAGGTCAGGCGGAATGTGTTCGAGAGAAACAAAGATAAACATTTCATGTTGAAAACCCTCTGTCAGATTTACAGCATCTGCAGTTTTTGTTTTAATTTTCATGTTATTTATTAATTTGAGGTACAATATAATCTATTTATTGACATTTTCATTCCTGTATAGACTCTTCTTTCATCGTCATCTAATTAATACAAAATTAAGGTTTGATTTTGTAGTTACTGAATTGTTGAAATGTGCACATAATGTAATTCGCAGACAAAATCGGGGAATTTTTAATACTTGTTTATTCTGAAAATAGTTGTACTTTTATGCTTATAAATAAAGTCTTAATTCTTTTATCCCATTGTCCCACCGAGATCACAGTTCAGAGCTTGACTGGCTGATGTGGGCAGTGAAGATGTCGGACACCTAAGGATCCATTAGTTTCTGTCAGGCCTGGGGTGGAATCAGTATCATTAAGTTAATTGTTAAGACAATTTTAAATAAAGCAAATGACAATGGGGTTTCATTTCAGAAAACTGTGCCTATACTGAGCATCCCAGGGCCATTCCTTAAACGTGGGCCTCTGTAGTGGACGAAAGTATGTATCCTATCGACCTTCAGAGTATAACACAACTGGACTCTTTTTATTTAATGCAGTGGAGGAGGCTGCTGCCTACCTGGATTATTTCTGTCTCCTTTACTCCTCACTGAGGCCACCTCCATTCCTTTTCAGTGCCACACCCAGAAACTATGTAGTTAACTTGTCAACTATTTTTAGTTCTCTCTCCACTGCACAGAATAACTCTGAGAGCCAGCAGCAGATTAGAAACTGAATCTGGATATGCTAGTTTGGTAGTCCTCTTCGTCATCCATTTGGTTTTGAGGTACTCTTATCTTGAAGGGATGCGATGGGAGATGTTCTTGTAGCTTCGGTCGACTTGAATTTTTGGAATTCCACTCTAAGAATAAACCATTTGTGAGCTGATATATATTTTCAGTATCGTGTGATAGGTGATAAAGAGATAAACACCAAATTCTGCTCAATCAACCTCAAACATCTTAAAAATCCAGCATTATCTTAAGGCATGGTCCTGAATTCCAGGCACCCACCTGTGGCACTTTACTTTACTGGAGGTAGGATATAAAAATACAGGTCTTCATACAGGAAATTAGGCTGAATAATTCAAATTGTGTTTGTGCAGGAGAGCCAAGTTGAAGGAGTGCACAAATCTCAGAGTATTGTAGGGCTGGAAGAATTACAGAGCTGGTTTGGAATTAAGATTTGGAAAGAATTGAAAGCAAGGAAGATAATTATAAGAGACACAAACTGCAGATGCTGGTTTATAAACATTATCACAGATTTAACATACAGCTAAAGATCTTGAGGGCAGACGAGGAGAAGTGTAACAGGTGAATGTGTGGCTGACGAGTTGGTGCAGGGGTAGGGATTCATATTTTTGGGCCATTGGCAGGGGTGAGCTGTCCAAGAGGGACATGTTGCACTTGAACTGAAGGGTGACCAATATCCTGCCAGGCAGATTCACAAGTGCCACTCGGGAGGGTTTAAACTAGATTGGCAGGGTGACGGCTGGAGGTTTGTATAGACATCAGTGGCAACAACTTCAATAAACAGGATGGGCAGGAGCACAGCAGGGAGCAAGGAAAGTCAATTGGATTAAATTGCATTGATTTTGATGCTAGAGGCCTGACAAGAAAGGCAGATGAAGTCCAGACGTGGATGGGATATCCTGGCAGCTTTTGCCCCTGTCCCACTTAGGAAACCTCTGGAGACTTTGCGCCCCACCCAAGGTTTCCGTGCGGTTCCCAGAGGTTTTTGTCAGTCTCCCTAATGGTTGAAAGTGGTTTCCGCTTCTATGTTCCGTCGATTATTTCAAAATATTCAAAACCACCTGCAACCTCCGGCAACCACCTTCAACTAGCATCGAAACCGGCTTCGACTAAAAAATTAACGATTTTTAAAACTGAAACCTATTTTTAGTCGCGGCCGGTTTTGAATTTTTTGAAATAATCGCCGGAACATAGAAGAAGCGGAAACCACTTTCGACCATTAGGGAAATTGACAAAAACCTCTGGGCACCTCCGGGAACCGCACGGAAACCTTGGGTGGGGCGCAAAGTCTCCAGAGGTTTCCGTTCAGGTTTCCTACGTGGGACAGGGGCATTAACGTTCCACGGTACAGGTGGGATATAGGCGAGGGTAAAGGGAGGCTTTACTGATTCTGGAGAACATCACGGCAGTAGTCCGTGATGATACTGAAGGATCTATTGAAGGATAATCAAGTATTAGTATTTCTGTTTACTTAGACCATTTTTGACATTTTCATGTGACTGTAAAGCTGGTGCAAGTAAGACTGTCATTGTTCCATTCCCATTGCACATGGCAATTACAGTGCCCTCCATAATGTTTGGGACAAAGACCCATCATTTATTTATTTGCCTCTGTACTCCACAATTTGAAATTTGTAATAGGAAAAAAATCACATGTGGTTAAAGTGCACATTGTCAGATTTTAATAAAGGCCATTTTTATATATTTTGGTTTCATCATGTAGACATTACAGCAGTGTTTATACATAATCCCCCCATTTCAGGGCACCATAATGTTTGGGACACAGCAATGCCATGTAAATGAAAGTAGTCATGTTTAGTATTTTGTTGCATATCCTTTGCATGCAATGACTGCTTGAAGTCTGCGATTCATGGACATCACCAGTTGCTGGGTGTCATCTCTGGTGATGCTCTGCCAGGTCTGTATTGCAGCCATCTTTAGCTTATGCTTGTTTTGGGAGCTAGTCCCCTTCAGTTTTCTCTTCAGCATATAAAAGGCATGCTCAATTGGGTTCAGATAGGGTGATTGACTTGGCCACTCAAGAATTGACCATTTTATAGCTTTGAAAAACTCCTTTGTTGCTTTAGCAGTATGTTTGGGATCAATGTCTTGCTACAGAATGAACCGCCGGCCAATGAGTTTGAGGCATTTGTTTGAACTTGAGCAGATAGGATGTGTCTATACACTACAGAAATCATTATGCTACTACCATCGGCAGTTGTATCATCAATGAAGATAAGTGAGCCAGTACCTTCAGCAGCCAAACATGCCCAGGCCATAACACCCCCACCACCGTGTTTCACAGATGTACTGGTATGCCTTGAATCTTTGGCAGTTCCTTCTCTATTCCATACTTTGCTCTTGCCATCACTCTGATATAAGTTGATCTTCATCTCATATGTCCACAAGACCTTTTTCCAGAACTGTGGTTGCTCTTTTAAGTACTTCTTGGCAAACTAACCTGGCCATCCTATTTTTGCGGCTAACCAGTGGTTTGCATCTTGCAGTGTAGCCTCTGTATTTCTGTTCATGAAGTTTTTTGCCGACAGTGGTCATTGACAAATCCACACCTGACTCTTGAAGACTGTTTCTGATCTGTCGGACAGATGTTTGGGGATTTTTCTTTATTCTAGAGAGAATTCTTCTGTCATCAGCTGTAGAGATCTCCCTTTGCAATTAGTAAGCTCACCAGTGCTCTCTTTCTTCTTAATGATGTTCCAAACAGTTGATTTTGGTAAGCCTAAGGTTTGGCAGATGTCTCTAATAGTTTTACTCTTGTTTCTCAGTATCATAGAAACATAGAAACATAGAAAATAGGTGCAGGTGTAGGCCATTCGGCCCTTCGAGCCTGCGCCGCCATTCGATATGATCATGGCTGATCATCCAACTCAGTATCCCATCCCTGCCTTCTCTCCATACCCCCTGATCCCTTTAGCCACAAGGGCCACATCTAACTCCCTCTTAAATATAGCCAATGAACTGGCCTCAACTACCTTCAGTGGCAGAGAATTCCACAGATTCACCACTCTCTGTGTAAAAAATGATTTTCCCATCTCGGTCCTAAAAGACTTCCCTCTTATCCTTAAACTGTGACCCCTAGTTCTGGACTTCCCCAACATCGGGAATAATCTTCCTGCATCTAGCCTGTCCAACCCCTTAAGAATTTTGTAAGTTTCTATAAGATCCCCCCTCAATCTTCTGAATTCTAGTGTGTATAATCATAATGGCTTCTTTGACTTTCATTGGCACAACTTTGGTCCTCATGTTGATAAACAGTGGTAAAGGTTTCCAGATGTGATGGAAAGACTGGAGGAAAGACTATGTGCTGAGAGCTCTCTTATTCCTGCATTAAGGAGGCAATTAAACACACCTGAGCAATTACAAACACCTGTGAAGCCATGTGTCCCAAACATTACAGTGCCCTGAAATGGGGGGACTATGTATAAACACAGCTGTAATTTCTACATGGTGAAACCAAAATGTCTAAAAATACCCTTTAATAATCTGACAATGTGCATTTTAACCAAATGTGATTTTTTTTCTATTTAAAATCTCAAATTGTGGAGTACAGAGGCAAATAAATAAATTATGGGTCTTCGTCCCAAACATTATGGAGGGCACTGTAAACATTCTTTGACTAGTTTACTAGAGGTAATTAACAGTAGGATGGTAGTTTTAGAAAGGAAAACATTTAGCTGATCTTAATTTGTTTGCATCAAGTTACATATATAGCCTTAAATGCGCAAATGGATGCTGACAGGTTGCTGTTTGAACCAGCTTTGTGCCATCCATTCAGCCTCAAATAACAAACCACTATATTCACTTTATGGCCTTAAGCAAGCTCAAATTGCTATGTAAATACTTCAGTCCTGTAAGTTCACACATCTGTCAGTTATGCAACTAATTGATTAGCAAAGGAGTGGCTGCAATGAATCAAAACCTGTGCAGACTTTGCATTGAGCACGAAAATTGCTGTATGCAAACTGACATCCAGCAAAACACGTGTAGCTGACTTATGGTATATCCACACCAAGCAGAATGTGGGCAGGGAAATTTGACCCATTAGTTTCATATGGAGGATGATTTAAACAGAAACCGCTTTCACCAAAGGACCAAAAGTGCTGGAGTAACTCAGCAGAAAGGCAGCATCTCTGGTGAACAAGGATAGGTGACGTTTCGGGACAGGACTTATTCGGACTGATTGAGGGGAAGGGGGGAGGGGGGAGTAGAGGGGAAGGGGGGAGGGGGGAGTAGAGGGGAAGGGGGGAGGGGGGAGTAGAGAAGAAAGGAGAGAGGAGAGGCAGGCAAAGCGTGGCAGGTAATAATAGGTGGACATGGGCAGGGGGGGGTTAATGGGCAGGTGGTTGGATCTAAGCAAGAGATTAAAGCAGAAGGTACACAAAAATGCTGGAGAAACTCAGCGGGTGCAGCAGCATCTATGGAACGAAGGAAATAGGCGACGTTTCGGGCCAAAACCCTTCTTCTTAAAGCAGAAGCTGTGAGACAGAAGGATTGAAGAGCTGTGAATTGTGAAGCAGAGGAAAGAATGTTGGAGGAGGGGGAGGGGAGAAATAAGTGCAAGTCTAGGTGGGCATACAGGAGGGGAGGGTGAAAAGAGGAGGTGTGGAGAGAAGGTGGGGGGAGGGGGAGGGGGGGGCGATTGAAGAGGTCACCTAAAATTGGAGTATTCCATTTTCATACCGTTGGCTGTAAGTTACCCAAGCGGAATATGAGGTGCTGTTCCTGAAGTTTGCATATGTCCTCACTCTGCCAATGGAGGAGGCCCAGAACAGAAAGGTCAGTATGGGAATGGGAAGGGGTGTTAAAGTGGTTAGGAACCGGGAGATCCAGTAGTCCCTGGTGGACCAAACACAAGTCAAAGGTTTAACCAGACTAGTGGTTACTTCAAACAATCACACAATTCCCATTGGAATCCACCACAGCTTTGTCTCAACCAGCTCTTCCTTTGCGATGTCATCTGAAGAACAGCAATAACATCTAGCTCTTCCTTGCCACCATTTCTCTTGTCACCTATGTTGCTTAAAATCAGAGAGTCGTAGAAATGATGGGAATGGGTGGCACAGTGACGCGGTGGTAAAGTTGCTGCCTTACTGCGCTAGAGAACCGGGTTCGTTCTTGACTATGTGTGCTGTCTGCAAGGAGTTTGCACATTCTCCCTGTGACCGTGTGGGTTTTCTCCGGGTGCTTCGATTTCCTCCCACACTCCAAAGACGTATAGGTTTGTAGGTTAATTGAGTTTTGATAAAATTATAAATTGTCCCTAGTGTGTAGGATAGTCCTGGTGTGTGGGGTGATTGCTGTTCGGTGTGGACTTGGTGGGCCGAAGGACTTGTTTCCACACTGTATCTCTAAAATATAAAAGTCCAAATATTACAGCATGAAAGAAGGCCATTTGGCCCATTGAGTTTATGCTAGCTCATTGTAAAGCAATCCAATCAGTTCCATTCTCTCACTTTCCACAGGTAACCCTGCAAATTAGAGTATCCCATTCTCTTTCTAAGGCCCTGATAGGTCACTCTTATCATCAGTAACGTTGTGATCATCAGTGCTCACTCTGTAAACATAGGTTTTTTCCCCTCATCCCCCCTCAGACATGCCCAAAATGTTGAACCTGCCACGTTGAACCATCCAATAATGGCAACTGCTTCTCTTTGTTTACCCTGCTAAACCTGCCATGATTGCCCATTCCTACTCTCCTCTCAGCTTACTTTGCTCCAGAAGACAGTGGAGGCCAATTCACTGGATGGTTTCAAGAGAGAGTTAGATATAGCTCTTAGGGCTAACGGAATCAAGGGATATGGGGAGAAAGCAGGAACGAGGTACTGACTTTGGATTATCAGCCATGATCATATTGAATGGCGGTGATGGCTCCTGCACCTATTTTCTATAGTTTTATAAGATCAACCTCAGCTTCTCCAGTCTAGCCTTGCAGCTGAAGTCCCTCATACCTGGAACACTCCAACAAGTTCTGAATGTGGTTATCTCCAGTTAAACAGTATGAAGACGGTAGCCTCTGATAAATTCCAATCGATATTGCCCTCATCAACCGCTTGGCACAGTGGCCTAAAATGTGCATGCCTCTTCTCATGTCAGCTTGTCTCTGACGACTGTGCTTTGCAACATGGACATTGGAGAGCAGCTGGCGATCAGGTACAGATACTCCACCAGTAGTACACTGTCCAGGGGCAGTGTTCAGACAGCCTGCAGCTTTGTGCACCCCTTGGCTGGCTGGCTGGCTGGTCCCATCCACTTTAGTACGTTCACCAACCTTATCTGGAAAGGGTAGGTGGTTATTTATTTTTTCTTTATTTTACTTGTTCTTGGATTATTTCTATGCTGAGATGTTTTTAAGTATGTTCACATAGTCAAAAAGCGTGGAAACAGGCCCTTCGGCCCAACTTGCCACACCGACCAAGATGTCCCATCTACACTAGTCTCACTGGCCTGTGTTTGGCCCTTATCCCTCAACCTGTCCTATCCACGCACCTGTCTCTATGTTTCTTAAACGTCACGATAATACCTGCAGTGTAAAAATTGTGTTTATTGTTTAAATGTTTGCAGTATTTGAAATGACTGCCATTGTCCTTTGACAGTAGGCAACTATCAAAAGGCCATTCAACTAATCGAGTCCCACTGGTCGTATCCTTATATCCCTCTTGTTATCACATCTTCCTCAACCAACAATGGGCCATTATGGGCTCCACCCTTCCTGAGGTCATCTCTTTCAGCCCTGATTTTTTTCTGGCCTTTTCATACCTCCAGTTTATCTCCCCCCCCCCCCCCCCTTACTCCAGTATTTTGTGTCTATCTAAACCAGCATCTGCCATTACTTCCTACAGATCCAGAAGCAAGCCAGGCTTTCTCCTGACCCATGGAAGGAACAGCCATGGCAACCAAACCTTCAGCTCAGTTGGTTCTATGGGGACACTGGAGTGTGTAAGGTAAAGATGGTTGGCGAGCCCAGTCTAACCCACTTGTTGAAGGGTGACCCATACTGTAACTTTGGATTATTTTTGACTCCAGGATAAGCTTCATAATTGTTGAAACTTACGAAAAGGGAGTGGTAGATTTACACACATCAAGCTTTCTGAAATTTGATAATAGGTCCTGAGCCGATATTCCAAGCCAGTGTGGTTGAATATAGTGTGCTATATTTAAGAGGGAGTTAGATGCGGCCCTTGTGGCTAAAGGGATCAGGGGGTATGGAGAGAAGGCAGGTACACGATACTGATTAGGTTGATCAGCCATGATCATATTGAATCCGGGTGTTGTACCTCTTGTGAACAGGTTCACCCACTTAGAAGCTGTCGGGACAGAAGACGTGTTTACACTGAGCGGCGGACTGGCTTGTGATGCGAATAGGGCTGTTGAGCCAGAACCAAAAAGGCCTAAGGCAGGCAACGCCATTGTAGTGGGAGACTCCATTGTGAGAGGTACGGACAGGGGTTTCTGCGGCAACAGACGGGATGCGAGGATGGTGTGCTGCCTTCCTGGTGCCAGGATCCAGGATGTCACGGACAGAGTGCAGAAAATCCTCAAGGGCGAAGGTGAACATCCGGAAGTGGTAGTGCATGTCGGCACAAACGATGTCGGAAAGAAGGGGATGAATATTCTGCAGCGTGACTTTAGAGAGCTCGGAAAAATGCTGAAAAGCAGGACCTCCAGGGTTGTTATCTCCGGTTTGCTTCCAGTTCCTCGTGCTGGCGAGAGCAGGAACAGGGAGATACAGGACCTGAACGTGTGGCTGAGGAACTGGTGCACGGGGCAGGGATTTAGATTCTTAGATCACTGGGATCTGTTTTGGGGTAAGGGGGAACTGTACATAAGGGACGGATTGCATCTTAACAGGTATGGGACCAGCATTCTGGCAGGCAGGTTTGCCACTGCTACACGGGTGGTTTTAAACTGAATAAGGGGGGTGGGGTGTCGAATGGGATAGTGGAGGATGGAGTTAAAGGGAAAGGGTTTCTTAAATGTGTGAGCGTAGAGACAGAGGGGTGTAAAATGAGGGTAGAAGCAATAGGTAGCAAGGTGAAAAGTAAAAGTGGCAGGCAGACAAAACCAGGGCAAAAATCAAAAAGGGCCACTTTTCAACATAATTGTATAAGGGGTAAGAGTGTTGTAAAAACAAGCCTGAAGGCTTTGTGTCTCAATGCAAGGAGCATTCGTAATAAGGTGGATGAGTTGAATGTGCAGATAGCTATTAATGACTATGATATAGTTGGGATCACGGAGACATGGCTCCAGGGTGACCAAGGCTGGGTGCTGAACATCCAGGGATATTCAATATTCAGGAGGGATAGAGAGAAAGGAAAAGGAGGTGGGGTAGCGTTGCTGATTAGAGAGGAGATTAACGCAATGGAAAGGAAGGACATTAGTTTGGAGGATGTGGAATCGGTATGGGTAGAGCTGCGAAACACTAAGGGGCAGAAAACGCTGGTGGGTGTTGTGTACAGGCCACCTAACAGTAGTAGTGAAGTTGGAGATGGTATCAAACAGGAAATTAGAAATGCGTGCGACAAAGGCAAAACAGTTATAATGGGTGACTTCAATCTACATATAGATTGGGTGAATCAAATTGGCAGGGGTGCTGAGGAAATGGATTTCTTGGAATGTATGCGGGATAGTTATCTAAATCAACATGTAGAGGAACCAACGAGAGAGCAGGCTATTTTAGACTGGGTATTGAGTAATGAGGAAGGGTTAGTTAGCAGTCTTGTTGTACGTGCCCCCTTGGGCAAGAGTGACCATAATATGGTTGAGTTCTTCATTAGGATGGAGAGTGACATTGTTAATTCAGAAATAATGGTTCTGAACTTAAAGAAAGGTAACTTTGAGGGTATGAGACGTGAATTGGCCAAGATTGACTGGCAATTAATTCTAAAAAGGTTGACGGTGGATATGCAATGGAAGACATTTAAAGACTGCATGGATGAACTACAAAAATTGTTCATCCCAGTTTGGCAAAAGAATAAATCAGGGAAGGTAGTGC